>NC_136503.1:94834592-94939592 GCF_053919585.1 Euprymna scolopes | reverse complement strand
ATTGGCGAGGGAGGACGAGAGATTGGAGCTCAGACGAGCACTTGCCATGGAAATAACGATAAAACAAAGACAGGCTCGCAACGTCTCTCATGTGGGAGAGAGGCTGCAGAGAAGATAAAATGACATCCCCCACTAAGCTACGAAGTCTATTTTGTACTCTGTCAAGGCAGGATTAGCTGTTGTTAGCAGCTCCTGCCCAGATGAGGCAGCAGTACTCCATCCTTGGACGTACTTGGCGTTTATACAGATAGAGAATTGCATCAGTAGTTAGATATCTTCTGGAGCGGGAGAAGGATCCCACCATTTTCCCAGCGTCCCTGGCAACAGACCTGATGTACGTGTTCCATTTCAGATCAGGAGTAAAGGTCAAACCCAAAAGCTTGTCAAAACATGGAGACTCCCCAAGACGAGAGACGTCCATTTAAATTGATGCCAGATGGGGATCAGAGCGTTGATAATGTAAAGATAGAGGCTTGGTTTTGGATGAATTAATAGTAACCAGCCACCTCTTCCCCCACTGTACCACGCGCTCAAGATCAGAAGAGAGAGAACGTGAGAGAACTTTGTCATTTACGGCCTTTGATGTGTTGCCATAGATGGTCGTGTCATCAGCACAGATGTCAACAAATGATTTAAGTATGTGCTTTGGGAGATCATTGATGTAGATCAGGAAGAGAGTTGGTCCCAGGATGGACGCCTTAGGGACTCCGGCATTAATACTGTGGGCCTCTGATTTCTGCTCATCAACCACGTCGCTTTCGGAGAGAAATGGTTTAATGATTGAGAAAACATTACCAGTGATACCGTAGCTCGAAATCTTATGCCATACGTTATCGAAGGCCTTCGATATGTCAAGAGCAATTGCACTGGAAAGGAAGCCTTTTTCAAGAGATTCACTAATCCTATGAGATATAACCGTTAGCACATCTGCTGTAGATCTTACGGAGCGGAAACCATATTGCGTGTCACTAAGAAGGTTGTTTCTTTTGAGGTAGTTGACTACTTCTCTATTTAATATAGATTCCAACAACTTACTCATGACACACAGGAGACTTATTGGTCTGTACTGAGAGGGAGAGGACTTTTCACCTGAATTCTTAAATACAAGGCATACTGATGAGGTTTTCCAGAGTGTTGGAAAGGACTTCTCCTTAAGGCAACGTTTACACAGTTTTGTAAGTATGGGGGCAAGTTCTGGTTGGAGCTTTTTCACCACGATAACTGGAATGCCGTCAGGGCCAGATGCTTTACTTGAATCAAGGTTCTTAATTAGCTTGGCGACTTCACGCACTGATATTTGTATGCTGCATAGCGTGTTTTCTATTATAGGAGGAAATACGGGGAGTTGATGGCCTTCGTCGCATAGGGTAGAATTGGCTGCAAAATTCTCGGCAAATAGTTTGGCCTTGTCTGATTCTGAGGAGATGACCTCAGGTCCATTGATGATGGTTGGGATAGAACGCACGTTTCTGTTCGGGATCTCATTTGCTATTTTCCAAAACTGTTGGGAACCAGGCCGCTGCTAAGCTACTTTCGACTCAAAGGACTGAGCATATAGCTCTCTTGCATTTTTTATTACTCTTTTACAGTGGTTGCTGGCAGTCCTGAACGCAGCTTTAGTCTCAGTACATCTATTACGTAGGTAGCTATGGAAAAAGTGAGTTCTGTGCGCGATGGCAGCAGCAAATTCTGGAGAGAACCATGGCTGGCTGCTTGGTTTTTGTTGGAATTTTTTGGATAGTATGAATCGGTCTATGCCTACAATTATCCATTCGGTCAGGTCTGATACTATAGAGGACACATTATTTTTTAAACATGGAATGCAGAGGTAGATCAGATATGAATGTACGGAAGCTATCACAAATATATATATATATATATATATATATATATATATATATATATATATATTATATATTATATAGCATCGGTGCCCGGCGTTGCCAGGATGTTTGGAGGTGTGTGTTGAGCAAAAAAGAAGTGGTAGTAAGAAGGCAAGCTCGAATCCGTATAGTGAAGGGGGCAAAAATGGGGAAAACGCGACGTCTTTGCTGTTACAACCACTGACAAATCGAAAGTTACGTAGGTTTAAATTAAAGCTAAACAATCAAAAAGAGGGGATGACTTTCGAAAATATCGGCGAAAAAAGCGACCCCCTCTCTCTAGAAACTACCAAGTTGAGGGTTTAGAAATTAATGTTTTTAGCCAATTTTTCGGTATTTGTCGTCTGAAGGGTTGAGCTTCAAAACGATACTGATCTTGTGACAATCCGTCGCATCTGTAAAAAGGTTTAAGCAGACATGCAAACATACACACATACATTTATATATTGGTAGCTCAAATTTTCGACCCAAACCGATTAAAAAGCTTGCCCTATCTCTTAATACACTTTATGTAAAATTTCACATGTTTACTCAGAAATTATCTGAATAATTTGGTAGAAACCGCAGACGTCAACTATTTTTTGACCCCTTAACATTTATTGTTTGGGGCTCAAATCAAGTTTATATCTTAGATCCATATCCAAGGGGCCTATATCTAAAATTTCAAGTGTTTAGACCCAAAATTTTCGGAGGGGGTTGGTAGAGTTCTCAAATGTCAAATCGTTGAAGTTTGACCCCTTAACAGCCAAACTTCTGGCCGAAAACAGATCACAAAAATATTCCCAAATTTCAGTATCCTGTATATTAAATTTCGAGTCTGTAGACTGAAAATTGACAGAGCTATTGCGTAGGGAAATGTACACAGATACACACACAGACACACACACAGACACACACCAGACACTTTCACTTTTATAGACATATGATAGTAAACTAGCATTTCAGCTCGCCGTTGCCCGGGTGTTTGAAGTATATGTTGAGCAAAAAAAAAAAACGCGGTCAATTTTTTAAAACTTTGACCCCTCTTAACATTTATTGTTTGGGGCTCAAATCAAGTTATTAAGTTAGATCCATGTCCAAGAAACCTATATATATAAAATTTCAAGTGTTTAGACCTAAAATTGTCGAAGGAGTTTGGTAGAGTTCTCAAAGGTTAATTCGTTGATGTTTGACCCCTTAACAGACAAATTTCTGGTTGAAAACCAATCACAAAGATTTTCCCAAATCTCAGTACCCTGTATATCAAATTTCTAGTCTGTAGACTGAAAATTTACAGTTATTGCGTAGTGCACACACACACACACACACACACACACACACACACATACTTTCACTTTTATAGATATACTAGCATGGGTACCCGGCGTAGCCCGGGTATTTGGAGGTGTATGTTGAGCAAAAATAAAACGGTGAATTTTTTAAACTTTGACCCCAATTATGACTCTTTAACCTTTATTGTTTTGGGCTCAAATCAAGTTATTAATTTAGATCCCTGTCCAAGGTTTCAAGTGTTTAGACCGAAAATTGTCGGAAGAGTTCGGTAGAGTTCTCAAAGGTCAAATCGTTGAAGTTTGACCCCCTTAACAGCCAAATTACTGGCTGAAACCCAATCAGCTAGATTTTCCCAAATCTCAGTGCCCTGTATATCAAATTTCGAGTCTGTAGACTGAAAATTGAAAGAGTTATTGCGAAGGAAAATGTACACAGACACGCAGACAGACACACACACACATACACACAGACACGCAGACACGTTTACTTTTATAGATATATAGATAGATATATAGATAATTACTTTTTACTTTTAAACATTGACACTAAGAAAATGTGAAATCGTTGAATTAATCTTACCATTTCTCGTTATCCTAAAATATTTAGAGATTATTTCCATTATTTAATATTCTATATTGATTTGCACGGAAATGCACCATTTGTGGATTAATTTCATCCGGTAAAGATAAAACTTTTTTTTTCTATTTGAAGAAATGTCCATCAGTGCAAGTTAGATTTAGAAGGGGAAAAACTCTCCGAGCAGCAAGATTCGGGTTCCCAAGTGTTTCAATGATGAGCGCAAAGGGTCACATCTGCATCATGATCTTTTTCAATTTATCGATGCATCCATAAAAAATGTACTTTACCTGATAGGGATTCTGGTTATAATGTAAAAAGAATACGCGGTGATGTGTTCCGTATATAAATAAGGCGTTCACATGTAAATAAAGAAGAATCGCAATTTTTTTTCAATTTCTAGAAGCCGATCAAGTTTTACTTTACACTTTATTCTAATCGAGTTGTCCTTAAAACATGAAACCACTACATTCAACCTGAAAAAAACAGGCACTTTATTTCACATTCTACGTTCTAACTGCTAACTTACCATGTGCCTAAAATTAGTTTCCAAACTTTTTTGTACGTGCACGTTTGCAAAAAATACACATTAAAATACTAACTCCCCTCGAAGTAATCACCTCCAGCTGCAATTCTCTTGTTGCACCATTTCAACAACTTTTGGAAGGCTCTCTAGAGTACCTCTTGTGTGCGCGTGTAAATGATCCCCTGCTCAGCCTCTTTCATCTCCTCAATTGTTTAATAGCGACAACCTTTACGGTTTTCCTTGTCCTTAAAAAAAAAAAAGTGAACTTTATACGAGGCAAGGTTTATAAAGTGACTCGAGGAACTCTCTTGATGCCAATCTTAAGCAAATAATATGTGACAAAGACGGAGTACCTTTATGACAAACTTCGCGCTAATCTTCCGCCTCTTTTTCTTTCTTTTTTTACAAGGGTGTCACCACTTATCAAGGCCCAGAGGCCACTCGAGGATAAGGGTTAATAGGTATACATTAGTCATTGTGATTTTAGCATAGTAAATAGTGGGAATTTTGAAACTTGGATTACTTAGGGGGACGATTCAATTAGAACTTGTTCACATTGGACTTTTTCTTTCTTTTTTTTCATAGGTATCAACTCATTATCAAGGTCTAGAGGCCACTCAAGGATAAGGGTTAAAGAGTGTACAGTAGAAATTGGACAATATAATAATCATTAGTAATGAAAATTTGTTAAATTTGATAACTTATATGGAACGGATCATCAAGAACTTATTTACGTTAGACTTGAAGACAACCATATTGTAGTCAGCCGGAAAGCAGGAAAACGGAAGACAATTCCACAAGCGTGCAGTTCTAAGAAAGAAGCTTTTTTCATGGAGTCTACGTTTAGGTTTAGGCACAGATAAAGAGTGGGGGGAATTATTGATAGTGTTTACAGCTAGACGAGTGTTTCTTGTGAAAGTTTTGTGAGGGGCTTCATTTCCTAGGGAGCAATTGTGTGAACAGTTTCCACACTGACAGCAAACTGTGCACTTATTATCTCTAAAGATACAAGACGGTTCTTATCCATGGAATTATTTATTCGGCCTGTCACATCTGGTGTTCTGACTTCCTTACTCCTGCCACACCTTTTATGATATCTTAGAGACTCCCGGCCTTCCTTGAATCTCTTATGTTACTCAAAAACAAATGCTCGCTTCGTGCAAGAGGGTGTAAAAACAGTCTGAACGTATCATAGTTTTCTTGGGCATGTTTTCCAATTTTTTTTTTTTTTTTACATAGACATCACCAGTAATGGAAATTCGGTAAATTTGTAAAGTTAAGTGGAACGGGTCATCAAGAACTTGTTTACGTTGGACTTGAAGACAACCATATTGTAGTCAGCTGGAAAGCAGAAAAGCGGAAGACAATTCTGCAGGCGTGCAGTTCTAAGAAAGAAGTTTTGTTCATGGAATCTACGTTTAGGTTTAGACACAGATAAAGTGTGTGGGGGGGGAATTATTGGTAGTTTGAAACAGAAATTTATTGCATATCGTTCTTCTAAAATGTCCCCACGTCCAGATTGCATTTTTGAAATTCACCAACTGGGAAAATCAGGCTTTAGTAGGTTGTATTCCAGTTCCTGCTGTAGCTGTTTATTTGAACATGAAATAAAAATTGGTTAGTCATCTCATAAGATGCATAGCAATAACATACTGACTTTTCCAGAGTTTCCGACATTTTTGAATGCCTGTATAAAAAAGTCTGGAAACTTATTGAAGGAACCTCGTACTTACCTTACTGTATCGTGTCGACGCCTCTTCTTCTTATCTAATATTAAAGAGAAGGGGAGAGTTCAACAACTTTCCACTCTCTAATGGTGTAGTGACAATATGATATGCCCTATTAAAGCCAATTCAATAATCATAACTTTTACTTGCTTTCTCGTTGAGGTTTATGCTATGATTGAATTTTAGGCAATAATTTGTTTCAATGTAATCTTTTTTAGACCTGCTATTCACTGTTGCAGAGAAATAGACCTGACCAGCCATGACTAGAAACTCTGTTCTCCACGATTCCGATTACATCAAAGGAATGTTCTTTCACAAGTATCCATGGACACTATAATGGAATTTCATGAAATGTAGATAATACCCTAGAAGCGTAGCAGTACTTGCGAGGAGGGAATATATATATATATACAGTGGACGCCTGACATACGAGCTACCTTAGTTAAGAGAAATTCGAGATACGAGATGGCTTCAGAGCTAAAATCCTCCCCTACATACGAGCAAAAATCCAAGTGACGAGTTTCCAGATGCAACCGTGTTTTACTTTGTCTTCTTAATAGGGTGCCATTTCAATTCGAGATATAGGCTTCATCCAGGAACGTATAAACCTCGTACGTCTTTTTTTCTATCATTTCATTATATATATATATATATATATATATATATATATATATGGTAAAACTGGTAATTAATAAAAACCCGTAAAGAGTGCGCAATACTATTGCAGAGCAAATATGTGTTTTATTGTTTATTACCGTTTTATCTGTTTGGCTACATATGTTTCAGATGTTGGACCATGTTTACGATCTAACAGCCTCGTCAGGCCTAACAGAAGTGTTTTTTAGTATTAGGAAGAAGTGTTTTAGAAGCTTCTAAAACAATTAGTTAGTAAGTAATAATAATGATATATATATATATATATTATTATTATTATTACTTACTAACTAGCTCTACCTACGTATGCAGCACTGTTGAAGTAAATAAGGTATATATATAGTTTACGCATAAATTTATACTTTCGTATATTAATTTATGTGATTAAATGACGTAGTTATCTCTCTCTCTCTCTCTCTCTCTCTCTCTCTCTCTCTCTCTCTCTCTCTGTATATATATATATGTTTAAAATTGGTATATTTAGGCCGTATTTTTTTATTAAAATAAATATTATTAAATGCAACGAAGACACTTTGCATTATAGTTTTTTTTTTTTAATTTTTCGATTTTCTGTATAATCTTTTTTCAAAAGTATAAATAAAATTTCCATAATATTTGCTGTCACGTGTCCACGAACTTTCTGATTTTAATACTCGAATTTTTAATCAACCTATATTTTTGATCGATTTTTCTACATATTTTTACTTATCCTCATCTAACGACGTTTACTGTGTATTCTTGTTTTGATTTTCAGTTTCCATTTTCGCTTCTTCGCACGTTTACTTCAGCACCTGAAGATGATTCCTAGATGAATCGAAAGCGCTCGTGACAGCAACAATAATGGAACTTTTTTAGTACAAGAACCCAAGTTTGCCCAGTAAATAAAACGTTGGTTAGTAAATCGTACTTTTTTTGCATTTTTTTTTTTTTTTTTTTGCACTTCCATATACCAGACATGGATATAAATATCACTAAAACATCCGCTGGGTCTTAAGCTTCATTTCAGTACTTTACTTGCGTGGGTCGGTTGTCTGTAGGCTGAGATAAACCGCGTCATAAACACACACACACACACACACAGAGTAAATCGAACTTATTAAGGGAGGTAAAAACTTGCGGTGAATACCGGGAAAATATTCAGTAAATAAAATGTTTTTAGTAAATCGTTATTTTTTTTGCATTTTTTTGCATTTTCAGACACCCAACATGGATATAAATATCACTAAAACATCCGCTGGATCCTAAGCTTTATTTCAGTACCTAACTTGCCTGGGTAGGTTGCCTGTAGGCTGAGATAAACCGCGTCACACACACAGACAGTCGGGAAATTTGTAAGAGTTTTGATTTTGATATAAAAATGATTATACGGAAAATCGAAAAATTAAAAAAAAAAGAATCGGTTGCATTTAATAATATTTTCTTAGCTGTACCCTGCCACGCATTGCTGTGGTTCAAATTGGCGCAATGGAAAAAGTTCCAAAATGAGAAAAAGCATGTTTCTTATAGGTTTTAATTTCCATTTTGCATGGGTACAGTTTTTGTTGTTCCATTTTCTTAGCTGATATAGAGATATTCCGGTTTGGTGACTCTTGAATATGTAACATAAATTGTCCATGTGAAAAAACAGTCAGTGTGTAACTGTAAGGCCCGCAATTGTAAAGATTGTTCCCTGTGCTTTGTTGATGGTTATTGCAAATGACAATAAAATTGGAAAGTGCAATTTGCTAAAGTGTAATGATGTATCCGCTGGAATCATAGGAATGCATGGAATGAAGATATATTCATCTGTGAAAGGTCCTGTTAAGATTGCTGTTTCTATGATATTGTTTATTATTTTTTTTACTGCAAGCTATGTGCCATTGCAAAGCTTGGATTGGTTTATATTTCACAACATGATAATTAGTACACCAAATTTCAGTTACAATACATGCGGTGGCATCCCTGGCAAATATAACTGTTGGATAATTAACCACTTTATCTGCTTTCACAACAGTGTCGATGGATTTGTATTTGACTACCTCACTTGGAATTTTACATTTAATTATAGCGTTAAGTTCATGGGCATCTTTGTATTGGCCTGCAAGAATAGCTTATTCACTCAGTCAAATGGAATTCTTATATTTTGAATATCTGCAAAAACCTTTTAAACTAACTATTCTTTTGATGAAATAAGATTACAGAAATTACAGAAGTTAAAAGTCAAAGAATTTTGCCCTTAACTCTGATCAGCTGGCACTTTTTCGTGCCCAATTTCCCACAAGTGATGCAAAAGTTTTTGTGCGGATTGAACAGTCTGCAACTGTACATGCATATTTTGAGTTAAGTTTAATGTCTCCACATGGAACAAAAAAGTAGAGTATTTGAGGCAAGCATTTATTTCATCTGCTGGTGTTGATTGAAGAATAGCAGGTAACATTTGTCTGAAATCTCCTGCAAGCAATATTACTGCATTCCCAAATGGTCTGACATTGCCACGCAAATCTTGCAAGGATCAACCAAGAGCCTCAAGTGATTTTTTGCGCACCATTGTGCATTCATCCTAAACAATAAGTTTGCATTTCTGCAATATTTTCCCCCATATTGGATGTTTTGGAGATGTCGAAGATGAGATTTTTGAAAAGTTGAATGTTTTAAAGTAGAATAAATAATTCTTCTACTTGGCAGCAAGGTCGCAGGTATTCCTCATGCAGCAAGGGCTAAGGCTATGTTATTTTGTTACCAAATGGCTGCCAAAATCAATTTAAATAGAAAGGTTTTACCAGTTACTTCTGGTGCTGTTCAAGGTAGCAGTAATTTCCAAACAACTTCTATTCTCACAGTCAGTAAATTAGGTGACTAAAATAGGATTTATCCATGTTTTGACAATGCCTTATTCACTGTAATTAATTTAGGAGACTAAAATAGGATGAGGGATTAGAGATGGACAGATAGAGAGGAAGATATATAGATAGAAAAGAGACAGTGAGAGGAAAATAGAGAAAGAGAAGGAGATAGAGATAAAGGGATTGATAGATAAACAGAGAGAGAGGTGGAGTGTTAGAAACAGAGAGGGATGAAACAGAAGAACAGGAGAGAGATAGGAGTTAGAGAGAGAAAGGGGCTCAAAGAAAGATGGAGAGGGTGATATAGAGAGAAAGAGATTGAGAGAGGGAAAGGGAGAGATGGATAGAGAGAGATATTGAGAGAGGGAGAGAGAAACAGAAGGTGAACTACACTTCACCGTTTTTTTCCTCGTTCAGTAGAGAAGAAATCTTTCGAGACTGAGGCAATTTTAATGTTTTGTTATTATCCAGAGTACCCCTTTGGGGGGGGGCTAAATTTTCCTCGCATTAGAAACCGACCGGGTTATCTGTACTTTCACTTAACAAATTAATAAAAGAAAAACATATTGTAAAATTTGAATTTAACAGTAACTAAACGATTTATTGATAATTTCGTAACCCTTAAACGCATGCCGGAAGATTTAAATTGGTTCATTATTGTTGTAATGAAAAAAAAAAAGTTTCATTCAACACAAAACCAAAAACACATATTAATGATAAATGATTTATTATTCTATTCATTGAAATTTAATTTTTAAATTGAAAATTTAAAAAAAAAGTTAATAAAAAAATAGTTGCTTATGTGCGCATAAACAACTTGTTTTTTTTTTAGATTAGGTTCACCTTATAATCACCCCCCTCCCCAACCTCCTCATATTAAGAACAGCTTCCGGAATAAACACCACTTTTGGAGGAGGGGGCTATTCGCAAAATTTAACTGATATTTGTTGTCAGCATACCCACCCGAAAATACTATTTAAAAAAAAAGGAGGGGTTCAGTGCCCGTGGCAGAGACGTAGATTAATTTATCAATAAAAGTTGCGGAGAAGTAAATTTATTTATCAATAAAAGTACTTTAAAAAAGAAAATTGTGGAGGTGGACCTAAATGTTTTGTTTTCGCACTATTCAACAATTTGTTCATCTGCGCATGTAAATTAAAAAATATTTGTAAAAGTGAGAAGTTATTAGTAAATGATTTAGTTTTTTTTTAATTTATTTTTTTTTACATTAGATCCACCTCCACAAATGTTAAGAACGGCTTTCAGAATAAACACCCCAACCTCTCCATGTTAACAACGGATTTCGGAATAAACACCATTGGGGGGGATATTTAAAAAAAAGTCGATAAAAGTCGTCATTTAAAAAGAAATTTAAAATCAAATGTTTGTAAAAAGTGAGAAATTATTAATAAATGTTTAGTAACATTTTTCGGTGCTAATGCAGAGAATGATCTGCGCTATTTTTTAAATCGTGTTTTTTTTTAATCAATTGCAAGGTTAAAGTACAGAATAGGTACAAAACACCCCCCCATGTTAAGAATGGCTTTTTAAATAATAACGTTATTATTTCAGCATGGATCACTCTCTGCATGAGTACCCATTTTTCTTTTAATATTCATAAAAAGTAAAACTTTTTTCAAAATAAATAAATAAGTAAATAAATAAATAAATGTTTGTAAATGTGACAGATAATCGTTTAGTTACGGCAACGTCAGTAAATAAAATATGTTACGCGCGGGGTGAGGTGGGAGACTAAGGGAGCGACTATTATTTTTTTCTACTGGTCGCCATGGAACTCAACGCCCAAGGAGTACCAAAATTTATTTTTTTTGTCAAATAAATAAATTTCAAGCAATTTTTGCAATAAATAATAGATAGCAACTTCGTTAATTTTACGACTCGCCCCAGCATATTATAAAAACCCTTACTTCCCCATGTTAAGAACGGCTTTCGAGGTTTATGGAAGGGCGTTTTTTTTGTCTTTTTTAACATGGGGGGGGTCGGGTGTTTATAATACGTTGAGGCATGTCGTAAAAATGAAACAGTTTAAAAAGTTAAAACAAACTTTTTTATGTAAACAATGCCGTGAAAATAAACTAAACAATTAAAACGTAATGTTTCATGAGTGAAGCCTTAACATAAATAAAATTTAAAAAACATAAGTACATAAATGAATTTAAAGTTTTAAAATATGGGATTATTATTATTTGTGCGTGTGTGTGTGTGTGTGTGTGTGTGTGTGTGTGTGTGTGTGTGTGTGTGTGTGTGCGCGCTAATGCAGAGAGTGATCCGCGCTATTATTTTTAAATCGTTTTCCACGTTTAAAGTTTTATGATATGTTTTTATTCAATTGTAAGGTTAAAGTACAGAATAGGTACAAAACACCCTCCATTCCCCATGTTAAGAATGGCTTTTTAAATAATAACATTATTATTTCAGCACGGATCACTCTCTGCATGAGTAAGTTTTTTTGTTTTTTTTTTACTTATCGAGTTAACAGAAAATGAAATCTTTCGTCAATTTGTGGCTGTGAAATGAATCGAACCGGAAGTTCAGTTTTATCAACGGAACAGATTCGCAGTAAAAAAAATATATTTATTTTATTTAATATTTTAATTTTAATAAATCGCGAGGTAAATTTATTTTAATAACATAAAAACATACCTCGACTCTAAAGATGGGTTGTCTGAAAATTTCAAATAAATTGGTAACTTAGAAATAGGGTTTTATTTGTTTAGAACGAACCAACTTTACATTTTTATATATATATATATATATATATATATATATATATATATATATATATATATATATATATATATATATATATATATGATTGTTGAGCTGGATTAAATCCGACGATATGAAATAAAATGGAGGTGGAAGGACCTGGATACTCAACGTTTCGCCCGATTTATGCGGGCTTCTTCAAGAGGGATGGTCATTGACGAGAGAGTCGGAGGATTGGGGCTATATATAATGATGGGTGAGAGCAGCGTGTTTTCCTTATGTAAATTAGATGTCATATATACATGTATATACATTTTATGAGAGAAGAACTAATTAGAGTAAACTAGTGTAGTGGATTACGTCTAAAAGATAAAATATCGTAGAGATTAAAATATTTTATCTTTTAGACGTAATCCACTACACTAGTTTACTCTAATTAGTTCTTCTCTCATAAAATGTATATGCATGTATATATGACATCTAATTTACATAAGGAAAACACGCTGCTCTCACCCATCATTATATATAGCCCCAATCCTCCGACTCTCTCGTCAATGACCATCCCTCTTGAAGAAGCCCGCATAAATCGGGCGAAACGTTGAGTATCCAGGTCCTTCCACCTCCATTTTATTTCATATATATATATATATATATATATATATATATATATATATATATATATATATATATATATATATATATACTGTTTTTTAATATATAATAGATGCTGCTTCCCGTATTGCTCTATTCTTACTATTATATATATATATATATATATATATATATATAATATATTATATATATTTTATATTATATAACATATATTATATATAGTATATTATATATATATATTATATTATATATATTATATTATATATATTATATTATATATATATTATATCATATTATACATAATATATAATTATACTCCAATATATATATATATATATATATATATATATATATATATATATATATATATATATAATAGTAAGAATGGAGCTGTAAAGTAGACATTTACAATCAGTTTTTATAATTTTTATTATACTCCAAAACTGGTGTGCTTCGTCCGAGGAGTTTCAAAGAATGCTAATTCTACTTTTCAGAGAAAACATTTATAGCAACATAATCCGATAGGCACGCTAAAAATTAGCATGTCTATGTATTTGCTGGTTACGGTATAGAATGAAACTAAACGTTTTATAGGTTTTAGTCACGAAACTTAAAAAAAAAAAAACAAGAATAAAAATGGACAACAGTTCCTATTTACAATGCCTCCCCACGGGACAGAGTTAGACACCAGGGTCGTTTTTTACTGTAGAGAAAATGAACAAAAATACAAATTGTCTCAGTCGTGAAGGATTTCTCCTCAACTGACAGAGAAAAAGAAATTGAAGTGCAGCATCTGAAGAACAGATACTACACTTTGATCTTGTCCCGAAGGCAATGGACAACAGTTAATGCGAACAGTTCATTCAGAGTTCAGCATTAAGATAAAAAAAACAACCAACCGTAAAGAAAAAACTTTATACAAACAGGCGGTTTGAGCACTATAAAAAAACTGGTGGACGGGTGTTTGCTTAAACTAGACATTCGGCGAGGTTGTTTGCGGGCATCGCTTTCGTGGTCGAGTTGTAGAACTGCCGACTGTCAACACGACGGTCTGGGTTCAATCCTTTGCTTGGGAGAGGTGGTAGTCTAGTGGAACTGATGAGTTGTGATACAACTAAATAGGATTGTATTTCGATAACTACAAATATATTTTAAGCTCCCCTCTTTGGGTAAAGAAGTAATAATTTACCCGCTACTTACTGGGTTGAAAAATGCAAAGTTCACTGTTTGTTTGCTTATAAACAGACGGTTTGAGCACTATAAACGAGGTGGGCGAACATTTGTTTAAAATAGATATTCGGCGAGGTTATTTGCGAGCATCACTTCTGTGGTC
Organism: Euprymna scolopes; assembly: GCF_053919585.1. Taxonomy (NCBI): domain Eukaryota; kingdom Metazoa; phylum Mollusca; class Cephalopoda; order Sepiida; family Sepiolidae; genus Euprymna; species Euprymna scolopes. Next base: position 94,925,457 of record NC_136503.1, on the reverse strand, counting down.
GGGTGGTAGAACTGCCGACGATGGTTCCAGGTTTAACCCTTGGCTTGGGAGAGGTGCTAGTCTAGCGGCACTGATGCGGTGTGTATGTCGATGACTACAAATATATATATATATATATATATATATATATATATATATATATAATTTACCTATATATATATATATATATAATTTACTTGATTCTTCCGGCCTTGGCAGACGTGTTTTAAATATTCTCTCTAGTGCTTTTTCTGTGCAGATTTGAACTTTTCTTTTAATGATTTTGAACTCATTCCATTTATGATTTTTTCCAAGGAATTCTGCCTTTTGGATCATTTTTGGACTATCTTCCAGTTACGCGATTCCTTTGGAACTTACCTGTTGGATTGGAAATTTTTAATTCGACCTTGTTTGGATTTTACCATTCTTGGATTTTTTACCCTTCACCGGACTATTCATTCATGTGAAATCTTTTTATCATTTTTTCTTTTACCTCCTTACCTCACCCTTTTTTTAACCAATTAAGATCTGTGACTTACTTGTGGTTTCATTAAATACTTTTACATGCAAAATACGATCCTGCATTTTGTTAATTCCTGCCCTCTGATGAGAAGGAGAGTATTTCTTCGAAACTCCGCAGATTAAGGACTATCCACTTATCTTGTGCTAGTTTTTTAAAATTAAATATGTGTTTAACTCTTTTTCAAGATGTCTTTTAACATGTTTTATTAATCATTTGTTTATATATATATGTATATGTATGTATATATATATATGTATATGTATATACATGTATATATACATATATATATACTATATATATATATATATATATATATATATATAGTCTTACTCTCTCTCTCCCTCCATCTCGATGAATAAAGACTGTTTTTTAATGTAATTGCATCTGTATATATCGATAATAATATTTCTGTAAAAGGGTAATATAGTTTAATTGAAGCATTATTAGTGTATATTTTAAGAAAAAATTACATTTATAGAAATATTATAATGCAGACATATAACAGATTGACACAAACTGAAATTAATTGATATACAAAGATGGAATAAACTGTGCATATTGACATTTCTTAAAATAATATAATGATTGCGACATCTTCTCAGACTAGTGCCGGACCCTCAGTCACTGAACGTTCATCTGCTCGTAGCACACCCTCAAGAGACATGATACTGATGACGGTCATCGAAATTGTCTGAAGTCAACATCTGCTCTTTCCTCCATTCTCGCCAACTTGTTTCACCTTTTTTGGATAGACTTGTGAAGAAAAATGGATTTTTTATTGAAATGTAAAACGCCGTAGACAATGCTCTGGTAAAAGGGGAGAGTCCTAAGCCACAACCGAACAGAGAAGTTCCTAAAAATAAGGTTTTGCGAAGGAATAATCCACTTTGAATTCTTAACACTTACCGAAACAATTAATGCTAAAATCTAATGGCAGAAATTTGAGCGTTCCAACCAAGCGTTAAGGAGAAAGAAGACCTGCTCTAATGTATCGAAAATGGGTGATGTTTCATCAGGTCTCTCAATGCACGTGCCAACACAGCAAGAATCACCCCACAAAAGATCGAATAACTTGGTTGGGAGAAATTTCCTTATCCACCCTATTCTCCTGACTTTGCTTCTTCTGACTATTATTTATTTCGTAGATCACAAAATTATTTGGAAGAAACAGCTTTTGTAACGCTAAATATGTGAAAACTGACATCTGGGGCCCTTCAAATCAAAGCCAAAAGGATGTGACAATGATGGAGTTAATAAGCTTGTTAATAGATGGATAGAAATCATAGATTAAATCTGTTCTTTATTCATAAATCCGGACACAACTCATGAGATGATCTGATATATATATATATATATATATATATATATATATATATATATATATATAGTCTTTATTTGTTTTACAACGTTGCTTTCGCCTGAAGAGGTCTCCAGTTACTAGTACCAAGCTGACCGAAACATATCCATGACTGTGTAGCAACATGTTACTGCGTATATAAAAACAAATAAAGAGTATACATTGCTCTACTTCGGTATTAAGCACTCTTGTATTAACCTCGTTACATTTCATAGGTAACTTAACCTCTGGAAAAAAATAACCTCAGATTATTTATATATATATATATATATATATATATATATATATATATATATATATATATATATATAATCTATGTATTTTCTTCTCTTCTTCTCTATCTTTCTTTCTATCTTCTATCTATCTTCTATTTTATTCTTCTAACTTCTTCTTCTATCTATCTTTCTTCTTCTTTCTATCTTCTCTATCTTGTATATAAATAAAAGGAACTCATTTTTCCCCTTCGATTTTGACCTTAATAGGATTGAGAATCAAGACATTTCATGCAAATGTAATGTACGCGCACTGCAGCACATTACCTTTGGTGTGTTCTAGGTCTATCACCTATCCACTTACTCGATAAACTTAGATCCCTATATTTTTTCTGCTGAGAGTCCACGGTCACGTTCGGTTACAATCAACGGAAGTAGTAAAATCTTTTTCCCTCTATTACATTTATACACCTCCTGTGCCTACTTATCACCGGTGGGGATATGTCCACAAGAGACATTACGTACGAGGTGGCACCCGTTTGAGTTCGTAGTTCCTTTAAAAAAACGGATTGTCATTTTTCGGGTAGTTGAAACGCAACTTTCGATTACATTTTTTTTTTCGTTTTGTTTTTCGTTTTTTTTTTTTGTTTATTTCATTTATATTGGAGGGGGGGTTAACGGACAGAAGGTTACTGATGCTTTTTTTCTTTTCTTTTTTTACTTTTCTTATCAGACATTCTTAGCCGACGTTTATTTTACCTGGCTTAATTCAATAACAGTCAATCACAACGCGCTTTTACTGAAATCCGTTCTCCTCCGCATTTTCTTTTCTTTTCTTTTATTTTTTGGCCAATTGCATTTTTTTAAACTGCCCCCACCCAATAATCAAACGCATACCTCAAAACACCCTGGCAACTCCGAGTATCCCCGCTAGTATTTATATAAGATTTGTTGTCGTTTTTAACGATTAATACTGGTTTCGCCTCGAAGCTCATTTTTATTTACTTAGAAAGTCGCCCATAATTTATTTGGACGTATATAACATTGTAGAGTCGAAGAAAATGAAGGGAGGAAGCGCCCACGTGTCTGCGCGTCATGCCTTATATTGGAACGCTCCTACGGTGTGCGTACGTGCATGGCCGAAACATGAAAGAAATTCCAAAATGGCGCCGTCCTCATCTTGTAGATTGTGCGATCATCACTGGGCCCCACGTGACCGTTCTTTGGCTGCTGATTGGCCGAGGACGAACGCCGGAAGGATAAAGGGAGTGTGTTTGGAACATGGGGGTGTCTTTTCTAGGATCGACGTCAGTGTGATCGTATCGGTGAACTGCTGCAGCTTTAAGAGTACTTTAGTGTGTGTTTGATTTTTTGGGACTTGCTCGTCTGCTGACTTTACAGGACTTTCTTTTCTGCTGATTCTACAGGACCTGCCCTTCTGCAGAACTTGGAACAAAACTTCAAGCCTTTTCTTTCTTTTCACACATAGTCGCCTAAAAAGGTAGAATCCGACTTACTTGTGAAACGGCTTTAAACATTTTATTTATTTTTATTATTTTTTAAAACAGTAATCTACGTACCCGCGCGTTTCAATATAACTACCTCTCATTATCGTAGCTTGACGGTTTCTAGGAATCGAACTCCAGACCATGTGTATCACAATCCGCTACGAACTCCTAGATGAATTTTACCGTTTTTTTTATCGCTTATAAATTAAGATTGGTTGTTATTGATTTTTTAGCAATAAATACGGTTAAATAGTAGCTTCACCTCGAAGCTCATTTTTATTTACTTAGAAAGTCGCCCATAATTTGTATGAATTTATATAACATTTTATTTATGTTTATTATTTTTTCAAACAGTAATCTACGTGCAAGCGTGTTTCAAGGTAACTACTATATATATATATATATATATATATATATATATATATATATATATATAGGAAATTTATTACTGTGAGTCCAGAATGAGTTTACAAATTGTTTCAGCTAGAGGAAAATCCTCAAAGAGAGGAAAAAATCCAACTACCATCGTCAGAATTCATAGATGGACTAAGTTATAAAGTCAAATAAGAATGGAAAAATCGTAGATATAGGGGAGTTAGAAAAGAAGAGGGGAGTGGTAGGGAGAGGACGTTGGAATTTAAAGTAGTAGGAGTGTATGCAAAAAAAAAAACCGTATATAAGAATTTACACATAATTAATATTTAATTATAAACCCCTCTCTTATTGCATACACTCCTACTACTTTAAATTCCAACGTCCTCTCCCTACCATATAAATTTCCTATATACTGCTCTGACTACACATTGAGCACTCTAGTCCGGTTTTTTTCACTACTGGTAAATATATATATATATATATATATATATATATATATATATATATATATATATATACATAATATTAAGTAATGTGATTTATAATTTTAAAAATTTTTAAAAGATTTTTAAATTTAAAAATCAAATTTTAATTAAATTAAAAATCAGTTTCATAAGAAGGAACAACAACAAAGTTGTTCCTTCTTATGAAACTGATTTTTAATTTAATTAAAATTTGATTTTTAAATTAAAAAATTTTTTTTTTTAATTTTTAAATTATAAATCACATTACTTAATATTGAATTAGCTCTAGGACATTTAACTATCGAGCTTATTATATATCTAAATTACAACGAGCATTTTCTATATTTTAATTAAACTAGTAATTTCACTATTACATTAAAATACACTTAGCTCTTTAGACTATTATTCTAATCTCTTTTAAATTTATATATATATATATATATATATATATATATATATATATATATATATATAGCTTAGTAACTTAGAGGCAGAGAGTAAATTCAATTCTGTAAAGGGAGGAAACTTATCGGGATAATATAAGCTCAGCAAGTTTCATTGGAGCTTATATAGGAAAGCAATACTATTGGAATATGAAGTTACAAAAACTATATATTTGTAAATATAGAATGGTTCATTTATTTAATAAAGGTATACAAATATTTAGTTAGAGGATAGTTTATTGATTTATTTCGTTCCTGATGAATCCCACGCTTGACGTCGCATCTCCATTATGTTATCTATCATCTTCTCTACTCTTCTGATGAGAAGCATTAGGCTTCGAAACACCTTGGCCTAAAGTCCCCGACTATCCCTCTACTAAATGTTTGTATACCCTTATTAAATAAATGAACCATTCTATATTTACCAATATATATTTTTGTTACATCATTTTCCATTCTAATTGTTTATATATATATGTATGTATGTATGTATGTATATATATATAATTATATATATATATATATATATACACATATATATATATAATTGAATTCATTCAAAACGTATCGCAATAACAAAAACAAATACTATATACGTAAATCGCGATATATCCGAACAGTCAGTGAGGTGGACGAGAGTTTAGGCGTGGCACCACGGGGGCCTAATTTCGAATCTCACTAGATTCAGCCACTCTGATGAGTCGCAGACGGCGAAACACGTGTCAGTGGGTGATTATATTTAAAATAATATATATACCGCTCCCCATGTGAGGGTACCAAATTGGTTAAAGGGAAAATTATTCCCAATTTGCATTTAGGTAAAAATGCACTTTCGTAAATAATTGAACTCATTCAAGACGTATCACAAAAACAAAAACAAATAACATCTATATATCTATCTATCTATCTATCTATCTATCTATATATATATATATATATATATATATATAGATAGATAGATAGATAGATAGATAGATGTTATTTGTTTTTGTTTTTGTGATACGTCTTGAATGAGTTCAATTATTTACGAAAGTATATATATATATATATATATATATATATATATATATATAAACTACATTTAACATCCCAATGAATGTATTGACGATGACACTTTCAGGCTTTAAAGGCAGACGAATAAAATATATATCTGCCTTACTTAAACAGTGCTAGTTTTATTTTTGGTGTCTTTAAACCCCCACCCACTCTTTTTGTTGATGAGGAGATTTTGTTTTATAAAATCAAACGATAAAATTATTATTCCAGATGTATTGTCTTTCTCAATAAAAAAACTTTTCCGAAACGAGCGTGCAATTTATTGATTTTGTTTGTTTTTCCTTGTAAAACCGATTTTTAACTATAAATGTTTGATTCTAATTATAAATTATCACTCATTTAATCAATATTAAAATAATTCTAGGATATATACATGCCTATCGAGCTTAATATATATATATATACATATATATATATATATATATATATATATATACATACATACATATATATACATATATACTAGCTGTACCCTGCCACGCGTTGCTGTGGCTCAATTTGGTGTAATGGAAAATTCTAATGAAAAGAGAAAATTCATGTTTCTTATATTTTTAGTACAGCAATCCACTCCAAAAAGTAAAAAAAAAGGCGAAAATGAAAAAAATGTTACTCTTGCAGAATTGGATCCTGATCCTCTGGACCACCGCCAATCATGGCTTGGGCTTGACCAACAATCAGTGGATAAATCTGAATCTAGTAAAGATGTTGGAATGCTAATTTTTTTTTTCTGTATACAAAAATGTGAGTTAGTAATTAATATTTGAGTGATGGGGGGGGGTTACTATACACAGATTCGAAAAAGTTGTCCAAAAACAAATAAATGAAAGCAAAGGTAAGGTAAGTTATGTTTCTACCTGGCTGGATAATTGTTTAGTGTTTTGATGTAATGTAAAATGTTTAATCGGCTGGAAATACAGAAATGGTTTCAGACTCTGTTGAATACATTGAGTTTGGGAAAGTAAGTTGAAAACTAAAAACTATATAATACAGTGTCAAAAACCCATGACATAGGCTGATATAATCAGTGGGTTTCTGACAGTATTTTGTATAGTTTAGTTTTAACTAACTTTCTCAAACTTAAATAATCACCATTTGTATCTTTCAAATACACCGATAAACACTGTTTTTCAAGCCGACTAAACGTTACATTAAATGAAAAGGGTTTGTATTACTAAACACAGATACAAAGAAGTTGTCAAAAGATAAATATATAACAAATAAATGTTATCAAAGGCATGAAAAGTAAATGTTCTACCTAACTGGATAAGATTGTAGTGTTTTTATGGAATGTATAATGTTTAATCGGTTCTAAACATGCAGTATTTATCGGTATATTTGAAAAATACAAATGGCAGCAGACTGTATCAGACACGTTAAGTTTGGGGATATTTTGGGAAAATGAGTTTAAACTAAAAAACTATACAAAATACTGTTAGGAACTCACTCAATATATGTTACTGTGACGTATGCTGACATATAATCAGTGGTTTTAAACTTTTGCTCGATACAGATGACGACTTTCAAGAGTCCTTTTTAGTTATTACTTGGTTTGAGGATATTTGTACAACTAAACGGCAAATCTGCCCCAAAAATCCGCTATTATTTTACTTTAAGGCCCGTCGCATGTTCGTATATAACGAAATATTTTATTGTAGATTTCGGTGTACTAAAAACGAATCTGCAAACCGTTTCATGATATAAAGAAATTACTTTTTCGAAAAGTGGGTGATCACTTTTCAATGTAAATTTAACTTAGAATGAGCACCAAATTTCTGACCATCTGAGAGAGGGGCATTTTTCTGTGTGTTTCTGGGCTAAAAAGTTTTTTGTTTAATTTATTTTGCATGGCAATAACCCCTGCACTCTGGGACGACTTTTCATTTCACAGCCGTAGCCTTCGTTTATGCTACGGGCGACCATAAACGAAAGCTGTTTAGCCAATAAATATGGGGAAAATCCCCCCTCTCTCAGGTGGCTAGAAAGTGGAGACTTATTTTAAGTTAAATTTCCATGGAAAAGTGATCGCCTACTTTTCGAAAAAGTAATTTCTTCATGTCATAAAAACTATTTTTTACGACGGAAACGGTTTGCAGATTCGTTTTTGGCACACCGAAATCTACAAAAAATTTTTTTGTTATATGCGAACGTGAGACGCACAGCCCTTAATGGAAAATTTTATCAAAAATCTGGGAGAAAATTTTTTTCAATAATTCGATAGAAAAAAATGGATGCTATTTTAAAAATTTTTCTGTGTTTCTTGACTAAAAACTTTTTTCTTTAATTCCTTTTGCATTTTGCAATTTAAACAGGTAATTTTAAAGGATTTTTCAAGGGTAGAAATAAATCCCCCCCCCCATCAAAGATCGTGGCCAAAAAGTTGGTTATCATTTTACGTTAAATTATTATGGAAAAGTAATCCTCCACTTTTTTAAACTAACATTTTTCATATCTTGGAAACTACTCGTTTGCCTTAATTATAAACGTTATTTTCGTTTTCAGCGACCCCGAAAACCTATAAGAGTGGTAATTTTATAGGAATTTTCGAGGGTGGAGTAATTCTTCATATTTATCTTTTTTATTTCTTTTTTTCCAATAAAATAAGAAATTAAGAATTAGAGAAAATTATTTTAGGAAAGCTTCGCGTGGAAAGCTTTTAGAAATAAAAAAAATTAAGATAAACAAATGATGCTAGTGCGCTATTTTTTAATCGTATTTCCAAGTTTAATTAAAGTGTTATGATATATTTTTTTATTCAATTGTAAGGTAAAAGTATAAATATATATATATATATATATATACATAATTTAAAAAATAGAGATTTTTTTTACTCATCTATTAATTAGATAGTTAATTGTTGTAATTCGAAAGTCGTTACGTGTGTTGCAGTGGTGCACGTGAAAGACTAATTTCTACCGGAAATGAAATGGCGACACTCTCGCAGTTACGAAAAATATTTTTATTTTATTTAATATATTTTTATAATTTGCGATCTTAATGATCTTAATTTATTTTAATAACATGCAAACATTCTTTGACTTTACAGAGAAGTTTTCTGAAAATTTCAATTAAATTGGTAATATAGAAATATGGTTCTACCGACTTTGAACGAACCAAGAATTACATATATATATATATATATATATATATATATATATATATATATATATATTACAACGAGCACTGTTTTCTTTTAATTGTATTGATGCATTTACTAATACATTAAAATAAACTCTGCTTTTTAGATTCTTGTTCAAATCCCCTTAATATATATATATATATATATATGTGTGTGTGTGTGTGTGTGTGTGTGTGTGTGTTGTCATTAAAATTGAACTCCTGCGTGTCAATACAATTGGGGAAGTAGGAACCAAAAATTTCTTGCATCTGGGGATCTCTCGGCTTTTCCCTGTCGTAAAATACGCTTAAATATGATATTTTAATTTGTTCAGATTTCGTACATATAATTATAGAGTCGTATTTTCAAAAGGAAAAGGAAAGTCTTTGGGTGTCATCAGTTAGAATCGAAACCGAAAGCAAAACTGTAGCATTCAAAGCTGGTGACGTTACCACTGTACAAACGTGACACACATATGAACTGATTAAAAATAAACTAAGATGAATGTACATAAAGGTCCATAAAAAATGTAATCATTTGAGGCCATTTGTGACTTTTAATTTCGGAGAGATAGAGTTTGAAAATATGAAGACAGACAGAAAAAAAAAACTCTGTATTTTATCAATTAGATTATTTTCATTCTTTATCGATTTTCACCGAGATAAACTATTTGTGGATTTCTTTTCTCGGGTGACGATAAAGCTGAAACGTTTTTTTTTTTTTTTTTTTTTCATTTTTCATTTGAAAAAAAATGTCCATTAATACGAGTCGAATTTGGAAGGAGAGTAAAAATATTTTTTTCCGAGCAGCACAATCCGTCCTCCTAAGATTTCTGGTAAGAAATGTTTTAACGGTGAGTTGACAGGTTCACGGATGCGTTGATTTTTTTTTTTTTCAGGATTTGTTTTTTTAATTTATCGATGCATCCATAGCAGTTTTACTTAACCTTATAGAGATCCTGCTTTTTTATGCGAAAGTACACTCGGTGATAGCTTCCGTATTTAAATATTGCGTTCACCTGAAAACAAAGCAGGAAACACCATATTTCTTAGTTCGAGCCACCAATCAAGCGCACACTACTCTCAAATTTAGTCAGATCGATTCGTTCTTCAACCTTATAGACACTACATTCAGCCTGCAAAAATAAAATTAAATAAATAAATATAACAAGCATCTTATTTCTTATTTAACGTCCCTTCAATTAGGTATTGATCGACGAACGCCGAATAGTATGCTGATCGACAGTTATTATCTATCTCTCTCTCTCTCTCTCTCTCTCTTTCTCTTTCTCACTATATATATATATATATATAAATGTTTGTATAGTTTTGTATGAAAATAAAGGTTTTGATGATGTAAATTTACCTAAAATATTTAATAAACAAAAAAATATTCAATTACTACCAAATGAGTTCCAGAAAAAAGATCAAAAACCAATAGTTACATATAAACTAGGGCCAACAATACGCAATAAGATTTTTAATTATAAGAAAACGGTAGAACATATAAATATAAAAGATAATAATATAAATATTCCAGAATGTGAATGTAATTCCTCTCCGTTCTGTAATAATGAGATAAAACATGTAATTACAGGAGATAAAACATGTAATTACAGGAGATTTAAATATAGTAAATAATTCGAAATTAAGAAAACTACTTAGTAAGGGTCCAAATTATAGAGAACCTAAATGCCTAAATTACACTAAATGCGTTAAAGAAGTTACTAAAGCACTAGAAGGTTTTATTATGTCTATGGTAAAGAAATATAAATTAGCACAGTCTACGTTTGATGCATGGAAAAATAGTATAATTGAATGCGTAAATAAAAAGGTTAAACATACAAAACAATTTAAACGCCCTAGAAAAACCAATCCTCTTTTAAAAAATTCAGAAATACTGGAGGAACTTAAAATACTTCAAGAAAAGTTCGTAATAGTTCCGATTGATAAAGCGGCAAACAATATAGCCTTTATATGTAAAAAATATTATATACAACGGTTATTGATAGAAGTAGGACTTATAGGAAACGATTCGGATACTTATAAAGTAAGTAATAGTAATTTAGATAGTATTATTTTGAATAATAGTATTATTAATGAAAAAGTAGGATTAAAGTTAGAAGATAAACACAAAAATCTTCCATGTATGTATTGGATACCTAAAATGCATAAAAATCCAGTTGGGGCTAGATTTATTGTAGGTTCAAAGACGTGCATCACTAAACCTCTAAGTAAAGCTATATCTAAAATATTTAAATTAATTATAAATCAAATAAATAATTTTCACCTGAAAAGTAAATTCTATAGTAATATAAATCTATTTTGGGTAGTAAATAATTCCAAACCAGTGAAAGAAAAATTAGATAAAATAAATTCCAGAATAAAAGCAAAATCTATAGCTACTTATGATTTTAGTACGCTATATACTAAAATTCCGCACGAAAAACTTATAAAAGAGTTAAATGATACTGTAGATTTGGCTTTTCAAGGTGGAAAAGGTAAATATATAGACTTTTCAAACTCTAATGCTTTCTGGTGTAAAAATAAAAATAGCAAAACTAGTATTTCTAAAGGTATTTTAAAAATGCTTGTAAGTCATCTTATTAAAGAATGCTATTTTCAAATAGGAAATAAAATATTACTCCAAACGATAGGTATCCCAATGGGATTGGATCCGGCACCATTTTGGGCAAATTTGTATTTACATAGACTCGAGTATATATATATGTCATCATTATTAAAAACAGATATATCTAAAACATATAACTTTCATGGGTGTAGGAGATTTATAGATGACCTTATATGCATAAACGATAATGATGAATTCGAAAAAAATAAACATCTTATATATCCAAACGAACTAAAATTAAATTGTGAACATAGAGGACAACAGGCTACATTTCTGGATTTAGATATAAAAATTGAGGATGGAATTTTTCTTTATAAAATATTTGATAAAAGAAACGCTTTCCCCTTTAAAATAGTACGTATGCCCCATAAGGATAGCACCTGCCCCGTTTTTGTGTTTTATGGAACCATTATGTCAGAGTTTTTGAGAATAGCTCGCGTTACTCTAAAATTAACAGATTTTATACCACCAGTTTCTAGCTTAGTAATAAGGATGATAAAACAAGGTGGAGATAAAAATAAAATATTTAAACAGTTAAATAAAGCATTTGTTCGTTATCCTGATGCTTTTGAATCGTTTAAGATAAACCAGATTATATTGATAAAGGAAATCCAAAACTATATTAGCAATGTATAAATGTATTTATAATTACATATAATAAATTTATATAGTTAAAAAAAAAAAAAAAAAAAAAAATGTATATATGTAAAAATAAAATATTTTTAACCTTTATAGATCTAATTTTAAATAAATAAGAATGTAAATATACAAACTACTAACTATAGTGGGGGTGATAAGTAGTTAAATGGATTAATCCAAATCTTATAAATACAAGACTGATAAATTAAAAAATTAAAAAATGTATCCATTTCAAATGGATAGTACCAGTCAAGGATCCGTCACTTGACAATCAGCCTAACAGGTGAGGGGCCGGGAACCGGCCCAGCACCTGTTGGACTGAGGTACACCGCTTGGGTAATACCTAGGAGGTCCACCCTCCCAGGCCTTGCCACCGGGCTTTCCGGTGGGGCAAGTTTATTGCTTGTTGCCTGAGGCGCCCCGACCGGGGAATGCCGACGGGGTTACTCAGGCAATTTTTAAAATTGCAGGAGTGCCCCTCCTTTAGGGGAGCCTGCTGGGTTACCACTTTCCGGCCTTGTGCCACATTTTGCTGAGTGGACAGCAAATAAATATAATCCATTTCAAATGGATAGTACCAGTCAAGGATCCGTCACTTGACACTCAGACCAACAGGTGAGGGGCCGGGGACCGGCCCAGCACCTGTTGGACTGAGGTACACCGCCTGGGTAATACCTAGGAGGTCCACCCTCCCAGGCCTTGCCACTGGGCTTTCCGGTGGGGCAAGTTTATTGCTTGTTGCCTGAGGCGCCCCGACCGGGGAATGCCGACGGGGTTACTCAGGCAATTTTTAAAATTGCAGGAGTGCCCCTCCTTTAGGGGAGCCTGCTGGGTTACCACTTTCCGGCCTTGTGCCACATTTTGCTGAGTGGACAGCAAATAAATATAATCCATTTCAAATGGATAGTACCAGTCAAGGATCCGTCACTTGACACTCAGCCCAACAGGTGAGGGGCCGGAGACCGGCCCAGCACCTGTTGGACTGAGGTACACCGCCTGGGTAATACCTAGGAGGTCCACCCTCCCAGGCCTTGCCACTGGGCTTTCCGGTGGGGCAAGTTTATTGCTTGCTGCCTGAGGCGCCCCGACCGGGGAATGCCGACGGGGTTACTCAGGCAATTTTTAAAATTGCAGGAGTGCCCCTCCTTTAGGGGAGCCTGCTGGGTTACCACTTTCCGGCCTTGTGCCACATTTTGCTGAGTGGACAGCAAATAAATATAATCCATTTTAAATGGATAGTACCAGTCAAGGATCCGTCACTTGACACTCAGCCCAATAGGTGAGGGGCCGGAGACCGGCCCAGCACCTGTTGGACTGAGGTACACCGCCTGGGTAATACCTAGGAGGTCCACCCTCCCAGGCCTTGCCACTGGGCTTTCCGGTGGGGCAAGTTTATTGCTTGCTGCCTGAGGCGCCCCGACCGGGGAATGCCGACGGGGTTACTCAGGCAATTTTTAAAATTGCAGGAGTGCCCCTCCTTTAGGGGAGCCTGCTGGGTTCCCACTTTCCGGCCTTGTGCCACATTTTGCTGAGTGGACAGCAAATAAATATAATCCATTTTAAATGTGGAAATTGATGAATCGCACAGGTAAGAAATTCATTTTTATACTATGAAAAGGTTAGTAATTACAATTAAGAATAGGAAATTGGGAAAAAAAAAATTTTTGTAACTTGTCTTCTTCCTAAGATTAAGGGTGGTGGTGTTTGATCAACACTGCTGGGGAGCCATGATGTAATACACTGTTTTGTTTTTAAATCCCCGAAACAGTGTTTCATGGTAAACAACTGATGATCCCTTAAAAAATATAAAAATTGGTATTATAGTAAATTTGAGAGTTGATGCAGTGATTGCAGGTGATTAAATGACTTACTGACTAGATGTTTTTTTTTTTTAATGAATGATAAAAAATAATTTTTTGTGTGGTTTCAAATGTTAAAAACTTCAAAGACTATATATATATATATATATATATATGAGAAAACAGTTAATAAACCATGTTAAAAAACACTTTGAAATGAGTTAAAAACATATTTAATCTGAAAAGGAAACAGTAGATAAGTGGATAGTCCTTAATCCGTGGAGTTTCGAAGAAATAATTTCATCTCATCAAAGGGTAGGAATTAGCAAAATGCGGGATCGGATTTTGCGTGCAAAAGTATTTGATGAAACAACAAGTAAGTCAAAGATCTTACTTGCAAACAAAAAAAAAGTGAAGCAGAGGGAATATGGTGAAGAAAAAGGTGATTACACATGAATGGATAGTCTGGTGGAAGATAAATAATCCAGTGACGGTAAAATCCAAATATGTAATTTCAAGAAAGTTAATTGAATTTCCATTTGCATAAATATTTTATTTCATATATATATATATATATATATATATATATGTGTGTGTGTATGTGTGTGTGTGTGTGTGTGTGTGTGTGTTTGTGTGTATTGATATTAATACAAACTCCCTTTTTCTATTGGTATTTTTTGTTTCCCCACGAAAGCAAAATGAGGCACACGGTTTTATTTAATGACAAAAAAAAAATCAGCTCCTCAAAAGAAGGAGGAAAGGGCTCACTCTGGCAGTAACCAAAAATACTAATTGTCTTAGTATAGAAAGTTTCCGCTCCATTGACCCAGGACAAATTAACTTAAGCTTAACATTAGAACAGATATTACACTTGGATCGCGGCCCGAAAGCCAAAGACCTTTTTTCTACTTAGGTATTTATTTGCTCCCCCACGAAAGCAAATGTGACTCAAGGTCGTTTTTAATCTTGGTGGCGGTGGCAGATCTCTTAATGTTGTATAGCAGGATACATATTATCGGATGACGGTGGGGACGTGTATAACAATGATGAGAGAGTAGGCGGTTCTGTGAATGCTTGGGATTCATAAGGATACTGACTTTAGATGTATAAAAGTTCTTAACACAGAGGAGGAGAGATACATAATTTTTAAGGGTTACACAATGTTCGTTACAAGATGATTAACACATTACCTTTTGAAAGATGACACATGACAACAGCTTTACAAAAACACAAAGATGATTCTTTATTCATTGAATCGGTCGAATGATGATGACGTCACGAATTCAAATTTGGATCTACATTGTTAATCTTCTACCCTTCGCTTCCAAAGGGTAAGCTGACCATTGACTGCCAACTGACTGACTATCAACTCTCTCTTTGACTGACTCTCTGACTGATAACTCTAGCTCCTATATTGAGAATTCCCCTTCGCTATGACGTCAGAAGTGCGTTTTCCAAACGTGACCAATTCACCTGGCTATGCACACGCTTTTGAACACAAAAGAACTCTCAACATATGACTCTAACCTATTTTTTAAGAATACATTTTTATTTTGTAGTGTTCATTCTTTATTCATTGGACCGCTCGAATGGTGATGACGTCACGAATTCAAACTCGGGATCTACATAGTTTAATGTTCTTTCCTTCGCTTCCAAAGAACTGACTCCAACTCAACCCAACTGCTCTCGACTCTACTCTTCTGCTGACTCCCCTACTAACTGAATAACTCTCTCATATATTGAGAATCCCATTAATCTATGACGTCACAAGTGTGTTTCCCAAACGTAACCAATTCACGTGGCTATGCACACGCTTTTGAACACAAAAGAACTCTCAACATATGACTCTAACCTATTTTTTAAGAATATATTTTTATTTTGTATTGTTCATTCTTTTTGGATATATTTTTTGGATATAAACAATATTTAACTATTTCTTATAGAATTTAACAATAGACTAAATTCTGATATACCAATTCTTAACTTTGCTTACAAGGTTCGAGTCTCGGCTTTTCCTAATCTCATTTTCACCTATCTAATACTTTTCTTATTTACATAAAAATGAGGACAACCTTTCCTTGTAATACTAAAACACGGGCAAAAACCCAAACTTATGATATATATATATATATATATATATATATATATATATATATATATATATATATATTTACCAGTGGTGAAAAACCGGACTAGAATGCTCAATGTGTAGTGAAGGCAGTATACAGGAAATTTATTACTGTACAAATATTCAGACCATTTCATATAATGCGAAATTGACGGATCTTTAATAGGTATTCTATTTTGTCTTCTAAAGATGTCGACTCTTATATATACATATATGAGATAATTTGTTTTACGTACGCATGCAACGTTCATGCTGTTATTAACACTGCTAAGGTTGCAGGTTGAAACAAGTAACGTAGAAAGCATTACAAATGACGACTCAACAAACAAAAGTAGATCAAATAAGAAGTGTATTAGGAAAAGGTATATTTACAGGATATTTACATAACGATATCAAATAAGAGAGTCTTTGCTGGAGAAACATATCTGCTCTCGGTGGCCTTCGTTGGCTTCTGGTGAACACACACTCAGACTAACTCAGTCTTCTTATTTATGTGTAATTACTATCCACATATGCAAATGAATGTGTGCCACCACAACAAACACAAATGTAATTTCAAATCTGAAGGTTCCAAATGAAGGCGGCAATTTCATAACCAATGGCATATTCACCCATCGTGAGCAAGTCAGACCCCCCTCAAATACAGCACAAAAAATTGAAACACGAAAGATCAGAGCATTTACTCCAAATTTGAATTACGCTTCAATAAGTTGAAATATGTATAAGCGATTGGATTTTATTACCGTCAATTCTCGAAGCAGAAAAGTTCATTCCAAATAGAATTTAGAATTGGCTAGAACTTCTTGACTGTGCGGTTTTATATTTGTCCTCTTATCTCACTTAGAAGCTTTGGTCGTATTCCCATCTCTTTGATAGGGGCAATGTAACAAAATAAAGTTTATTTTTATATTGTCGATATCAAGCTAGTTAATGGAACAAAATTAACAATTGTGCGACTTGAAAAAGAATGGTGTATTCTAACCAAGAACAAATATTACACTCTGATCGCAGTATAACGGCTGAGGTGGGAGTGTTTTTATTCGTTAAGTTTAAAATATGAATTTCATATGAGTCTTAGATTTGTAATATAATTGCTGTTGGTCTATAAAAAGTAGATTTGAACCAGATTTTTTATTAGTTTTTCAGGCATAGTTTTTGAAATCAAAATATGTTGCTCAATGATAAGTTTCCAGACTTCTATCGTATCGGCACTTTTATTGATAGTGCACGCAAAGAACTTTAGTCCATTTAATATAATCACTTCCGGCTGCTATGTACGTATTGTTTACATAACTTCTGGAAGGCCTCGTAGAAGTCCTCTTGTGTGAACTGTTTTAATGGTATTCACAAGGAGTCTGCATAACCTCTCTATAAGCTTGCTCCTTCCAGTTCCGCTTCCCAGCTTTGAAGCACGTCTGCTCACTTTCGTGACCAAACTCAAACTCCTCAATTTAATCGTCTTGACCTCTTGACCTGTCTTCCGTTACGTCATCATCAAATGCACACGTCTCCCCGCGTGTGACCTCTGTCACATATGAAACTGTTAAATGGCATTTTGCTTATTTTTAACTTAGCTAATTAAAGTAAATATTTTTACCTAAAACCCATTGTTAGCAATAAATAACGTCTAATCTAAAGTATTTTAACAACATCACTGGATAGATAGATAAACTGATAGATCGATAAATAACAACTAATTTATTACCTCGTCACCACCTCTTTCACCTCCTCAATTGTCTCATACGACAGCTACTAAAGTGTTCCTTGTTACTAGCGGTGGAGACCCGGCGATGCCCGGGTGTCTTGAGGTAAATCAAAACTATGGGGGTGGTTAAATAATAAAATAAATGTTTTGGTAGGTAAGTATGAGAATCGAACCCGTACCCTTGAGTTGTAAATTAA
Organism: Euprymna scolopes; assembly: GCF_053919585.1. Lineage (NCBI taxonomy): Eukaryota > Metazoa > Mollusca > Cephalopoda > Sepiida > Sepiolidae > Euprymna > Euprymna scolopes. The sequence continues at coordinate 94,907,326 of NC_136503.1, read as the reverse complement.
TGTGTGAAAAGAAAACCGTGCTACGTAAACCATTGAGCCACGGCGACAGAAAACATTAAGCAGGTTATTTAACTATAAAAACAGGCGTGCGCAATAAAAGTTTACTCTGCTACTTCCATTTGACCTAATTCAGAAGGTCAAATAGAAGTCACGCAGCGTTTGGGTTTGTTTCCCCAAATTTAACTGTTTCTTCCCCCAACAGATGTTGGGGGTGGGGGGAAAGCAGCTCCCAATTGGTCAGATTGAATAGCAACTGTCTGATCAAAGCTGATTGCTTCTGGACGTTTTTCCCGGTGCAATAGAGAAGACACCGTTTTAGTTCAGTTACACTTTATTTATACTAAAAAGCCCAATCAACACGCGAGAAGCCAAAATAGCAATAATTTTGTAAAAATCGACGTAAATAAATCTATACGCTACGCGGTTTCCTAATTCCTAGATATTATTATATAGGACCTATATACACAGTTTTAAGCGATAGTAACGAACCCGGGAGCGCGTGCGAGAAAAGCCTTTTGAAGACATACACGAAATGGTCACACACATTTTGCCTTTTCTATATATAGATTAGGGAATAATCAAACGTCACGAAGAGCAAGGGCTGGGTTACATGCGGGGTTAGGCACAGTTCTGATGTCCATCTTGGCCAAATAGTGGAAAGGATTGAGTTGTAGAATGCACCCTTAATACAAACTTGGCGCAAATCTTCAGCATCTTCAGTTCCTCGCAAATAATTGTACGTGCAGTTCCTACACTGAAATCAAACTGTGCACTTATTATCTCTATAGACACATGACGGTCCTTATCCATGAAATTATTTATTTGGCCAATCAACTTTGGTGTTCTGACTTCTTATTTCTCCTACACCTCTCATCATCTCTTACAGACTCCCTGTCGTACTTGAATTCTTGAATCACTTATGCTACTTGAATCACTTATGCTACTCAACCACTGATGCTTAATTCATGCAACATGATCCAAAAGCAGTCTGAATCATTACATAGATTTATGTGTCATATTTTCTAGATTTCGAACAGGATTTTAATGAATATAATTCTTCACCAGAATAAAACTTTAGTAAGATATATCTAAATATTAGATATATTTAAATTTCTGCTGTGGATGTTCATTCGAACTTGAAGCCTAAAAATTGGCATAAGATTAATAGCAATAACTAATGACTGCCAAACGACCAAAGACTGCTTTTTCTAATACACTGTAAAAAAACTTTTTTCTAAATGAATCCGCTGTCAAAAACTTTTTCTAAATGAATCCGCTGTCAAAAACTTTTTCTAAATGAATCCGCTGTCAAAGACTTTTTCTAAATGAATCCGCTGTCAAAAACTTTTTTCTAAATGAATCTGCTGTCAAAAACTTTTTATAAATGAATCCGCTGTCAAAAACTTTTTTCTAAACGAATCTGCTGTCAAAAACGTTTTCTAAATGAATCCGCTGTCAAAAACTTTTTTCTAAATGAATCCGCTGTCAAAAACTTTTTTCTAAATGAATCCGCTGTCAAAAACTTTTTCTAAATGAATCCGCTGTCAAAACCTTTTTCTAAATGAATCCGCTGTCAAAGACTTTTTCTAAATGAATCCGCTGTCAAAAACTGCTTTTTCTAAATGAATCCGCTGTCAAAAACTTTTTTCTAAATGAATCCGCTGTCAAAAACTTTTTTTCTAAATGAATCTGCTGTCAAAAACTTTTTCTAAATGAATCCGCTGTCAAAAACTTTTTCTAAATGAATCTGCTGTCAAAAACTTTTTCTAAATGAATCCGCTGTCAAAAACTTTTTTCTAAATGAATCCGCTGTCAAAAACTTTTTTCTAAATGAATCCGCTGTCAAAGACTTTTTCTAAATGAATCCGCTGTCAAAAACTTTTTTCTAAATGAATCCGCTGTCAAAAACTTTTTTCTAAATGAATCTGCTGTCAAAAACTTTTTCTAAATGAATCCGCTGTCAAAAACTTTTTTCTAAATGAATCCGCTGTCAAAAACTTTTTTCTAAATGAATCTGCTGTCAAAAACTTTTTTTTAAATGAATCCGCTGGCAAAAACTTTTTTCTAAATGAATCCGCTGTCAAAAACTTTTTTCTAAATGAATCCGCTGTCAAAAACCTTTTCTAAATGAATCCGCTGTCAAAAACTGCTTTTTCTAAATTAATCCGCTGTCAAAAACCTTTTCTAAATGAATCCGCTGTCAAAAACTTTTTATAAATAAATCCGCTGTACAAAAACTTTTTATAAATGAATCCGCTGTTAAAAACTACTTTTCTAAATGAACCCGCTGTCAAAAATGATTTCTAAATTAATCCACTGTCAAAAACCTTTTTCTAAATGAATCCGCTGTCAAAAACAGCTTTTTCTAAATTAATCCGTTGTCAAAAACTTTTTCTAAATGAATCCACTGTCAAAAACTTTTTTCTAAATGAATCCGCTGTCAAAAACTGCTTTTTCTAAATGAATCCGCTGTCAAAAACAGCTCTTTCTAAATGAATCTGCTGTCAAAAACTTTTTCTAAATTAATCCATAGTCAAAACCTATTCGTAAATGAATCTGCTGTCAAAAACAGCTCTTTCTAAATGAATCCGTTGTCAAAACCTTTTTCCAAATGAATCCACTGTCAAAAACTTATTTCTAAATGAATCCATAGTCAAAAACTTTTCTAAATTAATCCGCTGTCAAAAACTGCTCTTTCTAAATGAATCCGCTGTCAAAAACTGCTTTTTCTAAATGAATCCGCTGTCAAAAACTACTTTTCTAAATAAATCTGCTGTCAAAAACTGCTTTTTCTAAATGAATCCGTTGTCAAAAACTTTTTCTAAATAAATCCACTGTAAAAAACTTTTTTCTCAATGAATCCGCTGTCAAAAACTGCTTTTTCTAAATGAATCCGCTGTCAAAAACAGCTCTTTCTAAATGAATCTGCTGTCAAAAACAGCTTTTTCTAAATGAATCCGCTGTCAAAACCTTTTTCTAAATGAATCCGGTCTCAAAAACTTTTTCTAAATTAATTCACTGTCATAAACCTTTTCTAAATATAATCCACTGTCAAAAACCTTTTCTAAATGAATCCGCTGTCAAAAACTTTTTTATGAATAAATCCGCTGTACAAAAACTTTTTATAAATGAATCCGCTGTTAAAAACTACTTTTCTAAATGAACCCGCTGTCAAAAATGATTTCTAAATTAATCCACTGTCAAAAACCTTTTTCTAAATGAATCCGCTGTCAAAAACAGCTTTTTCTAAATTAATCCGTTGTCAAAAACTTTTTCTAAATGAATCCACTGTCAAAAACTTTTTTCTAAATGAATCCGCTGTCAAAAACTGCTTTTTCTAAATGAATCCGCTGTCAAAAACAGCTCTTTCTAAATGAATCTGCTGTCAAAAACTGCTTTTTCTAAATGAATCCGTTGTCAAAAACTTTTTCTAAATAAATCCACTGTCAAAAACTTTTTTCTCAATGAATCCGCTGTCAAAAACTGCTTTATCTAAATGAATCCGCTGTCAAAAACAGCTCTTTCTAAATGAATCTGCTGTCAAAAACAGCTTTTTCTAAATGAATCCGCTGTCAAAACCTTTTTCTAAATGAATCCACTGTCAAAAACTTATTTCTAAATGAATCCATAGTCAAAAACTTTTCTAAATGAATCCGCTGTCAAAAACTGCTTTTTCTAAATGAATCCGCTGTCAAAAACTACTTTTCTAAATGAATCTGCTGTCAAAAACTGCTTTTTCTAAAAGAATCCGTTGTCAAAACCTTTTTCTAAATAAATCCACTGTCAAAAACTTTTTTTCTCAATGAATCCGCTGTCAAAAACTAATTTTTCTAAATGAATCCGCTGTCAAAACCTTTTTCCAAATGAATCCGCTGTCAAAAACTTTTTCTAAATGAATCCGCTGTCAAAAACTTTTTCTAAATGAATCCGGTCTCAAAAACTTTTTCTAAATTAATTCACTGTCATAAACCTTTTCTATATATAATCCACTGTCAAAACCGCTTTTCTAAATGAATCCGCTGTCAAAATTTACTTTTTCTAAATGAATCCGCTGTCAAAAACTGTTTTTTCTAAATTAATCTGCTGTCAAACACTTTTTCTAAACTAATCCACTGTCAAACACTTTTCAAAATGAATGCGCTGTCAAAACCTTTTTCTAAATTAATCCGCTGTCAAAAGCTGCTTTTCTAAATAAATCCGCTGTCAAAACTTTTTTCTTAATTAATCCGCTGTCAAAAACTGCTTTTCTAACTGATCCACTGTCAAAAACATTTTCTAAATGAATACGCTGTCAAAAACTTTTTCTAAATTTATCTATAGTCAAAACCTTTTTGTAAATGAACCCGCTGTCAAAAACTGCTTTTCTAAATGCATCCGCTGTCAAAATCTTTTTCTAAATGAATCCACTGTCAAAAACTTTTTCTAAATGAATCCATAGTAAAAAAACTTTTCTAAATGAATCCGCTGTCAAAAATTGCTTTTTCTAAATAAATCCGCTGTCAAAAGCTGCTTTTTCTAAATGAATCCGCTGTCAAAAACTACTTTTCTGAATGTATATGCTGTCAAAAACTGCTTTTTCTAAATGAATCCGCTGTCAAAAACTGCTTTTTCTAAATGAATCCGCTGTCAAAAACAGCTCTTTCTAAATGAATCTGCTGTCAAAAACTTTTTCTAAATTAATCCAAAGTCAAAACCTATTCGTAAATGAATCAGCTGTCAAAAACAGCTCTTTCTAAATTAATCCGCTGTCAAAACCTTTTTCTAAATGAATCCACTGTCAAAAACTTATTTCTAAATGAATCCATAGTCAAAAACTTTTTCTAAATGAATCCGCTGTCAAAAACTGCTTTTTCTAAATGAATCCGCTGTCAAATACTGCTTTTTCTAAATAAATCCGCTGTCAAAAACTACTTTTCTAAATGAATCTGCTGTCAAAAACTGCTTTTTCTAAATGAATTCGCTGTCAAAACCTTTTTCTAAATAAATCCACTGTAAAAAACTTTTTTCTAAATGAATCCGCTGTCAAAACCTTTTTTCAAATGAATCCGCTGTCAAAAACTTTTTCTAAATGAATCCGCTGTCAAAAACTTTTTCTAAATGAATCCGGTCTCAAAAACTTTTTCTAAATTAATTCACTGTCAAAAACCTTTTCTAAATATAATCCACTGTCAAAACCGCTTTTCTAAATGAATCCGCTGTCAAAATTTACTTTTTCTAAATGAATCCGCTGTCAAAAACTGTTTTTTCTAAATGAATCCGCTGTCAAAAACTGCTTTTTCCAAATGAATCCGCTGTCAAAAACTGTTTTTTCTAAATGAATCTGCTGTCAAAAACTTTTTCTAAACTAATCCACTGTCAAACACTTTTCAAAATGAATGCGCTGTCAAAACCTTTTTCTAAATTAATCCGCTGTCAAAAGCTGCTTTTCTAAATAAATCCGCTGTCAAAACCTATTTCTAAATGAATCCACTGTCAAAAACTGCTTTTCTAACTGATCCACTGTCAAAAACATTTTCTAAATGAAAACGCTGTCAAAAACTTTTTCTAAATTAATCTATAGTCAAAACCTTTTTGTAAATGAGCCCGCTGTCAAAAACTGCTTTTTCTAAGTGAATTCGCTGTCCAAAACATTTTTCTAAATGAAGCCGTTGTCAAAAATCTTTTTCTAAACGAATCCGCTGTCAGAAACTGCTTTTTCTAAATAAACCGCTGTACAAAAACATTTTCTAAATATATCCGCCGTCAAAAACTTTCTCTGAATGAATACGATGTCACAACCTTGGTCTAAATGAATCCGCTGACAAAACCTTTTTCTAAATGAATCCACTGTCAAAAACTTTTTCTAAATGAATCCGCTGTCAAAAACTTTTCTAAATGAATCCGTTGCCAAAACCTTTTTCTAAATGAATCCGCTGTCAAAATTTTTTCTAAATGAATCCGCTGTCAAAAACTTTTTCTAAATGAATCCGCTGTCAAAAACTTTTCTAAATGAATCCGTTGTCAAAAACTTTTTCTAAATGAATCCGCTGTCAAAATTTTTTCTAAATGAATCCGCTGTCAAAAACTTTTCTAAATGAATCCACTATCAAAAACTTTCCCCACTCTTTATCTATGCCTTAATCAAAACGTAGATTCCATGAACAAAGCTTCTGTCTTTGAACTACACGCCTGTCGAACTCTGTTCCGTCTGCCTGCCTCCCTTCTGAATACGACTTGGATGTCTTCAAGTCCAACGTAAACAATTTCCTGATTAACCGCCCCCTGAAGTAGACACTTAAAATATCCCCACTAACGTACTGTACTTAAAATAACCCTTATCCTTGAGTGGCTTCCGGGACTTGATAAGTGGTGAACACCTTGTAAAAAAACTGATTAAAATCTATAAAAATTCGTTATTTCTGAACAAAGTTTGATCTTAACAGAAATATAAAACCCTGAAGTTCATTTTTCTAACAGCAGGTTAATATAATTCTTTTCGATAATCTTTAATAGAATTTTAAGTGTTAAAACAAAGAAAAATGGGTTTGATTAAGTTTTCGACAAATAAAAAAAAACAGAAATATTTTAGTAAAGGTTTCCAAATCAATTAAACTAATTCAATTATTTAGCACGATCTCGTATATTTTAGGAACAGTTTTTCAAATCAATTAAACTAACTTTTTTTTCAAAATAAAATTTACTATGATTGTCTATAAGGCTATGCAAAAATATTAGAATATAATTACCTTATATTTAAATAAATTCAAATAATTCAATTATTTAGCACGATCTCGTATATTTTAGGAACAGTGTGCTTACCGCGGCCATCTTGGATTTTAGGTATGGGAACCCAGTCTCGTGTAAATATTCATTTTAGTCTTTTCATGAAGTTCACTGTAACTAAATTTTTTTTTAAATAACTGAAATAAATTATAATTACAAACGCCATTTATGGTGAAAAATGTTATTTTTAGCTTCGTAATATTTTCATTCAAAAAAATTTACCAAGCTTTAAATTTTTCATAATTTTTGTTAAAAGTAAACAAAAACGGTCTATATTTTTGTTTTAATATCGCTTTTAGTCAGTTTTTAATTTCATGATTAAAATCAGTTTTCCTTTCTTATTTTCTAATTAATAATAACCAATTAACCACACTCTTTTTCCATAAACTAGATAAAGACATAAATGAATTGGGGAAAATACAGTACGCTGTATTTTCTCCAATTCTTTATTGCATAAATCAAGTTGACAGAGACTTCCATTAGAATTTGGTGGCCATAAAAACAGCTAAATGTAACTTGTTGGGTGGTCACAACTATCATCTACGGAAATCCATGTCTTCATGCATAATTATAGTTAATTTTCAAACGGCGAGATAACAATTTTTTGTAAACCGTAACGGGCTACCGTATCTTAAAAACCGTAATACGCAGATGTACTTAACTTATAATTTTCACACCCTGTGTTTTTTTTTGTTTTATTTTTGTATTCGTTAAAAGATATTTTATGTACTGGTACATGGAAATAAAATGTGTAATTTACTTATAAATATTTAAATACATGCCTAGTTTAACGTTTTCGTAAAAAATATATTTTTATCCTCATTTGAAAGATAATAATTATTGATAACATATTCAATGACTCTCACAATACTGTCACACTTAGGTTTAAAACAAAAACGTTATCGTCTATCTTCAATGAAATTTTCGTTGGTCTGTCATGGTAACGTTTGAGAGGTAACCACGATTAGTCAATCTGTAATAGGGTTTCCATGGGTTTCAGATGCTATGTAGCAGAAACAAACAGAACTCTTTTTCTTGTGCGTCAGTGTCTCCCCTGACTGTGCGATACGGCACATAGACCAATCAGAGGCATAGCACAGGGACCTTCCTTATCTCCTTAGGAACTCTAACTGCTTCCGTTCCGGACGAGAAAAACTCTTCTTTTTCCAGCCAGACGCCAGAGAGAGCGGACCTGTTTCCTCACTCTCCCCTCTTCTCTCTCTCCCTCTCTCTCTCTCTCTCTCTCTCTCTCTCTCTCTCTCTCTGCCTACACCGGTATCGATGATTTCCACTTGGGAATAACTACCGGGCAAAGGCAGACAAGTTTTATCCGAGTTATATCTTTTTGCCATCTTACCCTGACTCGCTTCAATAAACCTTTTCCTTTTTAAGTTTTACGAAGTTGTTTGTTCGTTTATTCAGTAGCTTGTGTTGAATTATTTATTTTATTAGGGAGTGCCCGAAAAGCATTAACTCAACTCCCCAAAGCTTAAATTTGAAATAAAAACACAATTGATTAATCTGCAGTAGTATTTCTATTTGTCTGTTACGTTTAGGTTTTAAATATGTCTGCTGTTCGTTAATCCGCACTATGATATTTGTTTGTCTATTACGCTTAAAATCCAATAAACGATTCGATAGCATTTTCAATGGTCGGTCAGAATTAAATTTGAAATGAAATCATCGTTTGTCGATCTGCAATAGCACTTGCGTTGATCTGTAAAGCTTAGTTTTGAAAATAAATGTCAATGATCTATCATCATTTATATTGAAAAAGCGTGTTCACTGTTCTGCTATGCTTAAGTTTCGAACATAGCTAGTCTGTCATGAAGATTAAAGTACCATTTTTTTTATCTGGGAGTCACTATTTAATAAGGCCCAAAGGCCACTCGAGGATAAAATTAAATGAATGTTCTTGGCCCTCTGGCCTGGATCAAAGTGCAGTATCTGTTCCGGCAGATACTGCAAGCAAAGACCATATGTGGAGACAACCCCACACTATAGACCTTGGTCAATGTAGGGGAAACCCTTCATACCAATTGTCACTATGCAGCTCCCTTACTCCCCGGGGAGTTGATCCCCATTTCCTCTTCACTCCTTACTTTAACAATCGGCCTTGTGCCTAATTTGCTCGGTGGTGGAGCAAATAAATACCCTCTATGGTGCAAATTTGGTAGGATTTCATTATTTGTGGGGACGGTTTAACAAGAACTTGGATTTTAAGGCTACCATGTATTTAACCAGGAAGCAGGTCAGCAGAACAGTGTTCCACAGGCGGGCAGTTTTAAGAAATGAGCTTTGGTCATGGAATCTGCGTTTAGATTTAGGCACGGATAGAGAGTGGATGGAAATCGTTTATAGTGGTTGTAGCTAGTCGAGAGTTATTTTGTGAAAGTTTGCATAGGTGAAAGTATTAATTGAAGTTTAGGTCGAAAACTTGCTATGAAAATGAGGATAGAGCAAAGACAGTCTCGCAACCTCTCTTCGGTGGGAAAAAGGTTGCAGGGAAAAGAAAACGGCGTCGACTACAAAGTTTTGAAGCAACTTTTGAACTTGAAGATTGGATATGGCATGCCGAGCAGTTCTTGTCAAGATGTGATAACATTTCCAATTTTGGGGCGTACTTGGCTCTTAAACAGATGACTGCACCGACAGTTCAGTGATTCAACCATTTTACCAGCGATTTTGAGGTCAGTCCCAGAAGCTTGTCATTACAGAGCTTCTCCAAGACGAGAGACATTAATTTCACTTAGGCTGTGATGAGAGCTAGAGCGCTTACGAGGTATTAGAATTGACTAGCAATATTTTTCTCCATTGCACCACGTTTTCAATATCTGAAGAGAGAGAAAATCAGAAAAAAATTGCTAGTTGCTGGCCTTTGAAGTGTGTCCATAAATTGTGGTGTAATCTGCATAAATGTCTACGAATGATCTAAGAATGTGATTTGGGATATCAGTCATCAGTAATGAAGATCATGAAGAGAGTTGGACTCAAGATGGAATACTGACGGACGCCAGCGTTAGTGCTACAGGTTTCTGATGTCTGTCCATAAACAACTATGACAGTATTCCTGCTATGCTTAGGTTTCCAAGATAAATTAGTCTATCATGATCAAGATTGAAGCACCCTTTCTTACTTGGAAGTTACTACTTGTCAAGGCCCAAAGGTCACTCGAGGATGAGAGTAAATGAATGTAAGATAGTGAAATGTAAGGTAGGGAGAAAGGATTTAATAATTGACAAGATATTTCCAGCTATTCCATATTTTGAGGTCTTGCGAAGTAAACTTTTATGCCATACGCTATCAAAAGCCTGTCAAAGTATGCCAAGAGCTGCTGCTTAAGAAACGAAGCTTCTGTCGAGAAATTCAACCTTCTGTTAGTATGTTACCCTTTGGTCTAAAATATAAGTGCTGTTGATTTAAGCATGCTTAAATTGGAAAGGATGTTTTCATTAATCTGCCATTTATAAATTAAAAATACCATTTAGGTCAGTGTGAAATCGCTTTTTTATGAGATAATCATACTGAAATTCATGATATAATTTTTGTCGATCTCTAAGGCTTTAGCTTAAAATAGCATTCATATCGTTAAACGCGTTAATTGAATGGACGCATCTACCTCTAAACACAACCAAGAATTTCTAAAAGTGTTCTGTTTGTTAGCCAACTACGTCGCGTCACGCTTAGGACTAAATGTGGCATTTCTGAAAATACCTTTCTTAACTGGACGAGGTTCCTTTTTGGCGGGAAAACATTCAATGCACACAAAAATCGATGACCTTAAATTGAATCAGATATATTGACTGAGTTTATTTTGATATTTTGCTTGATTCCACGTTGAATATTTGTTATCTTTCCTTCTCACTGGATCGATAACACTGTCTTGCTTGGAGAGATAAATGCAATTAGCGATTGGGATGTCCGTAGATAAATATAACTGACATAATGCTCGGAGTTTTAGAAAGATGGAAGGAAAGATAATGGATGAGCAAGATGTTTTTTTTTACACAGTGATCACCACTTATCAAGGCCCGGAAGCCACTCAGGGATAAGGGTTATTGCAAGTACATTACCTTACTGTGGAGCTTTGATGAAGTGTTTACTTAAGGGGGCGGTTCATTAGGAATTTGTTAACGTTGGACTTGAAGACATTCAAGTTGTAGTCCGGAGGGAAGCAGGCAGACGGAACAGAGTTCCACAGGCGTGCCGTTCTAAGAAAGAAGCTTTGTTCATGGAATCCGCGTTTTGATTTAGGCACAGATATAGAGTGGGGGAAATTTTTCACAGTGGATTCAGCTAGACGGGTGTTTTTCGTGAAAGATTGGCGAGGGGGGACCAGAGATTGGAGTTCAGACGAGCATCTGCCATGGAAATAACGATAAAACAAGGATAGAGTCGCAACGTCTCTTCTGTGGGAGAGAGGTTGCAGGGAAGAGAAAAGGGCATCCCCCACTAAGCCACGAAGTCTATTTTGTACTCTGTCAAGGCAGGATCTTTTCATTTCATAAAAGTAAAGGTTAGTTAAAGAATGATACTGCCGACTTAGAGTCAACCATTCAACCATTAAAACAGCGGCCTCCATCATTTCAAATTTAACGACAAATATTTGAACATGCAATCAGTAAAGGGACTCAATCCTTACAATATATCATATTACAATAGGAAAATGCGAGCATGAAAAGTAATATGGTTAAGCTTAAGCATGGAAAAGTAAAGTGCTAGTTGTAAAAACTGGAAAAGTAACGGGCTAGTTGTAAAAACTGGAAAAGAAAATTGTAAGACGTTAAACTGCATCCAATGGTGTTGCCAGATCAGGCTGCCTGAAAAACAGTGGCTTCCTGACTCAAATGCACCGCACATAAATGTTATTGTTTTTCTTCTCTTTTGCACAACTCAATCATGTTCTGCAAAGCCCCCAAAGAATTTTCCCACACTCACTTCTGGATTCCTAAAACAAACCTTCTACAAACTAACTGGATGTAACATGAATGCTATTTCTAAAATAACTGGATTCGGCATTAAATAACATGAAAAGGGTTGATATGCCGTAAAACAACCAAATCAAACCAACTGGAAAAGAAAAAGAACAAAATAGTCTAGTAAAAAATATAATAAATTTATAACTTAAAATATTGCAACATTAAGACTTGATTAAATAATGTTATAAATTGAATAAAAAAATCCCTAATTCTGCAATATTTTAAGATATAAATTTATCATATTTTGTACTAAAATATCTTGTTTCTTTTTCTTTTCCAGTTTTAACAACTAGTCCTTTAATTTTCCATGTTCAGGTTAAACCATATTACTTTTCATGCTCGCATTTTTCTATTGTAATCCATGATTTTTCCAGGCTTCAATAAATTCAATTGTTCTTTTTTAAAATTCAGTCTTATTTTTTTTGGCTCCGATAAACATAACAAGAATATATGCAATAACAATGCCCGGCACTCATCTGCTTTTAATAAAATCCCCCCAATTATCTCCCTTTCAGTTTTTCATTCTCTCTGTTTCACTTGTTATATCGCTTTTCGCGAGAGCGGTGAATTGGTAGCAACAGTGTTATATTTATATGTCTTTATTTAAAGTGATGCTTAGAGAGTCTTATTAAGAGAGAGTCTTATTACAAGTGATGTTGTAAGGGAGAGATGTTGTAAGAGAGATTGTTCGTTGCGTTCCGTGTTCGTGTTATGAAGATTCATATATATATTAAATTGTTCATACTCAGAGATGTAATAGAAGCTCTTAGATTGAGGGGACAGTCTTCAGACAGTCTTAGTGTTCATATTGTGTATGTAAGATGTATATATAATGACATTTTATAACACAGATATATAGAAGACATATAATAACAATTTTCACTTAACCTTTTGGTAGAATTACAACACAAAGACGGCGTTTATAAAAACACATGATGGGTTTATTTCTTCTCACGACCGGCCGTGGTTTTCTGAGTCAAGAATTCAAAGCTTCACATTCTAATTTTCAAAAGCACCGTCTCGCTTCTAGACGTTCGAATGTCCATGTCTGGACTGCGTCTGTCGTCCTGAGACTCCCTTTCTGTTTATCTCCCCGTTTCTTCTCAAGTTTCTTACTATATCTAGAACTTCCTATTTTCCATGACGTCATACACATGTTAAAACATGTGTCTTCTTTCACGTGTTCTGGAAATGCGTGTCCAAAAGTTTTTCCTTTGTTTACAAAAGGAATTTTAACCTATATTCCCAGTAACCTATATTTCCAATATGTTAAAAACATGTTCATGAAATTATCTAATAGTTGCCTTCTTTCAATTGAATTTTCATAACAAAATTGACAATGCACATTCTTTTCTTGACACTATTTTATCTCTAAGCTAAACAATGGTTTGTTTTACATTCCATTTTCTAATTCTCTCTCGTAATCAATTTCTAAACCTAATTTACGAGGTTCGAATTTCGTCTATTCTATTTCATTTTAACTAAATCTCTTTATTTTTATACTTACATAAAAAGGGGACAGCCCTTAGCATGTAATAATAGTTGTTGCGGAAACGACTTAGTAGCTATGGAAACCAGTCATACAATAACGTCGCTCACCTCTTTACGTTTTTTTTCCGATTTTGAACAGCAGTAAATAATGCATAACTTTTGTTTTACTGAAAGAAAATTGGATTTTTTTTCACAATATAGCTGAAAAGATTATCTATAAACATTATTTGAAATTTGATTGAAAAATGAGTGAGCAGTGAAGCTTTAAATGACGAAAACTGCCACTTTACCATGCGTTCAAACACTTCAGTGTTTCAATGATATACACATTCATTTTTTCCACTGCCTATCACAATTGAACTAAAAGTTGAGTAAATAATGTAGAATAAAAAATAAAATGAAAAATTCACACCCAGCAAGCATAGCTATTAAATTAATCGAAAAAACAGATGAACTAATACACCGAATGCGATGGCGAGCAAATTTCTTCCTTAAAAATGAAAACGTAAACAAAAAAGAATCCTATGGTTTTAAAACCCTTAAAAATGCGAAAACAGTAGACCTTTTGATAAACTTTGAAAATGACTTTTTAAACGTAATTAAAAACCTAGAATTCCACAATCAACCTAACAATTTCCAACGGAAACTACACAAAATCGTTAGAAACATAAACAACTCTAATAAAATCTTTGTAAAAGCAGATAAAACAAGAAACTTTTATAAAATAGATAAGCAAGAATATAACAAACTAATCACAGAAAACATTACAAAAAACTACAAAATACTAGACACAAACAAATGCGATTACATAGATATAATAAATACTGAAAGTAAACAAATTACCGATAAACTAAAAATTAGCGATAAAGTTGGAAAATTGAACCCTAGAGAGTCATACATTCTGCTTAAAGACCACAAACGGGACTTTAATAATAATCCCAGCACCCGCCTGATAAACCCAACTAAACCAGAAATAGGTAGAATTAGCAAAACTATACTTTCTAGAGTAAACAAACAAATAAAACAGGACCTAGAACTAAACCAGTGGGCAAATAATACCGAAGCAATCACCTGGTTTAAAAATATAGAAAACAAAGATAAATGTACGTTCATACAGTTTGACATCATAGACTTTTATCCCTCGATACCCGAAGAACTTTTTAATATTGCCCTAGAATTTGCCAGGCATACATTGATATATCCTCAGAAGAAATCAACATCATTAAAAAATGTAGAAAATTTGTTCTAATAAATAACAATAACCAATGGATAAAAACTAAAATGAAAAATTCGTTCGATTTGGCGATGGGTGCCAGAGACTCTGCAGAGGCATCAGATCTTGTGGGATTATTCATTCTATATACCCTCACAAGCATATTCGATACTACGGATATCGGCCTATATAGAGATGACGGACTTGCTATAATAAAAAACTCCAACAAAGTCAAGAAAATCATACACAAAGAAATGAAAAAAGTAGGCCTTAAAGCGGACATATCAGCTAACATAAAAATAACAAACTTCCTGGACGTCACGTTAAACTTAGATAAAAACACATATGAACCATACTTAAAAAATAACGCTACTCCAATTTACGTAAACCCTAAGTCCAACCACCCACCATCAATTATAAAACATATTCCTAACTCGATCGTAAGTAGACTCAGTAATAACTCAAGCGACGAAAATGCATTTAACAGGTCATCCAATATTTACGAAACAGCCCTAAAAAATAGTGGATACAAAAATATCGATATCAAATATAAGCAACAAAACACCAACAACTATAATAAAATAAAAAACAGAAGAAAAAGAACTATAATTTGGTATACGGCCCCATACAATCAAATGTTAAAAACAAAACTTGGCAAGAAATTTCTAGATCTTATTGAAAAACACTTTCCCGCAACCAGCCCCTTACACAAAATCTTCAATAAAAATACCTTGAAGTAATCTTGCAGTTGTTGTGAAAATTTAGAGATGATAATTAAGGCACATAATAACAAAATACTAAATGAAAACAATGTAAACAACAACAAAATAAACAATAAAAAAGTAGACACCATGACAGAAATAAAACCAACACTAGCAGAAATAATAATAATAATAATAATAATAATAATAATAATAATAACAACAACAACATCAAACCAACCCAGGACAAGAACAACCATACCATAAATAAAAATACTAATAACGAACAAGATAAATGCAATTGTAGACACCGCACACTTTGTCCAGTCCAAAATAAATGTCTAACAAAAAGCGTAGTTTATCAAGCAACAATATTTGCGAAAGAAAACCCGAATAACAAGAAATATTACATAGGCATGACTTCCTTAGATTTCAAAACCCGATACTATGACCACAAAAGCACATTCAAGAATAAAAAACACCGTATAAAAACAACACTAGCGAATAAATACTGGGAACTCAAAGAAAGCGGACATTCGCCGGTAGTCGAATGGAAAATAATGAGACAAGCTACCACATGCAGACATTTAGACGACCCATGTAAATTATGCCTCCATGAAAAATTTTCTATCCTGTACTTTAAAGAACCTAAAAATCTATTAAACTGTAGGCGGGAAATAGCAAACAACTGTGTTCACAAAATAAAACTTACTCTAGGATAGCGATACAAAATAGCTTTAAAACTAACAATAACAATGGAAAAAAAAACAAATAAATAAATCAAATAAACAGTAATATACATAAACGATCACATACATATATGTATATATATGTATATATATATATGTATATATGTATATGTATGTGCATCGTTGTGTGCACATAGGTATATTTATATGTATAAAAAAACAAAAGGAGAGCGGCCACCTAAAACCACTAACCTAGTTCTAAAACAGATCCTTTGTTTGATAAAATGCATGCCCATTAGCTGGTAGGAAGGGGCGCGGTGGATACTAGAAAGCTGATTGGCCGACTAGAAATCCTCAACATATATAAAAACAAGAAGCAACGACAGAATTCGCACATAAGCCTGACGAATCCTATAGTTGGATTAAACGCAGAATATTCAGTGTAGCTTAATCGCCATATATATTTTATAAATTACTATATATATATATATATATATATATATATATATATATATATATATATATATGGTGATGTGCTTGAGTCTGGACACTCTATGGATACCCCACTGTAAGGGTGCCTGCGCCTGAAAATTTTGTGGCAAGAGTTGCGCAATCAAGAAAAAAATCTTCTGAGTGGACATTGTGGTATACTAGTGGAAAAGATGGACGTTCAGGACGACTGGAATTAAATGACAAGGTAAGCGGAAATATCTACATCGTCAAGAATAATAAAATAATAATGGTTACCTATTGGGTACTAGCCAGGCTCAACGTTACTTAACTTCGGTGATCTGACTAGGGCCGGTGTGTCACTTAATGCATATATATATATATTTATTTATTTTTTTTACTATAATAATTAATTAAATACCTACATACACTAGTGTTTCATCCTTTCGGGATTCTTCAGTGCAGGGTGTCACGATTACTACCAGTCGAACGATTCGAACCCCGCGACATCTCTGGCTCGATTAGCGGAGGCCGTATCCATTCGGCTACCATTAACCGCGTGAAATAGCGTTGCATTTTAAACATTTTAATTTAAATGTTCATTACGTCAGACAGACAGTGATCAAATCGTTATACGATGATCTACGCATAAGAGCTAAATTGACCGACTTTTAATTCAACTGAAAGTGCTCAACGATAAGAAACGAATTTCTTAAAGGGGCTGTCATAATTATTTTTTTACTATAATAATTAATTAAATACCTACACACACATATATATTGGTATATATATATACATATATATATACATACATATATATATGTAGATATATATATACTTCCGAATAGTTTTTTAACAAGCAGTTGGTATAGAAACCTGTGATTATAAGGTTTACAAAATATTACTGGCAGTAATATTATATAAGTTATCCCATCTAAATAAGTATTGCTCGATATGCAAGATAGAGCACATAAATTAAATTGTGATTCAATGAATAAATTGTAATCCTATAGGTTAAGGAGATTAATATACTAAAAGTAGTCTTTGTCTTGCTTAAAATAATAAAAATCTTTAATATGAAACTCAACCACTTCATTTCAATAAGGGTGTTTTGAAATTCATTGAATCACAATTTAATATATATATATATATATATATATATATATATATATATATATAAAGGGAGAGAGAGACAGAAATATACAGACAATATATATATATCTATATATATATATATATAATATATATATAATATATATATATATTAGTAAATTTAGGCCGCATTTTTTTATTCAGGTTTCATTAAATAGCACAGATAACTCTTGCTTGTTTTTCTTGTTTAACCCGTTCCGAAAAAATGACTGATCATGTTACGTGGACTCTTTTTTAAAATGTATACACACACAGCTACACACCCACAACGAACATTTAGATCCACTAGACGTATGAAGACTAGGCGTGCAGGAACGCACGTATATAAGCTAATAATTGAGGGTTAACCGATTGGTAAAGGTCAATTTTCCTCCTTTATAATAAATATGCATAAAACTGCAACACGCAAGAACAACAAAAAACAGTAATCAACTCAGACACAATGCTTATATATGCATACTATCCTGCGTACCCAGTGTTTTCCGGGTGCTGGAAAGTGTGTATTGAGCAAAAAAATGTGGTAGTAGGTAGGAAGACTCGAACTCCTACGCGAATGAGGAAAAGAAAGTGCCGCAAAACCGGAAATGGCGAAGGTTTAAATTAAAGCTAGTCAATCTAAAAGGGGGGTATGCCTTTCGAAAATATCGGTGAAGAAAGCGACACTTCCCTGTAGAAAAGTGCTCAGTTAAGGGTTAAAGGAGTAATATTTTTTGGACAAATTTGTGATATTTGTCTTCTGAAGGGTTGAGCTTCAAACTCGTGAAAATCCGTCGCTTTTGTCAAAGGTTTTAGCCAGACATACATACATACATACATACATACATACATACATACATACATACATGCATTCATGCATGCATGCATGCATACATACATACATTAAAACAGACAGGCGAAATTTATATTATAGTTAACAAGGAAAACGATAAAAATACATCAAGGTTATGATATTTTCGAAGATCTTAGAGGTTAATCAAGCTCAAACCTAAGAGAATTGAAAATGAATTCGTACTTCGAATATCAACACGAACTTATTTCCAATTCTGAATCTGTGCTCACTCGACATTCCATTTAAAGATCTTGAAAACTATCCACATTCTGTCGAGGAGGCCTTTTCTCTATAAACAGAGGAGAATGTCTCTTAGGGTTGAGTGTTATTAACCGCTAGAATATTTATTTTAATCGCTTCCCTGCTTTTGTTTTTGTTTTCACCCCGGAAGAGAACAAAGCATAAGTTTATTTTTATAATGTATATATATATATATATATATTATTTTTATTTTTTTGAATCCTCGACAAAACTTTGAAAAAGCGGGGCTGAAACGGGTAAGCTGACCCCTCCTCCCCATAATTTCTTTCCTTTCATGATTACAATATATAAATTTTTTATTCCTCCAAGAATCAAGCAATATATATATATTTCTATCTCTAACCTATACCAATTTTCTTATTAATTTTCTCATAAATTTTAAATCCAAACCTTTTACTTCAATTTTTCAGATTCATGTGCCTTACTTTTAATGCTAGGTTTATTTTTGGTGTCTTTTCCATTCAATAGAAATCCTCCTAAATTTGCTGATGAGGAGACCGTGCTTACCAAAAAAACTATGTATAATTGTTCTACGTGACTTCATGTATACCACAAATAAAAAGCACGGATTTCCGAAACGATCGTACAGATAATTGACTTTGTTGTTCCTTCTTATGAAACTGATTTTTAATTTAATTAAATTTTGATTTTTAAATTAAAAATTTTTTTTTTTAAATTTTTAAATTATAAATCACATTACTTAATATTGAATTAGCTCTAGGACATTTAACTATCGAGCTTATTATATATCTAAATTACAACGAGCATTTCCTGTATTTTAATTAAACTAGTAATTTCACTATTACATTAAAATACACTTAGCTCTTTAGACTATTATTCTAATCTCCTTTAAATTATATATATATATATATATTTATATAATATATATATATATATATACATACATATATAAAATATATATGGCGATTAAACTACACTGAAGAATCCTAGAATGAAACGCGGAATAGTCAGCGTAGCTTAATTGCCATATATATTTTATAAATTACTAACTAGCTCTACCTTAGTACTGAGCACTTTTGAAGAAAATACTTAAAGTTTACGCATAAATTCATACTTTCGTATATTAATTTATGTGAGTAAATGAAGTAGTTATATATATATATATATATATATATATATATATATATATATGGTGATTTGCTTGAGTCTTGACAGACTATTGATACCCCACTGTAAGGGTGCCTGCGCCTGGAAATTTTGTGGCAAGAGTTGCGCAATCTAGTAAAACATCTTCTGAGTGGGCATTGTGGACGTTCAGTACGACTGGAATTAAATGACAAGGTAAGCAGAAAATACATACATCGCCAATAATTCCTAAATGGTTACCTATCGGGTAATAATAGCCAGGCTCCACGTTTCTTAATTGGGTGATCAGACTAGAACCGCTGCGTCACTAAATGCATTGAGCACTTTCAGTTGAATTAAAAGTCGGTCAATTTAGCTCTTATGCGTAGATCATCGTATAACGATTTGATCACTGTCTGTCTGACGTAATGAACATTTAAATTAAAATGTTTAAAATTCAACGCTATTTCACACGGTTAATAGTAGCCGAATGGATGCGGCCTCCGCTAATCGAGCCTGAGATGTCTCGTGTCGCGGGGTTCTAATCGTTCGACTGGTAGTAATCGTGACACCCTGCACTGAAGAACCCCGAAAGGATGAAACACTAGTGTCTGTAGGTATTTAATTATTATAGTAAAAAAATAATTATGTATATATATATATATATATATATCTTCTATACTCCTATAAATCTGGTTTTCTTTTGTGTGTATCGATATTCATATTAAAACCCCTCTTTTCTATTTATTTAAAAAGAAAATAAAATCTTCTTATATCTTCGTTGTGGAATTGCATTCACTATCAAAAGATCTAGCTAATCTGCATATTCTTTTAAACATTCATTTTAATTAATTCCCTATTAGTTACTTCGGTTTTAATGGGATAATCATCTTTAGTTAATTATTACCTGTAATTATATTCATGCAGATATTCTACATGATTTATACTTGCATGATATTTTCGGAAAAATTTTATAGTAAACACAAAATTGTTTCCATATATATTTCTGTATACGTATATATTTTTGTTTAACAAATCTATCCATCTATTATTTTTATGCCTATAAAAGTGAAAGTGTCCGTGTGTGTGTGTGTCTGTGTACATTTCCGTAGGCAATAACTCTGTCAATTTTAAGTCTACAGACTCAAAATTAGATATACAGGGCACTGAGATTTGGGAAAATGGATGTGACTGGATTTCGTCCAGAAATTTAGCGAGTAAGGGGTCAAAGTTTAACGATTTGACTTTTGAGAACTCTTCCAAACTTCTCCGACAATGTTTGGTCTAAACACTTGAAATTTTAGATATAGGTTCCTTGGACATGGATCTAACTT
Organism: Euprymna scolopes; assembly: GCF_053919585.1. NCBI lineage: Eukaryota > Metazoa > Mollusca > Cephalopoda > Sepiida > Sepiolidae > Euprymna > Euprymna scolopes. The sequence goes on along the minus strand of NC_136503.1, from coordinate 94,886,379 downwards.
AATAAGTTTATTTGCGCCCAAAACAATAAATGTTAAGACATCATAATAGGGGTCAAATTTAAAAAAAATGACCGTTTTTTTAATTTTTTTCATGTTTTCTCAGCATACACCTCCAAACACCCGGGCAACGCCGGACACCCATGCTTGTATATATATATATATATATATATATATATATATATATATATATATATATATATATATATATATATGTGTGTAAAGGGAGAGAGAGCGAGAGAGAGAGAGAGAGAGAAAGAGGAGACAATAGAAGTGGAAAATGAATTCACAAATACTATATAGTTGAAAATATAGAATGATCTATTAATTTAATAAGGATATACATACAACTATTTGAGGGATAAACGGGACTCTTTATCCCCCAAAGAATTGTATGCATATCTTATTACATTAATGACCCTTTTTTACATAGGCATTACCACTTATCAAGGCCAAGAGGCCGCTCGAGGATGTGTGTTTAAAAATGTAGCGTAGAAATTGGACAATATAGTAATCGTTAGTAAATGGAAATTCGGTAAATTTGTTAACAAGTGGAACGGTTAATCAAGAACTTGACACATTCTATATTTTCTAATATAGAGTATTTGTGAATTAATTTTCCACTCCTATTTTTCAACTCCATTGAAATTTGTTGAGTTTTATATTATCCTGATAAGTGTGCTCTTATAGAATTGAATTTCTCTAATCTTCTATCTACACTCGTTATGTATATATATATATATATGTATATATATACATATATATATATATGTATATACATATATGCATATCTGTATATACATATATACATATATGTATATATACATACACACACACACACATATATATATATATGGCACCGAAATGTAGTATATGCACTAAGATTCACATCATGCAACAAATCCTATATAGGCGCTACCAAAAATTTCAGCAATAGAGTGGCCTTACATAAGAGCAACATCAAAATTGCAGATAACAGACACCTCTATGTTTCAAGACACTTACACGCATGTAGTGGAAATAGCTTCAAAATAATGCCAATCTTCCAAACAGACAATTATTTTTATTTATTACACAGGAAAGACATTTCATAACAAGATTCACTCCCGAACTAAACACAGCCTAATATCAACACACAAAAACATGAAATGCAAGGCACACTCGCATGCACGTACATATACATATACACCCACACATAAATCAGAACCGACACATTAAAACACACACACACATACAGCCACACACAGACATAACACCCCTGTCTCTAATACAACACATTGAACAATAATAACTCTAATAAACCGCGAAATCAACAACACTAGGAAACACCTAGAATATCTGTTCCAACACCTCGCTCTCCCTCAGTCAGTGAAGGAGAAATCTTTCATGACTGAGATAACTATTATCCCTTCTATCATCCCTCCTCCCATACCTATACCCCTCCAAGTGGCTACTCTCCTCTGGGGAACGAGACCGTCCACACACCAAGAACCGATCCTTGATCTGGCCATACCCACATGGGGAGAAAAATAAATAGAAACATTAAAAAATCCCCTACGTATATCAAAACAAACATAATATTAAGAATGCCCGAACAGTCTAAGACTGAAATGAAAAATCACAATACTAAAATCTAAGAATTCAAAAAATAAATATCAAAATTGAATGAAATCACCCCTACCCTTATTTCAGAGAAGCTGCCCCCCTTCCTCCTACCACACACACATTAGACCGAGGAACACAGTTACCTTCCTAGGGAAGCAAATAACTTCATAATACTATAAAACAGTACACACATTCTTCAAACCAATAAAAGAAAACACCCACACACACACACACCCACACACCCACACACACATCCTACCATATTCCCCCACTGTACCAAGTACCAATGGGCCACTCACCCCCACTCAAGTAAGAGTAAAAAAGGAAAAAAAAAGAAAAAACGAAGAAAGATAAATAGAAGCACACTAAACTACTACTGAGTAAATAAAAGTGTTATATATATATATATATATATATACATATATATATATATATACTCCATAGTAGTTTTTCGAGATGTGAAATAGCTAGTGTGTGTGTTGTGTGTATATGTGTGTTCGTGTGTGTGCGTGTGTGTGCGTGTGTGTTGTGTGTTTATGTGTTGGTTGTGTATGTGTGTGTGCGTGTGTGCGCGTGCGTGTTGTGTGTGTTTGTGTGTATGTGTGTGTGCGTGTGTGTGTGTGCGTGTGTGATGAGTGTGTGTGCGTGTATGCGTTGTGTGTGTGCGTGTGTGTGTCGTGTGTGTTTTCTCTGTGTGCTGTGTGTGTATGTTGTGTGTGTTGTGTGTGTATGTCTGTGTTGTGTGTGTGTGTGTTGTGTGTGTACGTGTGTGTGCTGTGTGGGTGCTGTGTGGGTGCTGTGTGACTGTTTTGTGTGTATGTCGTGTGTGTTGTGTGTTCTTACTTGATTATGAAATTAAAAATTGACGGTTCGATAAGATAGAACAAAATTCCATTATTTTCATAATAATAAGAGTTAAGAAATCTTTAAGTCACGCATGAAAATGACTCCGAATGAGGGAAAATGCTTTAAAATAAATTCATAGACGTTTACGAATCTTTCGGTGACTGAGGCAATAATTCTATTTGGAATATTTCATGAAGAGGATACATAAATTACTCGTCTTTTTGTTAAATGGAATTGTAGAAGGCGGTACAATGCAGAAGTAACGGAAAGACACAAGCTGAAGCAGGTGAGAAATTTATTAATACAACTTTTAAAATAAGAATTGAGAAAAAAAAACCTAACCATATACTACCCACAAGTCCCGAGCAATGATTTGCTGCGGTATAGGCACTGCTTACAACAACACGTTTGTCAAAGTCAAGTAAATATCTGACGAAGAGATCTTTCTCGAAATATCATATTACACGGACATACCACCAGACCGACTTTCCCAGGTGACCACTGTGCAAATATAAATATACTGCGTATATGAAATATGAATATGTACACATGTATTTATAAGTTGTATTAATAAATTTCTCACCTGCTTCAGCTTATATCTTTCCGTTACTTCTGCATTGTACCGCCTTCTACAATTCCATTTAACTACATACTATACAATGCTTCAAGCAAACTACACCCACCTCTTACTCGTCTTTTTATTTGTGGGTTAACTCCAGCAGCGGGAACAAATTTTACATTATTACGGTGAGTTTGCATTGGTGCTCATCAGCATCAGGACGAGCTCCTTGCCCGAACCAATGTGACTCTTCCTCTTCAGAGTTTCCTCTCCTCCATCAGCTACCTCAGATATTTAGGTTCACAGTTTGAGTCGTGTGCTATTGGCTGGATGTACGTGGATTTAGGTCGTCCTTTGCTTGCGCGTCTGTGTTATGGAGTCCATAGCAATAGATCTCAGACAGTGACCGGAAAATCGTAGACGTCTTTACCTGATGGTATTAGATATGACAGGTACGTTGCCATAAACTTGATGCTTTGTGGATGGTTTTGCCAAGATATATTTAATACTGTTCGAAGCTTGCGGGTGTATTTGCAGTCTACTTGTCTTTTCAATATTTTGGTGGGTGTCCAGGCTGTGGCACCATAAACAAGGACAGACACTACCACTGCCCTGAAGAATTGCCTTTTCACTTTTTTCACTTATCCTTGAAATTCATACTGAACGCAGCCCATCCAATGCGGTTCATGCTTTTGAGATGCGAATTTCGATAACTCTGTGTGTAAACTATGCTGCTGCCCAAATACGTTCACGCAGGGACTTTTTTTTTCAATGTTTTTTTTTTTCTCAGCCAGAGCCCTTATCTCTCTTTCCACATTGAAAGTCATTAACTTTGTCTTATTCGCATTAATGTGGAGATCAATGTCATTTGCGGATTTTCTAGCTTGCGTAACAGTGTTTGCGCATCAGCAGTGTTATTCGATTCGTGAACAAAGCAATATCTTCTGCATCAGCTATGTGTGCTGATTGATGGCGTCTGTTTCTGGATTCATTTATGGTGCTAGTTTACAGACGAACTAATTTAATTTTGGTGCGCCTGGATTTATAGTCCTAATTTTCGGCTTCTAGCCTTCCCGCTGTCTACATACGCGGAAAAACGAAAAATACTCCCCCATATATATATATATACAGTGTCTTCCTGGAATCAAAACGCTACAAATGCTCCTCTAAGCTCTGCGCGGGAAGACGGTAGAAAATTCTCCACTTGTCGCTTGTTTAAATCAATTTCGACAGAATTATTTCCCTTTATCAAAAACGACGATTATTTTAAATTCACACACATTTTTATAAACCCCCACAATTCGGGATCGCGACCCAGAGGTCGGAAATCACTGCCTTAAAGTCTTTGTTTTTGTTTTTTCGAAATGAGCTTAAATCGATGCTAATACACTTATTAAATAGTACTTTCATAGTTCAATTAAAGTTTTATGATATCTGTTTTGAGCCCCCCCCCCAACAAAAGGGGCATGGGCTTGTTAAATTTCACTTTTGTTTGTTCGTTCGTCTATTCGAATACTTCAAGTGGTTTCATACCTTGACTGGAACGTTTTTTATAGAAAATGCAAAAGAAAACTTTATGTTACCGATTGGAGTAGCTGATATAAGACAAATCTTTGAGAGAGAAAAAGAGACAGACATACAGACAGACAGACAGAATGACAGAGAGACAGAAAGAGACAGACAGACAGAAAGAGACAGACAGACAGACAGAGACATACATAGAGAGAAGTGAAGCGAACGTGTAATTAAGTGAAGCGAACGTGTAATATTAGTCAATGTTCGCCTTGAAGTAATTCAGAAAACCTAGCTACCGACTTTCTTCCTTATCGAAATGCATAAACAAACCTTGGGGGGCGGGAATGGCGATATTGAAGAGCAGAATGGCGACATTAAAAGAGTAAGCAGACTATTCTTGTAATGATGTGATTATTGTTGATTTTGCGGCGGGAGTTTAGTTTTGTGTAGTTCTAGGAGGTCCACCCTCCCAACCTTTGCCTTCTCTCTTTGAGAAGTGGTTAGTTTATTGCTAATCGCCTGAGGGCTCCTCACCGGGGAATGCTGATGGGGTTGCCCAGGCACCTTTTGCAGGTCAGAGTGCCCCTCCTTGAGGGCGCTGACTTCTCAATCTTACTTTAGGACCCTGATATGTAAGTTCTTACAGAGAGAGAACAAAAAATCTGAATGTACTGTAGTTTGTCTTGAAGCATTGTCCGGACTTATCTGAATGTACTGTAGCAGACTTCTGGAGAATGGTATGGAATCAACAGGGAAGAGTCATTGTCATGTCGATTGATATGGACGAACGAAGAATGGTAAGTCAACGAATGTAACCCAATTCCTTGGGTGGGTGGGGGCAAATGGCGACATTAAAAGGGTGAAATTGGCATCGAATTGAGGCGTTTGTATAAAACCTCTCCCGGAAAACAGCGGGTGGCCCTGATGTGAATCATATATATAAAAAAAGAATCGACTTCAAGTTGATAGTGACGACTAGCTTGCTGAATGCAACTGTAGAAATTGAGAAAAACAAAACTAGATATGTTTTGTCTTCATTTGTGACCTAAGGTCAGCGGATTGACATTTATTGTCATGGGAATATTATGATTTGCACAATTCTGGGAAAAAGATGATTAATTATCATGCAGGGGTAGGTTAGCTTATTAACCAACCGGCGAAGGCCCCGTTGAAGGATGTAGCAGATGATTGGCCGAATGGATGTATCGAACAACCCTCAAAACCATGCCATACACGACTATCAAAGCCGTTACACTGGTAAGTTTTTCCGTTTGGAGCTAAGTTTGCTGGAATCCAATTGAGAGAAGAATCGCCCCCCAACTCTTCCCCTCTGCCTCTTCCCCGTCGCCACTGTTCAACTGAAGAGAAGTGAGAATTCGAGAGACATTTGTAACGAATTATCAAATCTTGTAAAAAGAAATTGTATATATCTATTTTTTTCTTTCGACTGAATAATTAGTATAGGAAAAAACGCATTTTTTGTTGTTAAACTTATTTGTCTTTTGCCGGCGGATGGCGATCTGTTGAGTAATTGATGTTTCAGCCACGACCGACCTGTAGAGCGAACTAAAGAAAGATTGAAAAACACTCGACCACGATTGAAGACTAACCGGGTGTGATGAGGAAAGCGATCAAACTGGGTCCTGCTACATGAGAATGTCAGATAGACCAGCGGAACAGTGTTCTACAGATAGGCAGTTTCAAGAAAGAAGCTTTGTTTATAGAATCTGCGTTGATATTTAAGGCACAATTAGAGAGTAGTGCAAATTGTATATGCTGGTTGTAGCTAGTCGAGTGATTTTGTGTGTGAAAGTTTTGCAAGAGGGGACGATAGATTAGAGTTCATTCGAGCATTCGCCATGAAACTAACGATAGAGCAGAGACAGACTCACAACATCTATTGCGTGAGAAAGAGCAAAGGTTTCGAAGACGGTTTTAACTCCATTAAGGAAGGATGGGGGGCTGAGCAGCTCCTGCCCAGATGTGGCAACAGTACTCTATTTTAGGTGTACCTGGCTGAATGGCATGTCAAGTCTTGACTCACGAAGGACTGAGAAACACCCGACTACGATTGACGACAAACCGGGTGTGACCGGGGGGGGCGATCAGATTTGGGGTCCTGTTATATGAGAAGGTTACAGGCCATATCGTACACTTTTGGAGTTGTTGAGCTGATATCGCCGAGGTACTCATACTGGGGAATGCTGAATGAAAAGTCGATGGAAATATGGTGGGATCCTTCTACCGCTCCAGAAGATATCTCACTACTGATGCAATTCTCTATCTATATAAAAGCCAAGTACGTCCAAGGATAGAATACTGCTGCCATATCTGGGAAGGAGCTGCTAAAAACAGCCTATCCTGCCTTGACAGAGCACAAAATAGACTTCGTGGCTTAGTGGGGGATGCCCTTTTCTCTACCCTGCAACCTCTCTCCCACAGAAGAGACGTTGCGAGCCTATCCTTGTTTTATCGTTATTTCCATGGCAGGTGCTCGTCTGAACTCTAATCTTTCATGTAAAACACCCGTCTAGCTGAATCCACTGTGAAAAATTTCACCCACTCTATATCTGTGCCTAAATCAAAACGCGGATTCCATGAACAAAGCTTCTTTCTTAGAACGGCACGCCTGTGGAACTCTGTTCCGTCTGCCTGCTTCCCACCGGACTACAACTTGGATGTCTTCAAGTCCAAGGTTAACAAATTCCTAATGAACCGCCCCCTTAAGTAAAGACTTCATGAAATCTCCACACTAACGTAATGTACTTGCAATAACCCTTATCCCTGAGTGGCTTCCGGGCCTTGATAAGTGGTGATCACTGTGTAAAAAAAAAGTCTATTCTTGGCCATTTGTGTACTTGACTAAAGCGCTTCCCACTGTTGCTACTGCTTTCCAACTTTAACCTTGGGAATAGCTTACCGCTTGTGTGGAGCTATTGTGCATCCCGGACGAAGCCGGATAAGCTTGCTGCTAATTTACTGGTAAATTTCCCACGGATTATTATGACTAATATATAAAAAAAATTGGCAGAATTTTAATTCCCAGAAAAATAAGCTGACAAGATATCGGCTGACAAAATAGAAGGGTCACGAAACCATTAACGGATATTCTGGCAATAAAATTATCATCTAGGAAAATATTTTGGCAAAGGAACGACTTAAAAGAGAGGAAGGAAAGAGACATTTGAATCGACTATGAAAGGGGGGGGTTAATTATACTCTTTCTGCCTTGAAGAGGAGAAAATAGAGGAGGCAGATACAGTTATTGAAGTAGGTAGATTAAAATTAAATGAGGGAGGCAGCAAAACTAGACTCAATAAAAACAACGTTTTACTGATAGTCGTATAGTCAATGACAGATACGTGATGATTACACGACGGTTTGAAACGCAAGTCTACACAGGGACCGCAAGCAATTATTTTGACTTAACGAACTTGGACGAAAAGATAAGTTGCAAAATATATATCTCTACAATTATATAAATGCAACTTTGTCTGTGTATGTGAGTTCGTTCCTTATAGACTAGCAGGAAGTACCCGGCGTTGCCTGGGTGTTTATAGATGTGAGAGTGGTGGAGGTAAATCAAAACCAAATGCACAATACAGAAAAATCGAACGTAATGACCCTGCTTAAATGTTATATAAAAAACAGCAAACGTGATGGAATATAAAGAAGATGTTAAAACCTTTTTAAAAAATCAGAAAAATAAACAAAAAAACAGCGAACGTGATGGCTAAATAGAAAAAAAGTCGCATAAATAACTGTTTCAATATTAAAACTTTAAAAATCAAAAAAAAATATACCTGATATCCAGGCTCGAACGTGTAATCTTAAGATAACGACGCTGCTACAATACGGACAGGTCTATAACCGCATTGGCGATATAATGTCTTTTTTAAATATTTAAATTAATTCAAGAAAAAAATGTTTTTTGCGCATCCGCTTTTGGCAAAATTGCCATGAGGGAACGATTTTTTGCTACTCCCTTCGTGTAGGAAAGTGGCTAGTAAAGGGTGAAGGAAGTTTTTGGCCGATTTTTCGATATTTTTCGTCAGAAGGGTCGAGCTCCAAAACGTGAAAATCCGTCGGCTCTGTAGAAAGTTTTAGACATACATACATACATACATACATACATACATGCATACATACATACATTTAAACATATTTTGCCCTTTATATTATAAACTAGCCTGGGTCCTCGGAGTTGCCCGGGTGTTATGATAGGTGTACGTTGAGCAAAAAAAATAATATGGTAGTAGGCAGGCAGGTAGGCTGGCTCGAACCTGTACCTCGAAGGAGGAAAAGAAAAAAACGTGATGTATTTACTGTTCCGCCCATTGCCAAACGGAATACACGAATATTTAAATTAAGGCTAGTCAATCAAAAAGGGAATGCCTTTTGAAAATATCGGCGAAAAAAGCGACCCCTCCCTGTTTAAAAGTGCCAAGTTTGAGGTGAAGAAATGAATGTATTTAGCCAATTTTTCGATATTTGTCGTCCGAAGGGTCGAGCTTCAAAACGATACCGATCTCCTGCAAATCCTTGGCATCTGTCGAATGTTTTAGGCAGACATACATAGAGATAGGTGAGATTTATATTATAGACTACCGAGGGGGTACCCGGCGTTGCCCAGGTGTTTGAAGGTGTGTGTTGTTTTGGATAAATCAAAACTCCGGGTGAGGGGGGGGTAAAATAAAATAATGTTTTGGTAGGTAAGTATGAGGATCGAACCGTAACCCTTGAGGAAAAATTGTAAATTAAAGTGTGAAAAAAAAATCGTTCGACGTTAACCATTGCACCACCGCGACATACCAACGGAAATGCGTTTGAATTTATTTAATTACTTAGATTTGGCAGGTGCACGTTTTAATGCCTTACTGAGGTCAACTGTTGACTGCGGAGTAGCATTTCATTTACTGCGGAACGCAGGGGTAGGGGGAAACCGGAAAAAATGCCGCCAGAATTAATTATAGGGAAAGGCTTAATCCACATGCGGCGAGCGAAAACTGTTGAATATTTATCTTCCCGAAGTCGAGCAAATTAAATAGACAGGCGAGCTCCGTTGACAACTCTGATATATTACATACATTTTCGCTTTTATATTTATAGATTATTCTTCATACCTACAGACACTAATGTTTCAAACTCTCGCAATCATCAGTATTGAGGTGACAATTTCTGCCAATGATGAGATTCGAACCCAGTAACGAAGCCACCATTTGCTCTATTTACTAACTCTTTACCTCAGGGTCACCATACAATGACTACGAGAATTAGTTGAATGAAAACATTTAAAAGCCAAAATTTTGTAAATACATTGAATCATCTTAAGCGTTCATGAACATTGCTAAGACGCCAGCTGACTGCTTTCGTTATAATTCCATATACAATGCCCATCTTTAGATATTCTTAAAGTTGCTTGATAATTAGAATTAAATAATAATTATACTTTATAAAATATACAAACACTAGTGTTTCATGCTTACGCAATCTGATTGTTCAATATATGCAAAGTTTCAGCGTATAATAAACTTTCTGAACATATATATATATACACACACACACACACAGATATATATATATATATATATATATATATATATATATATATATATATATATATATATATATATACTAGTTGGCTTCAATAAGTTTCCAGACTTTTGTCGTATTCGGACTTTTATTAATAGTCACATATGAAACAGTAGTCCCTTTCAAAGGAATCGCTTTTTTTTTCTTTTTTTTTACACAGTGATCACCACTTATCAAGGCCCGGAAGCCACTCTGGGATAAGGGTTATTGCAAGTACATTACAGCTGTAATGCACTTGTTATACCGTTCCAACGACCTCTGGAAGTACTCTTGTGTGAGCGTGACAATGTCCTTCGTCATCTATATATATACTAGTTGGCAATCCCTTCCGGCTGTAGTGCACTTGTTATACCGTTCCAACGACTTCTGGAACGCCTCATGGACGTACTCTTGTGTGACAATGTCCTTCGTCACAGTCGCTTTCATCTCCTTAATTGTCTATTAAGTAGGATGTATTCAAATTCCTGCTGTGGCTGTCTATGTGAGCATTGAAATCATATAACATTGGCCAATTAGCTCATAAGATTTATAACAATAACATATTTAATTTTTAAGAGTCTGCGACAAATTTAAATGCCTGAAAAATAAAGTCCTAAAACTTATTGAATGCTCGTACATCAAGCGTCCCGTTAACTTGCTGAATACATATATACATATGTAGAACTTTATAATATACCGTAACAGAATGCTCAAAACCAACAGGATATTTTAACTTATTTTAGCTTTGTGTCAAACTCCCACCGGAAAACGCCGGGACATAAGTCATGCTCGTATATAAATTATGAAATTAAAATGTTTATACGATAACCGTTGCTTTCGCAGAATATTGCTTTAATACAGCTTTTATAAGATGTTTTCAGCCATGGTTTTAGGGCTAGAATATTATTAATAGCCCAAGGGATGCACCAATATCTCACGATACCACTGGACTTTGTTGGATTGTCGTCAATCTATGCTGATGCAAATATGTTTTGTATTTTTTGTGCATTTTCTTGTCTGATAGATAAATACTAAGATTGTTGGTAGAAAATTAACTAGTTGTTCAAAAACCTGGAAATTGAGTTGGCAATAACACCTCGTCATTCACCTTTGGTAGGAAATAAAATCGTTATGCAGCCAATTCTGACACATTGTTCTCGTAAATCTTCACAACTTTCAAACTTGAGCTGGTGCGGCCAATCAGATTTCTTCCTAAAATGGAATCGTTAATTCAAAGACGTAGATCTTTTTCAAATTAATGGATGAAATGACGATATCCCGATGCTGATAACGCTATTTAGTAGGAAAAAAGCCGGCATTCTTACTCGAATGGAACGATCTCTCACTATTTTTACGTGAAGATTTGAACTATTTCCTCCTCTATCGAAATAAGTAATAATATATTGGAATTGCTCCACTCGTGACATTTCGTATTATATATATATATATATATATATATATATATATATATATATATATATATATAAGAATCCAAAAATAAATATCAAAATTAAATGAAAACACCCCTACACTTATTTCAGAAGAGCTGGTTCTCCCCCCTCCTCACATATACACATTAGTAACGACCTTGGATCTCAATTACCTTCCTAGGGAAGCAAATAACTTCATAATACTATAAAACAGTACACACATTCTTCAAACCAATAAAAGAAAACACACACACACATCCTACCCTAAAGGAAAAGAAAAAAACACAAGCAGAAAGAGAGAGTGAGAGAGAGAACACAAGACAGGAGTGGCCACAGCCCAATAAAAGAGTAATAAAAATTGAACATTCCAATGAATAGTAGACACTTACACGTTTCCACCTCTTGGAAACATTTCAAATGAACTATGAAAATGCTATTTTTACATCTCCAACACATTTTGAATATATTATAAGCATTTTAAATAATTTCTGAAGAGGACGCTTCACAGAACGTCTGAAACGCGTTAAAAACGATTTCAATGATTTAAAAAACATTATTACAATGATCTAAACATAATTCTCAATGAAAAACCAAGATACGGAATAATAAAATAATGTTAAAAAATACACATTGTTGGTTACCACCCCCTTATATATATATATATATATATATATATATATATATATATATATATATACTTCGGAATAGTTTTTATTTAACAATCAGTGGTTATGTAAACGTGAGATTGTAGGTTTACAAAATATTACTGGCAGTAATATTCTATAAGTTATCCCATCTAAACAAGAATTGCTCGATATGCAAGATAGAGCAAATAAATTAAATTGTAATTCAATGAATTTCAAAAAACTCTCATTGAAATGAAATGAAGTGGTTGAGTCTCATATCAAAGAATTTTTTATTATTCTAAGCAAGACAAAGAATGCTTTAGAAAATTAATCTCCTTAACCTATAGGGTTTCGATGTCTACCATCTCATCAGAGGAGTGAAAATATTAGCAAATAGTTATAAAGGTATGCACCCTATTTGCTAAAGTCAGTGCGACATGGAAAGTCAAAGTGAAAATAATACATTTATCAGAAGTCCTGTAGAAGGAGTATTTGTAGAAAAAGGATATGAATGTTTTTGTTTATCCAACTTGCTTGGTAAAGTCCATATTATACGTTCTTTACATCCGTTTGGTAATAATTTCCAAGCTATGTACTGGGTAATCCGCATAGCTGTGTATATATCCGAATCGGGCAAGTGCTTGTTTAAATTTGTTTTGGGTCCAGCCGATAATAATTGTATGTATGTATGTATGTATATATATATATATATATATATATTAATATATATATATATATATATACACACACATATGACCAAACAGTTGAGAAAACATGTTACAAAACACTATGAAAAAGAGTTAAAAACATATTTAATCTTTTTTCCCCTCTTCTTCTTCCCTAATCTTTCTCATTATGTCTCGGCAGTCGTGTGAAAAGCATACGTTAGTTTTCTTTTATTAATATTATTGGAATTTTCCCCTTTTATTTTCTTTGTACATATTTGTGAATTATTCCATGGATTTCAGCATTTTGGATTATTTTGGACCATCTTCCAATTACGTGATTTCCTTGGATTTTACTTGTGCAAATGGAAACTCAATTAACTTTCTTGGAGTTATATTTTTGGATTTTACCGTCATTGGATAATTTACCTTTCATCAGACTATCCATTCACGTGTAATCACCTTTTTCTTCACCATATTCCCTCTGCTTCACTTTTTGTTATCAAGTAAGATCTTTGACTTACTTGTTGTTTCATCAAATACTTTTGTATGCAAAACCCAAACCCGCATTTTGCTAATTCCTACCCTCTGACGAGAATAAAGTATTTCTTTGAAACTCCCCGGATTAAGGACTATCCACTTATCAAGTGTTTCCTTTTCAGATTAAATATGTTTATCTCTTTTTCAAAGTGTTTTAACATGTTTTATCAACTGTTTGCTCATATTATAAGCTCTATCTCCTATTTGGTTTTATGGATATTTTACATCTGGTTGAGATTACTTTATAACTATTAATTCTTAAATATTTATAATATACTTTATTTTTACCATCTTGGATCATTTTGGTAAATTTAATTGTAATTTTTATTTTATTATATATATATATATATATATATATATATATATATATTTAGCCAGTAGAGTTTAGTTTACTAGAAGTACATCCAATGAAACAACATGTGTCTACCAAAGAGTGCTCAATGAGTAAACAGAGCAGGTATATGAAATTTATTTAAACAAACATTGATGGCTACATATGTGCATACATGTTTCTGTAATCACCCGCGTTGGGGGATTACGTCTTCAGGCCAAGAATTATCGCGGGTGATTACAGAAACATGTATGCACATATGTAGCCATCAATGTTTGTATAAATAAATTTCATATATATATAATTTTTTATATCATTCTTGGATTTTCTTTATGTAAATACAGTCATATCTTGCTACGATGTGCAGACAGTTACGATCATTATTGACCTCATCGCCTACGAAAACACTTCCAGGAAACAGAAAAAAATAAAAAGGTATCACTGAACACAAGCTTTCTGTTATTGTTTAACAATGTCTGCCTGAATAAATATGTATATATATATATATATATATATATATAAACTTAGTCCATATATATATATATATATATATATATATAATCTTAGTCCATATATATATATATATATATAATCTTAGTCCATATATATATATAATCTAAGTTATATATATAATCTTTGTCCATATATATATATATATAGATATATATAATCTTAGTTATATTTATATATATATAATCTTAGTCAATATATATATATATATAATCTTAGTTATATTTATATATATATAATATATATATATAAAATATATCTATATATAAAAAAAAATTTTAAATGTATATCTGAAAAATATTTTTAACCTTTATATATCTAATTTTAAATAAATAAGAATGTAAATATACTGAATACAAAATCATAGTGGGGGTGATAAGTAGTTAAATGGATTAATCCTAATCTTATAAATATAAGACTGATAAATTAAAAATATATCCATTTTAAATGTGGAAATTGATGAATCGCACAGGTAAGAAATTCATTTTTATAATATGAAAAGGTTAGTAATTGCAATTAAGAATAGGAAATTGGATCAAATGTTTGTAACATGTCTTCTACCTACGATTAAGGGTGGTGGTGTTTGATCAACACTGCTGGGGAGTCATTATGTAATATACTGTTTTGTTTTTAAATCCCCGAAACAGTGTTTCATGGTAAACAACTGATGATCCCTTGAAAAATAAATTATCCATATTATAGTAAATTCGAGAGCGAGTTGATGCAGTGATTGCAGGTGATTAAATGACTTACGGACTAGATAGTTTTCTAACGAACGATAAAAAATATTTTTGTATAGTTTTAAAGGTTAAAAACTTCAAAGACTATACATATATATAATATATATATATATATAATATATATATAATATATATATGTATATATATATATTGTATATATAACCATTCCAACCATTCATAAACTACACATGCAAATGAATGGATAGACTAAGATGTTTACAGGCTTTAAAAGCGGGCAAAGAAAAGGTATATATATATATATATATATATATATATATATATATATATATTTTATTAGAAATATTAAAGATATCCCTTATTAACTTACTTTTCCACGCGATTTTATTTTTGTTTTTATCTGATTTTATTTTGTTTTTCAACATGAAAATCAGTTACTTTTTTCTTTATATTATAAATATTGTCCAGATATATCTGCCTTACTTAGAGAAAAAATGCTAGTTTCATTTTTGGTGTCTTTACCCGCCCCCACTCTTTTTGCTGATGAGGAGAATTTGTTTTAGAAAATCAAATGGTGAAATTATTATTCAAGACATATTGTTTATCTCAATAAAAACATCGTTTCCGAAACGATCGTACAATTTACTGATTTTGTTTGTTCTTCCTGTTGAAACCGATTTTTAATTATAAATTATGAATCGTTTTACTCAATATTAAAATAGCTCTATGATATCTATGCCTATAGAGCTTATTATATATCTACATTAAAACGACCACTGTTTTCTTTTAATTGTATTAATGCATTTACTAATACATTTACTGATACATATAAATAAACTCCGCTCTTAAGACTGCTGGTCTAATTCCCTCAAATATATATATATATATATATTTATATATATATATATATATGTATATATATATATATATTTTTATATATATATATATATATATATATATATATATATATATATATATATTTGAGGGAATTAGACCAGCAGTCTTAAGAGCGGAGTTTATTTATATGTATTAGTAAATGTATTAGACTATAGTACTCCTCACCTTGAGTTGAGCATATTGAGAAGTTAAACACGAATTACCATTAGCATATAAGCGACGCTCTTTGTGTAAACAAACCGAGCGGAGGTATTTCGGATGATATCAAAACATCGTTAAACTCACTACTCGTTCAAGCAGCCGCCAATAGCGTAATGGTTAGAAGCCTTGACTGCCGTATAAACGGTCGGGTTTCAATCCTGGCTTGAGGTAGTTGCCTGTCTAGCTGCACTGATGAGCTGTGAAACAGCGGAACAGTACTGTATGTGGATGACTATATATATATATATATATATATATATATATATATATATATATATATATATATATGAAATAGAATGGAGTTGGAAGGACCTGAATACTCAACGTTTCGCCAGATTTATGCGGGCTTTTACAAGAGGGATGCTCAGTGACCATAAGAGGGATGGTCAGTCTTGAAAAAGCCCGCAAAAATCGGGCGAAACGTTGAGTATTCAGGTTCTTCCACCCCCATTTTATTTCTTATCGTCGGCTCAACACACACACACACACACACACACACATATATATATATATATATATATATATATATATATATATATATAGTAATTTAGAAAATATATATGGCGATTAAGCTACACTGAATATTCCACGTTTCATCCATTCTAGGACTCTTCAGGCTTATGCGCGAATTCTTTGGTTGTTTTGTCGTTTTTATATGCTCCTCTTCTATTGGGATTTTAGTTAGTCAATCAGTTTTCTAGTATCCACCGCGCCCTTCCTATCAGCCAATGGGCATGCATTTTATCGGACAAAGGATCTGTTTTAAAACTAGGTTAGTGTTTTTTTGCTAGTTTATATATAAATATATGTGTGTACATACATATATGCACATATATATACAAACATATATATGTGATCGTTTATGTATATTCATGTTTATTTAATTTATTTATTTGTTTATTTTCTATTGTTTTTGTTAGTTTTAAAACTATTTTGTATCGCTATCCTTGAGTAAATTTTATCTTGGGAACACAGTTATTTGCTATTTCTCTTCGACAGTTTAATAGATGTGTGGGTTCTTTAAAGTACAGGATAGCAAATTTTTCATGAAGGCATAAACTACATAGGTCGTCTAGGTCCCTACACGTGGTAGCTTGTCTTATTATTTTCCATTCGACTACCGGCGAATGTCCGCTTACTTAGAGTTCCCAGTATTTATTCGCTAGTGTTGTTTTTATACGGTGTTTTTTATTGTTGAATTTACGGAATATTCTGTGTAGCTAAATCGCCATATATATTTTATAAATTACTAACTAGCTCTACCTACGTATTGAGCACTTTTG
Organism: Euprymna scolopes; assembly: GCF_053919585.1. NCBI lineage: Eukaryota > Metazoa > Mollusca > Cephalopoda > Sepiida > Sepiolidae > Euprymna > Euprymna scolopes. The sequence continues at coordinate 94,869,105 of NC_136503.1, read as the reverse complement.
AAGTAAATACTATATATATATATATATATATATATATATATATATATAAGTTCGAAAATCGATTAGGTAAATCCAAAACGAAAATTTGTAGATGTAAATGACTATTCATGCTTTATGACGTCATAGAGGATAAATAGTATTTATGAATGTGGTCTATCTATTTGTCTCCCCACTTAGGTAAAATGAGGCACAAAGTTGTTTTAAATGTGGGAGAAAATCCAGTTTTCCAAAAAGGGGCAGTTTTGGTAGGATAAAAAAACGTTGGCTGGTTGGTTGTGTTTTACGGCATATCAACCCTTTTCGGGTTATTTGATGCGACTCCAAAGATTTTGAAGAACATCTTTTTAATAGAATATATTTGTTGTTTTCACGTCGGTTTCTATTTAACTCATAGTTGGAACCCTAACAGGTACTACCACTACGGGTCAGAGTGGACCTGGGCGCAATAGAAATTAAAGGGTGGCTCCACACTCCCCAAAGCCCACAAGCTAGGGCCTCAACACTGGATATAGTTTAAGGTCATATCCAGGATGCCCATTGAGGGACTTTTACTCTCTGCAGGGGGGCAGTCGGCGTATTCTAATGCCCCACCGACAGGGCCTGATAAAAAATGTAAACTCTCCTCAGTTGAGAAGGATTTCCCGTTCATCAACAAAGGACAGAATTATGTGAAGCATCAGAACAGGCACTACACTTTGCTCCAAACAAAGCGGCTAAACTTCACGTGCTTCCGCGTCAATTGTTTAGTACTTTAGAGATAAATTAGAATAACCCCAGATTCTAGAAATTGTCGCAATAGACAAGCAAGTACTTTGTATAGTGACTCTGAAATTTTTCTCATCGAAATTATTTTTAAGTTTTTTTGTTTTTTTTTTTACACAGTGATCACCACTTATCAAGGCCCGGAAGTCACTCAGGGATAAGGGTTATTGCAAGTAAAGCACGTTAGTGTGGAGATTTGATGAAGTGTTTACTTAAGGGGACGGTTCATTAGGAATTTGTTAACATTGGACTTGAACACATGCAAGTTGTAGTCAGGTGGGAAGCAGGCAGACGGAACAGAGTTCCACAGGCGTGCAGTTCTAAGAAAGAAGCTTTGTTCATGGAATCCGCGTTTTGATTTAGGCACAGATATAGAGTGGTGGAAATTTTTCAGAGTGGATTCAGCTAGGCGGGTGTTTTTCGTGAAAGATTGACGAGGGGGGGACCAGAGATTGGAGTTCAGATGAGCCCCTGCCATGGAAATAACGATAAAACAAGGATAGGCTCGCAATGTCTCTTCTGTGGGAGAGAGGTTGCAGTGTAGAGAAAAGGGCATCCCCCACTAAGCCACGAAGTCTATTTTGTACTCTGTCAAGGCAGGATAGGCTGTTTTTAGCAGCTCCTGCCCAGATATGGCAACAGTATTCCATCCTTGGCCGTACTTGGCTTTTATATAGATAGAGAATTGCATCAGTAGTGAGATGCTAAGTTTAAATTAAATCATGTCAGTAATTTTTCTAGAAAACGGAATTTTCAGTTTAAGCAAATTTTTTTTTTTTTTTTTTTTTAATTCAATTTTCACCCCAAACAAGGCACAGTGCCACTTTGAAGCAGGGGGCTACTATTAGGGACTTAATTAGCGGGGTCATTATGAAGGGAGAAGAGTAGAAAGATGTTTGTTAACATTACACTTGAACTTCTGCATATCATTGCAGTTGGGAAAGCAGAATCCCGGAAGGGAGTTCCAATGACCCGCAGTTCTGGGGAAGAAACTATTGGAGTAAAAGGCTTTCTTGCACCTAGAGATCTCTACTGTAAAGGGATGAGACTTAGTAGCTTGTCGGGTTTGTCGGGGGTAGTTACGTCAGGGAGGTACAAGTGTTTGCAGTTCGTCAGAGCATTCACCATTAAAGTATTTGTAGAACAGGCAGAGGGATGCAACATCTCGTCGATGGGACAGAGGCTGAAGCCTAGATGACAGTTCAGGACCTATCAGGTTGGCGACTCCCTTTTGAACCCTGTCAAGGAGCGAGAGACAAGCAGCAGATGCACCAGCCCAGATGTGACAACAGTACTCCATACATGGGCGAATGGTTGCCTTATAGAGGTATAGGATACTGTCAGGCGTAAGTAGTTTTCTAGCATGATAGAGGGAGCCAACCTTCCTTGCAGCAGCCTTGGCAATGCTCTCAATGTATCTATTCCAGTTCATATTCCCTGTAAAAGTTAGGCCGAGGAGTTTAAAAGAAGTACTTTCAAGCAATGTGTTCTTGGCCATTGCTATTGGTGGTAGAGAAGGTTTCTTGTAGTTATTGAAGGAAACAAGCTTAGTTTTAGCAGCATTTTTGTGTTGAGTGTTATCTTTTCTTTTTTATATTCCGGCACTAGACTACTAACATGCCAGTATTTCATTTTCTTTAAAAACGTTTCTTCATCACTGAAATATTGTGATGGAATCTCTCGCCATGCTCATCACTCACACCACTAAGGTTCTCAGCAATGAGACAATTTTTCAAAACAGTGTACCTAATTCGGGAAAAGATGCCCTTGCCTCCCGCAAGAAAAAGATTTCCATTGTAATTCTGCACATGAGAATGACCACATATCTTCTGCATTTTTTCACGCGTCGCGCTGTGTTGCACAGTGTCATTTCTACTGAGTTTCTCAAATTGATGCGTATTGTGAACCACGCGTATTCCCGCATTTGCTCGGCTTTGGCCGGAACATGACGTCAATAGGTGATTATGTAGAGCAACAGCTCGGGTTTATCTTCTGTTTGACGTAACACACCTATCAGCCAATCAACGCAGCGCCCAGAATAACAACGAGGCGGCCGCGCGCAAGCGCGCCTAGCAGACAATTCTTAGAAAAATATTGAAAAATAAAAAAAAAAAGCATACAAACTGTTACATGCAAATGATGGACAGTATGAACATAATCTTTAAGACGTTTTCTTCCAATTAAAAAAAAATATGTTTCACAAAAATACTTGGAGAAAAAAAATTTTTTTCCAGCTTTCTTTGAAAAATAATTATAAAAAAATAAAAAATGGCGAAATATGTTTGGCAAACAATAAATATTTCTTTGAACGTTTTTAAAACATTTTCTTAAATGATTTGAGCCAAAAAATAAGTTTTTGTTTTTGTAACCTTTTCCTGAGACTTGTAAAAAACAATGAATAATAAATTACTGAATTGTGTTTTTTATATGTTCTGGCCTTCCATATTTTACGTTTATTAATTTTAGCATTTTCTTTTATGTAACGTTATGATTTTATCGGTGGCGCTTGGTATAAGCCGGCTGTTGACGTCATGTTCCGGCAAAAGCAGAGCGAACGCTGAGATACTTCAGGTTCACAATAAGCTCCAGTGCAAAACTATAAGTAAATGTTTTGTTAGATTTTTTTTACATAGGCATCACCACTTATCAAGGCCCAGAAGCCATTCGAGGATAAGGGTTAAAGAGTGTACAGTAGTCAATTGGACAATATAGTAATTGTCAGTAATGGAAATTCAGTAAATTTGCTAACTTAAGGGGGAATGGCTTATCGAGAATTTGTAAACATTGGACTTGAAGACAATCAGATTGTAGTCAGCTTGAAAGTAGGAAGACGGAAGACAGTTCCACAGGCGTGCAGTTCTACAAAAGAAACTTTGTTCATGGAATCTGTGTTTAGGTTTAGGCACAGATAAAGTGGGGGGAATTATTGATACTGTTTTCAGTTAGACGAGTGTTTCTTGTGAAAATTTCGCGAGGGGGGCCATAGATTGGAGCCTAGTCGAGCACTTGCTATGAAAATAACGATAAAGTAAAGACAAACTCGCTACATCTCTTCTGTGAGAAAGAGGTTGCAGAGAAGAAAAAGGGACATGTCCTATTAGGCGACGAAATCTATTTTGAACTCTATCAAGGCAGGATAAGTCCTTTCTAGCAGCTCCTGCCCAGATGTGGAAACAGTACCCGATGCTTGGACGAAGTTGGCTCTTATATAGATAGAGAATTGCATCAGTAGTGAGATATCTACTGGATTGATAGCCGGATCACACCATTTTTCCAGTGGCAACAGATTTGATTTACGTATTCCATTTCAGATCAGGTCAAGATGAAAGTAGTTTAACCGTTTTTTTTTTTACCGTGAAATATGGGATTCTAAGCTGTGTATAGTTTTGGTCTAATCTTTAGATTATATTTAATGAATCTCCGTTGGTTTCTATATGAAAAGTTCAGATAGTGTCTTGCTCTTGCTTGTTGCTGGATCTCAACATTTTGAAAGGAGAGATAGACTTAGCTGTCATACAAAGCTAAGACTCTGTAACATCATCTGTGTATAGATACTCCCTCAGGCATTTGTCTATAAAAATGGTCCTATGGCGATGGAAAAGTTGTGACAAGTGGAGGCTTGAAATGCTGTAAGCATGTAATAATTGATCTCAATGACCGTCTTTAGTATCATGCCTGCTTGAGCATGTGAATTCACCGGTAGGACTTTAAAAAAAAACAGCCATTTTGGGGTTCATGAGGGAGTGGCACTCGTCTGACAAGACGTTGCAATCATCATATATATATATGTGCGTATGTATACAAATCTACTATCAAATCATGTATGAAGTATTGTTGTCATATTTGGGCTGAGGTACGAATACTGGCTATGCCTCTAGCGACATAGCGCGCGGCGGTCTAGATACCAATATTATTAAGCACATAGAGTTTGCCTTGATTTTGGCGAGATCAACATAGAAAGAATATTAGGGTATTATCTTGCACCCGTGTAACTTTCGCTTCCCTGATTTTTGGTCCATTAGTCCTCACATTCAATGTGCGATGTTTCTGAAAAAGCGGGAATAATTTCTATTTTTAGGATCAGACCATATTTAATCTAATACTTATCGTTGCAAAGCTTGTAATATTTTTGTTCACTACTCCACGTTAAGAGCGACCCTAGTGTCTAACTCTGTCCGTGGAGATGTATAGTAAATAGGTACATCAAGTGGCTTCATGTATTGTCTGAATCAATTTTCCTAAAAAAATCAAAGATTATTTTTTATATTCATATATCTATAAAAATGAAAATGTGCGTGAGGACAATTCTCAACCTATATACTCAACGAACTTGTTCATCTACGGACTTGAAATTTGGTATATAGGGCATTCAGACAAGTGGAAAACATGAATTGGTTTTCATCCGAAAAAAAGTGCTGCTAAGAGGTGAAAAAATATTAAAACTTGGTACGTGAGGTTTATCGGATTTTTATCTGTGTCAACTGTTTCGTAAATGCGCATGCGTGAATCTTAAGAATAAGTAGGATTGAAAACGCTTTTTAAATATCGTTTCAAGCTATAATTGTTAGAAAATGACTTCCAGACTATAGTGGAGTGGGGCCGTAAATGGATGGTTACATTTAATGCTAGTAAAACTAAGCTGCCCTCATTTAACAATGTGAGATTTCTCTCACAAGGTTTTTGACCATGGCAGAATGGAAGTTAACCATACAGAAATTACAACAAGCTCACTTTAAAACTTCAACGTAAATTTTATTAAAGTAAAAAAAGGTCCATGGTTGCAAAAGATGCGCCATCTTCAGCGATCTGTCATTTTGGGCTGGTAACATTTCCGAAGGTAATAATAGTTCGTCTTCGATAAGGGCGGGGTACGATTCCCGCTGACAAAGAAATGCGCAGGTTGGAGATGTTGATTTCGATTCCAAGTCGAGCTGCTAGCTGGGCACACACCAGGAGTCCATGTAGAAATTGCCCAATGGCGGGCAATGGCAGGTCAAACAGTAGACCTTAAATTCGTCTTGACAGTCATCAAATTGAAGCAAAAACGTGCAAATAAAAATTCACTCTACTTAAGGGTGTTGGGAATTGCAATAATAAAGTTCCGCTTCACATTTGAGCATTTAAAACGTCTCGAAGCAACAAGCAATTTCGTTGCCTCGATTCGAGTGAAAATCCAGTCTGTTCCTCCCTACGTCCTTTTGGATTCGAGTGACTATTCAACGTGTGTCCCCTTCTATGTCTTCCTGGATTCTGATCTGAAAAGGAATGTTGGCACCGAAGAACATTCTCAGCAGTTATAACATGCAATCTGATTGGTTAAAACAAATCCGTTGGCGGAGAAACCGTCCAGTAAAAAGCTTGCTTATTCCTGCAGAATTTCTTAAAACAATAACAAGACGCCTTTCCACCCACCAATATCCATGACAATTTTACAATATTTACACAAAACTAATTTACAAGTCTGGCAATGTTCTTAGAAATGTTCTGTTCATAAATTCTTCCAATAAGTATCGAAATAAATCCGATCTTAAAAATACCTTTTCTCTATTAATTTCATTTTTCCTTATTAATGAGTTCAATTTACGATAAAAGACTCATGACTGTCAGCTTGTATATATATATATATATATATATATATATATATGTATATATATAAATATATATATACCTATACCTATATATATATATATATATAGTAATGTGACTGATAATTAAACTAGTAATTTCACTATTACATTAAAATACACTCTGTTCTTTACACTATTGTTCTAATCTCCTTTAGATTATATATATATATATATATGATGATTGCAACGTCTCGTCAGACGAGTGCCACTCCCTCAGAAATTTAAAATCCATGAGCCCAAATGCCTGAGGGAGTATCTATACAAAGATGATGTTACAGAGTCTTAGCTTTGTACGACAGCTAAGTCTCTCTCTCAGTTCAAAATGTTGAGATCCAGCAACAAGCAAGAGCAAGATAGCCAGCAACAAATTAAACTGCAGACCAGCTTAATGCGGGTACTGGTCTCCCGCTTTATGGTTTTTTAAATCAGAGATTTGCTTCTCCTAGAAAGGTTGCCTTCACCACGGCTTACGGGAGCCCTCTCCACCCCAATACACATATACACACACACAAATATACACGGTGCTAGTTGGCCGTTGACCCAGATAAAGAGTTCATTCGCCCTTTGGAAGGTCTTGTTTTTAATCCTCCAGGGAGACTAGCCGCCCTCCTCACCAAACAAGTCTGGTGGGGGAACCAGTTTAGTCGCCGGTGACCCGACCATGAGGCAGGTAGTACTGGATTACATGGTACCAGTAGCATATGACATATATATATATATATATATATATATATATATATATATATATATATATATACTCGGGTTTTTTATATTCAAAAGTAATGGACTAATGAATTCAACGAGGTTGTTAGATAGTGCTCAATAAAAAGAGCTGATAATACTTGTTTATTGTTATATATATTCAAAAGTTCAATGAATAAATTATTCATTGAACTTTTGAATAGTCAAGTCGCTGCCTGATGATATCTGTTGTTTGATTGAAACAAGTGGCTATTCATTGAACTTTTGAATAGTCAAGTCGCTGCCTGATGATATCTGTTGTTTGATTGAAACAAGTGGCTATTTGTAGCAGCGGGATGTGAGCATGTTTATATAACAATAAACAAGTATTATATATATATATATATATATATATATATATATATATATATATATACTAGCTGGCCGTCAAACTTTTGCCAGTCATAAACACGCTTAAACATGCTATTTTGATTTATATATATATATATAAATATATATATATATATATATATATATATGTATGTATGTATCTCTATTATATATATACTAGCAAAAGTACCTATCGTTGACTGGGTTCAAAAACAGCCTACAAAAAATGGACTCTGATTCATGAAAGTATGGTAGGTTATGAAAAGCAAGGGTTGTAAAGAGATAGCTTCGAATTCAGGGGTATCAAAACCAAAGCAAAATATGATGAAAGTAAAAATAAAATAAAATAGATAAGCCCCATAATTTATTATACCATACCTGTTCACACTGAAACACTTATCACAATATTCTGTTGATCTATATTAAAAACCTTGTTAAACTTTCTGACATATTTCCATTCTATGGAGGTCAGGTGGCGAACGAACAGCCCATAATGTTATTATACCATATTTCTTCAAACTGAAACATAATTATCAAAGTATACTTACGAAGATAGCTATGAAAAGTCTTTATTAAAGTTTGTGCCTATTTCCATTCTACCGGGGCCAGGTGAGAACGCAGACCCCACAATGTTATTATACCATCCCTATTAAAGTTAAAACATACTTATGAAAGTATTCTTATGTACATCTATATCAAAACACTTGTGAACGTTTTTGTTTTAATTTTTACATTTTTTATTTCCATACTTTTTGAACCAGGCGCGAACGCAGACCCCACAATTTTAATGAACCACCGTTCTGCCAGATCAAACATACCCATACCTGTGTCTCGATACATCTTATATCATTATATGTAATCAGTTTTTTTAAAATAGTCAACCATATAGGAGCCTATTCCTGATCAGACACACGCACACACAGACACACACACATTCAGCTTTGTATTATATATATATATATATATATATATATATATATATATATATATATATATATATATATGTGTGTGTGTGTGTATATATATATATATACCATTCGCCCTTTGGAAGGTCTTGTTTTTAATCCTTCAGGGAGACTAGCCGCCCTCCTCACCAAACAAGTCTGGTGGGGGAACCAGTTTAGTCGCCGGTGACCCGACCATGAGACAGGTGGTACTGGGTCAACGGCCAACTAGCACCGTGTATATGTGTGTGTGTGTGTGTATGTGTATTGGGGTAGAGAGGGCTCCCGTAAGCCGTGGCGAAGGCAACCTTTCTAGGAGAAGCAAATCTCTGATTTAAAAAACCATAAATCGGAAGACCAGTACCCGCATTAAGCTGGTCTGCAATTTTATTTGTTGCTGGCTCTTGCTTAATTTGCTGCTTGCTCTTGCTTGTTGCTGGATCTCAACTTTTTGAACCGAGAGAGAGACTTAGCTGTCGTACAAAGCTAAGACTCTGTAACATCATCTTTGTATAGATACTCCCTCAGACATTTGGGCTCATGGATTTTAAATGTCTGAGGGGGTGGCACTCGTCTGACAAGACGTTGCAATCATCATATATATATTAGATATTTATGCATATATATATTATATATGTAATATATGTACATGTATTGATTAATAAAGTTAGTATAGGTTGGTTGGTTGTTTTTGTTTTACGGCATATCAACCTTTTTCAGGTTATTTAATGCCGAATCTTGTTATTTTGAGGAACGATTTTTAATGGAGCATATTTGTTTTTTTAAGTCGGATTCTATGTAACCAATAGTTGGGACCCTAACAGGTACTACCACTCCGGGTCAGAGTGGACCTGGGAGCAATGTTAATTAAAGGGTGGCTCAACACTCCTCAAAGCCCACAAGCTGGGGCCTCACCACTGGATATAATTTAAGGTCATATCCAGGACCCCCATTGAGGGACTTTTACCCTCTGCAGGGGGACAGTCGGCGTATTCTAATGCCCCACCGACAAGTTATTTAATGCCGAATCTTGTTATTTTGAGGAACGATTTTTAATGGAGCATATTTGTTTGTTTTTTTTAAGTCGGATTCTATGTAACCAATAGTTGGGACCCTAACAGGTACTATCACTCCGGATCAGAGTGGACCTAGGAGCAATGGAAATTAAAGGGTGGCTCCACACTCCCCAAGGACCGCAAGGGAGGGCCTTTTTTTTTCTTTTTTTTTTTTTTTTACACAGTGATCACCAATTATCAAGGCCCGGAAGCCACTCAGGGACAAGGGTTATTGCAAGTACATAAAGTTAGTGAGGAGATTTGATGAAGTGTTTACTTAAGGGAGCGGTTCATTAGGAATTTGTTAACATTGGACTTGAAGACATCCAAGTTGTAGTCCGGAGGGAAGCAGGCAGACGGAACAGAGTTCCACAGGCGAGCAGTTCTTAGAAAGAAGCTTTGTTCATGGAATCCGCGTTTTGATTTAGGCACAGATATAGAGTGGGGGAAATTTTTCACAGTGGATTCAGCTAGACGGGTGTTTTTCGTGAAAGATTGGCGAGGGGGGACCAGAGATTGGAGTTCAGACGAGCATCTGCCATGGAAATAACGATAAAGCAAGGACAGGCTCGCAACGTCTCTTCTGTGGGAGAGAGGTTGCAGGGTAGAGAAAAGGGCATCCCCCACTAAGCCACGAAGTCTATTTTGTACTCTGTCAAGGCAGGATAGGCTGTTTTTAGCAGCTCCTGCCCAGATATGGCAACAGTATTCCATCCTTGGACGTACTTGGCTTTTATATAGATAGAGAATTGTATCAGTAGTGAGATATCTTCTGGAGCGGTAGAAGGATCCCACCATCTTTCCACCGACCTTGGCAACAGACTTGATGTACGTGTTCCATTTCAGATCAGGAGTAAAGGTCAAACCCAGAAGCTTGTCAAAACACGGAGCCTCACCCAGACGAGAGCCATCCATCACAATTGATGCCAGCTGGGGATCAGATATCGGATATAGTTTTATGTCTTATCTAGGACATTAGGTATAGGGCAAATATGATCTAGAATACAATATTTTTTCCGAAAGTGCTCAATACGTGTGTAGAGATCTAATCGACGGGTGTATGTGGATGTGTATATTTATTAGTGCGTGTAGGGGTGGAATACGCGATAAAATCTTGAATCTTTAATCGGTATACAGGCTGGCTAACAAGATTAAAGATTAACGGAACGAAAACAAGTATAATAGTTGAGGTGTTTTCCCCCTCAAAATAGAAATAACTCGATAATAACTCAATAATGAAGTAATTTAACATTCGGGACGAATGACGAGTCAATTGTATTGGCTTGAATAATTGGAAATTATGCACGATTTAAAAATGAGATTTTTTTTTTTAAACTACGATCGTAATTTGACATCATGTACCACAACAAAACATTCTCATCTTCACTGGACAAATTTTGATGAACGAAGTATTCTGATAATCGAATCGTTATTAAATTTACATTTTAAAAATAATTTTTTTCGTCTTTTTCCCGAACGTTTGTAATCAATAGGATTTTTTTATACAAAATTCCTGTTTCATTTTTTCGCCAATTTTGATTATAAATCGTTGGCACATATTCTTAACATGAAAAAAGCTATTTATTCATGTACGGAAGACCTCCGAATACGTAATTAAAAATATATTCCTATATATTTCTACACAGTGATGTTATATATATATATATATATATATATATATATATATATATATATATATATATATATATATATATAGTTAGTAAGTTATAAAATATATATGGCGATTAATCTACACTGAATATTCCGCGTTTCATCCACTCTAGGACTCTTCAGGCTTATGAGCCATAAGCCTGAAGAGTCCTTGAATGGATGAAACGCGGAATATTCAGTGTAGATTAATCGCCATATATATTTTATAACTTACTAACTAGCTCGACCTACGTATTGAGCACTTTTGAAGTAAATTTATACTCCGTATATTAATTTTATGTGAGTAAATGAAGTAGTTATATATATATATATATATATATATATATATATATATATATATATATATATATATATATCGATTTTAAAATAACTTCCTTTATCGAACATTTGTGGTTAATAATATTCTTTCGTTTAAATCAATGCCTTTTATTCTTTCGCCAATTTCGCTAAATCAACTAAAATTAATCGATTCAGTTTCTTCAGAAAAAAGTTAATCAGCATTGGACGCTTTTTTAAAATAGAGTTATTAGCAGATTCATTTATGAGGAAAAAGTGAGCGAAGAGTGCACTTGTATTCTTTTGTTCTACAAAGGAATCACTACTTATCAAGGTCCAAAGCCACTCGAGGATAAGGGTGAATGAGTATACATAAGTCAATGCGATTACAGCGTAGTAAACATAAGTAGTGGGAATTTTAAGAATTGGATTACTTAGGGGGACGGTTCATTAAGAACTTGTTTACATTGGACTTGAAGACAATCATGTAGTCAGCTGGAAAGCAGACAACCGGAAGTGAGTTCCACCGGCGTGCAGTTCTAAGGAAGAAGCTTTGTTCACTGAATCTAAATTTAGTTTTTTTTTACATAGGCATCACCACTTATCAAGGCCAAGAGGCCACTCGAGGATAAGGGTTAAAGAGTGTAGTAGAAATTAGACAATATAGTAACCGTTAGTAATAGAGATTCGGTAAATTTGTTAACTTATATGGAACGGCTAATCAAGAACTCGTTTACGTTAGACTTGAAGACAACGATAGTGTAGTCAACTGGAAAGCAGAAAAACGGAAGACAATTCCGTAGGAATGCAGTTATAAGAAAGAAGCTCTGTTCATGGAATCTACGTTTAGGTTCAGGCGCTGATAAAGATTGAGGGAAAATTAGTGATAGTGTTTTCCGATAGACGGGTGTTCCTTGTGAAAGTTTGGCGAGAGGGGACCATAGAATGGAGCTCAGCCGAGCACTTGACATGAAAATAACGATAAAGCAAAGAAAACTCGCAACATCTCTTCTGTGAGAAAGAGGTTGCAGGGAAGAGAAAAGGACACGCCCACAAGGCTACGAAGTCTATTTTGTACTCTGTCAAGGCAGGATAGGCTGTTTTTAGTGACTCCTGACGAAATGTGGCAGCAGTCCTCCATCCTTGGACGAACTCGGCTTTTATACAAATAGAGAATGGCATTAGTAGTGAGATATCTTCTGGAGCGATAGAAGAATCCCACCATTTTCCCAGCGTCCTTGGCAACAGACCTGATGTATGTGGCCTATTTTAGATCAGGAGTAGAGGTCAAACCCAGAAGCTTGTCAAAACACGGAGCCTCCCCAAGACGAGAGCCATTCATTTCAATTGATGCCAGATGGGGAGCAGGGCGTTGATGATGTAAAGATAAAAGCTTGGTTTTAGATGCATTAAAAGTAACAAGCCACCGCTTCCCCCATTTTACCACTTGCTCAAGATCAGAGGAGAGAGAATCAGAGAGAACTTGGTCGTTTGCGATCTTAGATGTGCAACCATAGATAGCAGTGTAATCAGCATAGATGTCTACGAATGATGCAAGGATTTAATTTGGAAGATCATTAATATATATCAGGAAGAGAGTTGGTCCCAGGATGGACTTGTGAGGGACTCCAGCATTAATACTAAGAGCTTCTGATTTCTGCCCATCAACCACTACTCTTATGAATAATGAACCTATCAGAGAGAAATGATTTAATAATTGAGAAGACATTTCCAGCTATACCGTAGCTGGAGATCTTGTGAAGTAAACCTTTATGCCATAATCTATCAATTTGATATGTCAAGAGCAATTGCGCTACAAAGGTAGCCTCCATCGAGAGATTCGCTAATCCTATGAGATATAACTGTAAGCACATCTGTTGTAGATCTAGCAGAACGGAAACCATATTGTGTGTCATTAAGAAGGTTATTTTTGCTGAGATGGTTGATTACTTCTCTATTTAAGGCAGATTCCAACAACTAACTCATGACGCACAGGAGACTTATTGGCCTGTACTGTAAGGGAGATGAGCGATCACTTGAATTCTTAAATACGCGGCATACTGATGAGATTTTCCAGAGTGACGGGAAGCAATTCTCCTTAAGACAACGTTTAAACAGTTTTGTAAGTATGGGCGCTTGTTCTGGTTGAAGTTTTTTGAGTACTATAATTGGAATATCGTCAGGGCCGGTTGCTTTACTGGAATCAATGTTTTTGATTAGCTTGGCAACATCACGTACATATATTTGTATATCATATAGCGTGTTTTCTGATACAGGAGGTAGTATAGGGGGTTGCCAGCCTTGGTCGCAAAGGTTAGAATTAGCTGCAAAGTTCTTGGCAAAGAGTTTGGCTTTGTCTAATGCTGACGAGATTACCTGAGGTCCATTTATGAGAGTTGGGATAGAGCACACACTTCTGTTCAGGATTCTGTTTGCTATTTGCCAAAACTGATGGGAACCAAGCCGCTGCTAAGCTACTTTGGACTTGACGGGCTGAGCATACAACTCTCTTGCGTTCTTTATTACTTTTTTACAGTAGTTGCTGGCAGTTCTGAAAGCGGCTTTAGTCTCAGTACATCTATTACATTGGAAGCAATGGCAAAAGTGATTTCCATGCGCAATGGCAGCAGCACATTCCGGAGAGAACCACGCCTTGCTGTTAGGTTTTTGCTGGATATTTTTCGAGGGTATGAAACGGTCTATACCTACAATTAACCATTCTGTCAGGCCTGATACTATAGAGGACACATCCTTTTTAAACATGGAACGCAGAGGTAGATCTGATATAAATGTGCAGAAGCTATCCCAGTCAGTCTATCGATATACTGTACGATGGAGAGGTACATCTGGGGACTTATTACATTTCATTTTTATCTTAACTGATAAAACTGAGTGGTCGGAAGATCCAAATGGAGACAGAACAGAATCTGAACAAAGTTCAGGGCAAGTTGTAAGAAAGAGGTCTAGGAGACTTGCATACTGGCTGTCAGTATCGGGAACACGGGTGGATTCGCGAACAATCTGATTGAGGTCATAAGCCATGGAGAAATCTTTACAGAACCACCCCTCATCATCGGTGTTGTTTGAGTTAGTTAACCATTCCACATTGTGAAGATTGAAATCTCCACAGACATGAATATTAGCTGAAGGATAAGCAGATAGGGTAAGTTAGGAGCTTCTCTGGAGATGTCCCTACCACATGGAAAACCACCTTTTATATAGGCACATATTCCATGCCCATGGCGATCTTGGGAGTCAGATTTGGAAGTTAAATTAGAGTATCCTTTAATTACGAACTCATCTAGGGCAATGGTATGTCCAATGCCAATTTCACTTGGGGGTCAAAGTTAAAAAATTGACCGCTTTCTTTTTTTCTTTTTTTGCTCAACATACACCTGCAAATAGCCGGGAAACGCCGGGCTGAAATGCTAGTATATCTATAAAAGTGAACGTATATGTGTGTCTGTGTGTGTCTGTGTGTGTACATTTCCCTACGCAATAACTCTGTCAATTTTTAGTCTACAGACTCGAATTTTGATATACAGGGTACTGAGATTTCGGAAAATCGATATGATCGGTTTTTGGCCAGAAATTTGTCTATTAAGTGGTCAAAGTTCAATGATTTGACCTTTAAGAACTCTACCAAACTCCTGCGACAATTTTGGGTCTACACACTTGAAATTTTAGATATAGGTTGCTTGGACAGAGATCTAACTTAATAACTTGATTTGAGCTCAAAACAATAAATTTTAAAAAGGGGTCAAAGTTTTTAAAAAATTGACCTCTGTGGTCTCTTCCAAATTCCTCAGACAATTTCTGGTCTAAATATTTGAAATTTTAGATAAGGGGTATTCAGAGATAGGGCAAGCTTTTTCATCAGTTTGGGTCGAAATTTTTTAGTTACCAATATATGAATGTAGGTATGTATGTATGTATGTATGTTTGCATGTCTGCCTAAAACTTTCAATAGAGGCGACGGATTTTACCAAGCTCAATATCGTGTTAAAGATCGAATTTTTCATACGACAAATATCGAAAAATTGGCTAAAAACTTTCATATCTTCCCCTTCAACTAGGAACCTTTCTTCGCCGATATTTTTGAAGTTATCTTCTCCTTTAGATTGAATAACTAACAGACAACCTGGAACGTTGTGGAATTTCTCCGACTTCCTGAGAGAGTGCAGTAGGAGATGTGTTTCCTGGGGACCAAAGAATTTTAACATGACCGCCTTCATCATAGGGACGAACTTCGTGCAAATATGAAGGCAAAACACAAGAAAAATCCACCTAATAATGAATGTGTGTGCCACTGTGGTTTCAACGCACGCAGCAAAGCAGGGTTATCTGTTCACTCCAGAAGGCATCTTTGACCGACGAGCATATGAAAGTTCATCATCTGCGGAGGAGTGTACCGGACGTCTACAGGATTGCAATTATGCATGTGGTGTCACAGAGCTTAGGAGCTGCTGAAGATTGCCAACTGAACCCTCAGTCATCGTCATCGATGAGAGAATCCACCATATATATATATATATATATATATATGTGTGTGTGTGTGTGTGTGCGAATGTGTGTGTATGTATATATATATATATATATATTGAGTAAAACGATTTATAATTGTGAATTATAATTTTACCTAATATTAATATAGCTCTAGCATACCTATACCTATTGAGCTTATTATATATATGTATATGTATATATATATATATATATATATATATATATATAAAGTACAATGGGCATTGACGCGACTCGTCTTTGAACTGTTGTGACACGGTACCAAGTTCCCATATAAATGAAAACCTAATTAATAGTTGGCTTCCACATTTGAATACTTCTGCAGGTATGCCGGCATCACCTGGAGCCTTACCATTTGAAAGTTGCTTTACAGTCCATTCAATCTCCGACATGGATGGAGTATCAGCAAGCGCCTCGATGGTTAGCTTCTGGGGAATATCATCAATCACTCCACGATCCACTGTCGATTCTTTGTTTAAAACATTTGAAAAGTATTCAGCCCAGCGCTTAGTAATTTCTTTCTTATCAGTGTGGAGAATGCCATCCGACGAAAATATTTGAGATGCCCCCCTTAAAATGGGACCAAACATCCCCTTGAGGTTTTGGTAGAATGATTTAAAATCACACCTATTCGCAGCGTCTTGTTAAGGCTTCAGCTTTCTGCTCCCACCAGTTTTGTTTCATTTTCCGGAGCCGAGATTTAGCCATTCTGAAAGCCTTGTGATAGTTGGATCATTTTCATCAAACCAATCTTGGTTTTTCCTTCGAACATATCCTAATGACTCTTTAGCAGAGTCATACACTGTAGTTTTAAACTCTCTCCAAGATGCCTTAATATCATTCCCCCATACAACGGAGGACAGCTTTTCATCAGTAGCCTTTTGAAATGAGTGCATTATCTCCTTAATCTTCAACTTGCCGACATCAATTCTCTTGATGGAAGAATTACGTTGGTTTCGAACAGGGCGCTTGGTTTTCATCCTGACTGTGGAGCAGATCAATTTATGGTCTGACCAACATTCCCACATGTTGTAAGAACGTGTAAGATTTATATCTTGTCTATCAGAACGACGTACAATGACATAATCAATGAGATGATAATGATTAGACCGGGGATGCTTCCAACTGGCTTTCTTGCAATTAGGCAGCTGAAACACTGTATTAGTGAGCAAAAGATCGAATTCACTGCAAAGAGACAATAAGAGAACACCATTTGAGTTGACTTTACCAATTCCGTGTGAACCAATGACATATCTCCAAAATTGTATATCACTACCCACACGAGCATTAAAGTCACCCAAAACAAACAGCTTATCCTGTATACAGACCTTGTTGATCTGTTCGCGTAAAGAGGAGTAAAACCTTTCTTTTAGCTAATCAGATGGATTAAGTGTAGGTGCATAGCCACTCAAAAATGTGGCATACTTTCCTACTGTAATGCGCAAGGACATAAGTATGTTATTTATACCAACTGGCAGGGACTCAAGATTTTTGGCAATATAATTCCTGATAGCAAAACCAACACATGATTCACATTTCTCAGAACTTGGTTTTTTAATCCAATAAAAAGTGTATCCACCTTAAACTTTCTCTAGCTGTCCTGTATCAGCAAACCTAGTTTCAGAAAGAGATGCAACAGAAATTCTATGATGCCTTAACACACGTGCTATGATAACTGTTTTTCGTTCAGGGTTCTTTTTGTTATCCTGAAGTGTTCATACATTCCAAGTCGCAATGAACATATTCGTTCCAGGTATTTTGTTTCGATTCTTGATTTGAGTGCAAATATTGGATGCCCAGACATCTGCACCTGATGACAGGGACATGAGCAAGTAAACAATTTTCAGGTCACCTTTTATAGACTCCTCCCCAGGAAGAGGAAAGCAGTGTCATCCTATAAAGGGCTGCTTTGTTATGAAAGAAGGGCACGAGTCACACAATTTCTTGTTGTGAAAAACGGCTATCTACCTTCCACCACCTCTGTGTAATGTTCATGCTAGGAACTACAAGTGACATCCTTCACCTGCTCCCGTCACAATCCCATCATCGCCACAGGGTTTTATTAATGTATTATTAGTTAAAAATAAATAATAAAGCACATATCGATTTACCAAACCTTAGGCTTAAATGATTGAAAACGGTTCACTGAACAACCGGCACTTTGATTTGTTTTTGTTGATATATATGCTTGTGCTGAACAAAGCACACTTTCTCCATCGGATTAACATGGTCTGTATAGGTGCACGCATGTGCCACACGTCAGATGATAAAACGATCGAGAAATCTTCTTGTAAGAGTGTGTCATCTCCTAGATAAGTTATGAGCCAACACTCAAGGGCCTGATCCACCCTGGTAAGCTTCCGGTGCAGCTGGGTACCATACCAGCTATTTCTTGGTCCTTGACTCTAAATATTAGTTGTCTAGTAGACACATTGCTTAGCGATGCCGTACCAACACCGCCCCCTCTCACTTGCTAGCCCCAAGAGCTATACCCTGGGTACGGGTTTCAACAGGCCTGCCAAACCTTGTGAGGGGACGGTGTTGGTACAGCATCGCTAAGCAATGTATATATATATATATATATATATATATATATATATATATATATATATATATATATATATATATAAAAGTGAACGTGTCTGTCTGTGTGTCTGTCTGTCTGTGTACATTTCCCTACGCAATAACTCTGTCAATTTTTAGTCTATAGACTGGAAATTTGAAATACCGGGTACTGAGATTTGGGAAAATCGATGTGACGGGTGTCAGCCAGAAATTTAGCTGTTAAGGGGTCAAATTTCAACGATTTGACCTTTAAGAACTCTACGAAACTCCTCCGACAATTTTGGGTCTAGACACTTGAAATTTTAGATATAGGTTCCTTGAACATGGATCTAACTTAATAACGTGATTTGAGCCCGAAACAATAAGTTTTAAGGGGTCATAATAGGAGTCAAGGTTTTAAAAAATTAACCATTTTTTTTGTTTTTTTTTGCTTTTTTTGCACAGCATACACCTCCAAACACCCGAGCAACGCCGGGCACCCCTGCTAGTATATATATATAAAGGAGATTAGAACAATAGTCTAAAGAGCAGAGAGTATTTTAATGTAATAGTGAAATTACTAGTTTAATTAAAGTACAGGAAAGAAAAAGTGCTCAATCACATTACAATATATATATATATATATATATATATATATATATATATATATATATATATATATATATATATATATATATATATATAGTAAAAATTTACTTTTTATTTTTTAAATTTCATTAAGAAAAAATATAATTTTCAAAATTAAATTTGTGGTTTGGACGAAGAATCCGATAATTATAATAACTAGCAGGGCATATGGAAATTCCAAAGTGGACTGATTCATATGTAATATATAGATGTTGGAATTCTGTAGATGTTCAGTGTAAATAGAGACGCTCTGATATTATTGTAGCTATTTTAGCTATTGATGTATTTATCCAAGCCAGCAGAGACGGCCGGAGTAGCCAGTTCGTAAAATACGCTTAGATATAATAGTTTAATTTGACAGATTTTGTATATATGATTATACAGTTAATTTTCTATAGATTTTTATATATTGTAAAGTTGCGATTTCAAAAGTCAATAATATATATATATATATATATATATATATATATATATATATATATATATGCTTGAGTTCCTCAGCTTGAATCGAAATCGAATCTTAAATTTATTTATATTTATATATATATATATGTGTGTGTGTGTGTGTGTGTGTGTGTATAATTTTACTTCCTTTGCTATAATCGAAACCGAAACCAAAACTTATGAAAAATTCTTAGTAAAATTATTTATAACAAGAAATGGAAGTACATAACAATTAAACGACCCGGATATAAGCATGACACAGAAAAAAAAACACACACACGCTATCGTATTAATCCATGGATTTTCGATGTAGGCTGATTTCATTTTTGTTTCAACCCTTATTTTTATTACCTTTGTCCCATAAAAGAATTTAATCTTTAATATATTTCTGTGTGTGCTTAATAGAAGAATTATATCAAACAAGAAAGATGTTTATTGTAGCTTTCCAACTTAAGTTGGAAAGCTACAATAAACATCCATATGAATACTTTGACCTTAGTTGCTAATTTCAAAAGGCGGAGAATTAAAGGATACATCTGCTTATACTTTTAATGCTAGCTTTATTTTTTTTTATTTTTTTTTACACAGTGATCACCACTTATCAAGGCCCGGAAGCCACTCAGGGATAAGGGTTATTGCAAGTACATTACGTTAGTGTGGAGATTTGATGAAGTGTTTACTTAAGGGGGCGGTTCATTAGGAATTTGTTAATGTTGGACTTGAACACATCCAAGTTGTAGTCCGGAGGGAAGCAGGCAGACGGAACAGAGTTCCACAGGCGTGTAGTTCTAAGAAAGAAGCTTTGTTCATGGAATCCGCGTTTTGATTTAGGCACAGATAAAGAGTGGGGGAAATTATTGACTGTGGTTTAAGCCAGACGGGTGTTTTTCGTGAAAGATTGCCGAAGAGGGGCAGAGATTCGAGCTCAGTCGAGCTCTTGCAATGGAAATAACGATAAAACAAAGACAGGCTCGCAACGTCTCTTCTGTGGGAGAGAGGTTTCAGAGAAGAGAAGAGGATATCCCCCACTAAGCCACGAAGTCTATTTTGTACTCTGTCAAGGCAGGATAGGCTGTTTTTAGCAGCTCCTACCCAGATATGGCAACAGTATTCCATCCTTGGACGTACTTGGCTTTTATATAGATAGAGACTTGCATCAGTAGTGAGATATCTTCTGGAGCGGTAGAATGATCCCACCATCTTTCCAGCGACCTTGGCAACAGACTTGATGTACATGTTCTATTTCAGATCAGGAGTAAAGGTCAAACCCAGAAGCTTGTCAAAACACGGGGCCTCACCCAGACGAGAGCCATCCATCACAATTGATGCCAGCTGGGGATCAGAGCGTTGATGATGTAAGGATAGGAGTTTGGTTTTGGACTCATTAAAGGTAACCAGCCACATCTTCCCCCACTGAACCGCGCGCTCGAGATCAGAGGAGCGAGAATCATGGTGTCTCGAGACCAGAGGAGAGTGAATCATGGTGTCTTTTACATATATTAAAAACCCTTTCCAATACTTTGCTGATGAGGAAACTTTGTTTGTTAAAAATACTATATGTAAAAATTATTGTCCGTGGCTTAATGTCTACCACAATAAAAACGTTGTTTTCCGAAACGATCGTACAAATTATTGATTTTGTTGTTGTTCCTTCTTGTGAAACGGATTTTTAATTTAATTCTAATTTGAATTTTAAATTATTAATCACATTACTGAATATTATATATATATATGTGTATGTGTGTGTGTGTGTGTTCTAGATTAGAACTGCATGCCTGTGGAACTATCTTCCGTTTACCTGCTTTCCAGCTGACTACAATATGACCGTCTTCAAGTCCAATGCAAACAACTTCTAGATGAGTCATTCAACTTAAGTTAACAAATTTACCGATTATCCACTACTAACAATTACTATCATTCTGATACTGCACACTCTTTAAGCCTTATCCTCGAGTTACCTCTGGGCCTTGATAAGTGGTGACTCTTACGTAAAAAAACGACACGGCCTGGTGTTCCTTCGTGTTTCGAAGATTCCACACACACACATGTATGTATATATATATATATATATATATATATATATATATATATATATATAGTAGAAATGGTAATCAATAAAAAACTGAAGAAAGTGCTCAATACTGTTGTAGAGCAAATATGCGTTTTATTTTTTATTACCGTATCTTTCTGTTAAGTTACATTATTGTTTCGGCTACACGGCCGTGTTTTGGCCGTCATGTTGCTTCCTAAGACGTTTACAGAAATATTCGTTTCATTACACCATAAGCGAACATTTCTGTAAAAGTCTGAGGAAACTACATGACGGACCCAAAACGGCCGTATAGCCGAAACAATAATGTAACTTAACAGAAAAATAGGGTAATAAAAAATAAAACGTATATATATACATATATATATATATATGCCTAACCCTCTCTCTCTCTCTCTCTCTCTCTCTATATATATATATATATATATATATATATATATATATATATGCATCATATATATATATATATATATATATATATATATATATACACACGGATACATAGAAAAATATATAAAATAAACAGTCTAAACGTAATTGGATGAACAAACCAAACTTCTACACATTCAAGATCGTTCAAAGCAATTATTGCTGCCGTTTTGAAATAAAGTTAAAGTGCACAATGTGCTATCAAACGGACAAACACGATATAAACTGAATTACTTTTCTAAGAAACCGATTTGTCGCACCGAAAACCCTCTGTAATCGCAGCACTGAATTTGATTTAATCCAAGCGAGCGCCAACAGCGAATGCTTTTGACGTCTTTTGCGATGGTATTAAACATTCCTATTCTCAAGGTGAAGATTTGAAAGACGTCGTTCTGAAAGTTTAATCTGCAACAAGAAACAACTGGGAAACCGTCTGACATGGTGATGGATACACCTTTGTCCCTTTCAAGAAATACGTTTTGTGCTAAACAGTCTGATTCATAATCCAACTGACTCATGTATGACCCTTGTCTGAAATGCTTCCTGTTTCCTTATTTTATCGCAAATATGTAAGCACTAGTTAACATATACACTTTAATATCCAATTCCTGTACCTTATTGCAATTAATATTATCATGTTTGCTTCGTCGGACTTGACGTTATTCGGCAACATTTGATAATTTCTGATTTTTACATCTTAGTTTGCCGGACCCATCTTGAGGATCTGGAAAACGCAAGAAAAGCTTATAAACATAGCTACAACCAGATGAAAAATGTCCTCCCACTCCCGATATGTGCCTATATTAAAATGAAAACTAAATAAACCAAGCCAAGTACGTCCAAGGATCGAGTACTGCTGCCACATCAGGACAGGAGCTGCTAAAAACAGCGTATCCTGCCTTGACAGAGTACAAAATAGACTTCGTAGCTTAGTGGGGGATGCCCTCTTCTCTTCTCTGAAACCTCTCTCCCACGGAAGAGACATTGCGAGCCTGTCTTTGCTTTATCGTTATTTCCATTGCAAGTGCTCGACTGAGCTCGAATCTCTGCCCCTCTTCGCCAATCTTTCACGAAAAACACCCGTCTGGCTTAAACCACTGTCAATAATTTCCCCCACTCTTTATCTGTGCCGAAATCAAAACGTAGATTCCATGAACAAAACTCCTTGCTTAGGAGTACACGACTGTGGAACTCTCTTTCGTTTGCCTGTTTCCCACCTGATAACAACTTGGATGTCTTCAAGTCCAACATAAACAAATTCATGATAACCCGCCCTCTTAAGTAATCATACAAATCTATTATCACGCTGAATATGGAGTACCGTTGTCATATTTGAGCTGATGAATCGCTGTGCTTTTTGATTATCTATTATATAAATTTCAGCTGTCTATTTAAATGTATGTCTGTCTGTCTGTCTGTATGTATGTATGTATGTATGTATGTATGCATGTATGTATGTATGTTGTATGCCAGGTCATGTCATATGCTACTGGTACCATGTAACCCAGTACTACCTTCCTCATGGTCGGGTCACCGGCGACTAAACTGGTTCCCCCACCAGACTTGTTTGGTGAGGAGGGAGGCTAGTCTCCCTGAAGGATTAAAAACAAGACCTTCCAAAGGGCGAATGAACTCTTTTTCTGGGTCAACGGCCAACTAGCACCGTGTATATTTGTGCGTGTGTGTATATGTGTATTGGGGTGGAGCGGGCTCCTGTAAGCTGTGGTGAAGGCAACCTTTCTAGGAGAAGCAAATCTCTGATTTAAAAAACCATAAAGCGGAATACCAGTACCCGCATTAAGCTGGTCTGCAGTTTAATTTGTTGCTGGCTATCTTGCTCTTGCTTGTTGCTGGATCTCAACATTTTGAACCGAGAGAGAGACTTAGCTGTCGTACAAAGCTAAGACTCTGTAGCATAATATGTGTATAGATACTCCCTCAGACATTTGGAATCATAGATTTTAAATGTCTGAGGGAGTGGCGCTCGTCTGACAATACGTTGCAATCATCATCATCATGTATGTATGTGGTGGTCAAGATCTTGTGTGGACGTGTGTTAAAAGCACACAGATATCTTAGCGTCATACTGTGCTTCTCCCAGACAAATCAACCCCACGTGCACGTCGTGACCACTGCCATGTAGACGGGGCTCTGATGAACGGCTAGTTTCCCGCGCCGTATTACAGAACCTCCTCTGTCTTGTGGGCCAAGGTTCTTTTAACCAAAGAATAAGGGTGAGGTATCCCTGATAGAAACCTCCAGAGGAGCTTAGGCCCTGTCAGCTGTGGCATACATGGCCCACCGACGTATGTAGTATGCTCTAGTGTACAGCAACCTAAGTCCCAGTCATAGATCAAATGGCATGGTGAATGGAGAAGGCTGCCGTTAGCCGTGGTGAAGGCAACCTCTTTAGAAGAAGGAAAACCCTGATATAAAACCTGCGGCGACTGCTGCTTCCAATGATGTTGACTTGCACTTCTTTTTGGTTCAATGTGGCAGTTATTTAGAGAGTGGGATTGTCTCAGTGCTAAGGTGTTTCCTCACTATAAAAAGCTTCAAGCACAAGCATTACTTGATATGCAATGGAATGCACATTTGCAATCAGTGTGTATCTCGATAAAAAAAGGGCTGGCTGTAGCCTGAAACGGAAAACGAACGCTCAGTGAGTACTGATGCAGATATGGGCGTGAATGGCAATAAAGGCTCTGGAACTTCCAGGGTTGGGCCCGGTTATCGGTGGATCTGCTGGACAATAGAAGGTTACAGAGATGACCGCCTGGCACGTGCTGCTAGTTGCGCTCATTTTTGTGTCATTTGAGCCAGATATCTTAAATAATGGCAATACTCGAGAACGAGTTGCTGCCATCATGTATGTATGTATGTATGTATGTATGTATGTATGTATGTCTGCCTAAAACTTTCGACAGAGGCGACGGATTTTCATGAGATTTGTATCGTTTTGAAGCTCGACCCGTCAGGCAACAAATATCGGAAAATTGGCCTAAAACTATAATTTTTTTACCCTCAACTGGACACTTTTCTACAAGGAGTAGTCGCTTTTTTTCGCCGATATTTTCGAAAGTTATACCCTGTTTTCGATTAACTAACGTTAATTTAAACCTCTTCCACTTCCGGTTTGACGATGAACGCAACGGCAAAGACATCATGTTTTATTTTCACGTTTTTTCCTCCTTCTAGCCCTTTTTTTCCTCCACACACACTTTCAAACACTCGGGTAACACTGGGCACCCAGACGTGTTCTTGATAAAATGCAGAAACCTATCTGTAATTTGATTCGCCACACATTTTCATCTTCATTTCAACCTCTCCGCCACAGACGTGATGTTGCTTGTCTCAGTCTTTTCTATAAATACTCTTATGATATGCATTCCTCAAAAGTGTCTCATATATTTCCTGCTTCCTTTGTTCCAGCTCGTTTGACTCGATGGTCTTCAGGTCTCCATCATTCCGTTGTTCTAATACCTCATTGTAATAAAACTTCCTATTCCAGTAGCTTCTTTCCAAGAATTGCAAGGTTGTGGAAATCGCTTCCTGTTCCTTGTTCCCATTGCACCTACAGCCTTGGTTTTCAATACTAAAATCAATAAGTATATTTCCTTCTCGTTAGTGTTATATTTATTGTTATTATTGTTCTTAAATCTTATTAAATGTGATGCTTAAAGAGTCTTATAAAGAGAGAGAGAGATGTTATTAAGAGGGATGTTGCGTTCCGTGTTATGACGAGATTGATATATATAAAAAGTTCATGCTTGAACTTCTGCATGTCAGTACAGTTGGGGAAGTAGGAACTTGGAATGGAATTCCAGAGTCTAGCGGTTCTGGGGAAGACACTACTGGAGTAGAAAGATCTTTTACATCTAGGGATCTCTACAGTTGTTATATTTTATAGTTCATTATTATTATTATGATTATTCTTTTCTTGTTGTTGTTGTTGTTATTGTTGTTATTAAAAGTGCATGTTAGAGAGTCTTATTAAGAGAGAGTCTTATTATGACTGATGCTGTTGTTCGTTTTGTTGGTATATTGTTCGTTGTTAAGTCTTATTAAAAGTGATGCTTAGTGAGTCTTAGTGAGAGTTTGTTGTTGTGTCTTAGAAAGAGAGAGATGTTGTTGAGAGAGATGTTTGTGTTATGACGAGATTCATATATATAAAATGTTCATACTTAGAAGTGTAATGGAAGCTCTTAGAGTGAGGAAAAAATATTCCGACAGTCTTAGTGTCCATATTGTGTATGTAAGATGTGTATGTAAAGACATTTTAAACCACATGATATACATAAGACATATAATAACAATTTTCACTTTACCTTTTGGTAGAATTACAACACAAAGACGACGTTTATAAAAACACATGATGGGTTTATTTCTTCTCCCGACCGGTCGTGGTTTTCATCATCAAGAATTCAAAGCTTCACATATTAAGTTTCAAAAGTTATCGTCTCGCTTCTAGACGTTCGAATCCCGACTGCAGACTATCGTCTGTCGTCCTGGAACACCCTCTGACTCTCTCTCCCAGTTTCTCTCTGCTAAAGTTTCTAACTATATCGAGAACTTCCATTTTCCATGACGTCATACACATGTTAAAACATGTGTCTTCTTTCACGTGTTCTGGAAATGCGTGTCCAAAAGTTTTTCCTTTGTTTACAAAAGGAATTTTAACCTATATTCCCAGTAACCTATATTTCCAATATGTTAAAAACATGTTTATTAAATTATCTTATAGTTGCATTCTTTCAATTGAATTTTCATAACAGAATTGACAACGCACACTCTTTTCTTGAAACTATTTTATCTCTAAGCTAAAGAATGGTTTGTTTTCACATTCCATTGCTAATTCTCTCTCGTAATCTATTTCTAAACCTAAATTAGTAGGTTCGAATTTCGTCTATTCTATTTCATTTTCATTTAAACTAAATCTCTCTATTTTTATACTTCCATGAAAAGGGGACAGCCCTTATCATGTAACATTAGCTCTTCACATCAAGTGGCTTCATGCCTTGTTTCGAGCAATTTCCATAAAAGAAAACTGTCCGCTTGTGGAACTCTTCTGTTCTCCAGCTGACTAAAACATTGTCTTTTTCAAATCCACTGTAAACAAATTCTTAAATAATCAAATTCTACCTAGTTCCCATTCCTAACGATGACTGCAGTATTGTCTCAGCTACTGCCATACAACATTAACCCTTATCCTCGAATAGCCTTCGGAACTTGTTGCCTTAAGACATGTTTATTTGAATTCAACACAATGGCAAACCACTATATAGACATACATATCAAGTTTTTTAGTAATATAAATAAAACCTCCAAAAACATGTTTTTTAGCCCTAAAAGTCCCAGAAGGATGATAACCAGAATTTTGCCAGGGTCACCCATACTGAATATCTATTAAGAACAATAGCCTCCATATATTGGTCAAGATACAGGAAAATCTAATAGATGGAATAAACGCTATGGGGCAAAAAAGTGTACTTTTGGGCCATTTTGGGGCATTTTTTTTTTTTTACCTCTTTCGAGCCACTGGGGACGCCGAATCCCAGTGTAAATGGATAACGATGCAGGTTCAGGCCTTAACACATGTATATTTGAGTTTACGACTGTGAAAACCCACTATATAGTCAGACATATTAAGTTTTTGTTGAGAAATATAACAAAAGTGCCACGAAAAGGGGCGTTTTTAGCACTAAAAGTCCTCGGGAACGCGAACCAGAATTTTGCCAGGGTCATCCATACTAGATTTTATGATAAACAATAGGCTCCACATTTTGGCCAAGTTTCAGAAAAACCTAAGTGATGGATCAAAACTTATGGGGCAAATCGTGTAATTTTTTTTTTTTTTTTTTTTTTTTTTTTTTTGCCATTTGGCGGCTTTCTCTTTTGAGCCCCTGGGAACGCAATGGGAATTTTTACATTTTTTTTTTTTTTTACTGTGCACATATTTAATGAAATACAATTTGTGGCAAACTTTAAGGAAAAACTAATGGACGCTTATTTGGCAAGAAAAATTTGTGAAGTTTCTTTTCTCAATCCCTTTTCTTTCACCGTTTTCATTTTCATTTTTTTGTATTTTTATTCTTCTTAATAACTTAATGCCATCCTCGCGGTTTTTGTCACTTGTCATACGCGCGTTCCGTTACCCCTCCTTCGCTGTCGCGCTGCTTAGGCTACTTGGCTGCTTCTGAGAGCTGCTATGTGTGGTGGCTTTGCCCACTTTCTCAAAGTACGCTTAAATATGATATTTTTTTATTAATGTAGATTTGGTATTATTTATTATATTGGTCCCAATATATAGCAATGCTTTTTAAAGTTAAAAAAAGAATGACTCGTGGACCATCACCGAGAATCGAAACCAAAACGCTTAGCTTACGGTTTACTTTTTTCTTTGACGTTAATGCTTGAGTTATAAAGTCATGTTTGCTGAAAGTCTAAAAATTAAAACCTGAACCAATAGCTATTACGTTATGCATGTACATTCCTAATGCCGTTGTTTGACCTTCCCCTGGACAATTTCCATTTATGTTTTTATTTTTTACTTTTATAGATTTGCACCGAAAAAAACTAATGGGGAATTAATTAAATTAAAGCTTCAATCTATGGTCCCCCCTCGCCAAACTTTCACAAGAAACACTAGACTAGCTGAAAACACTATCAATAATTCCCCCCACTCTTTATCTGTACCTAAACCTAAACATAGATTCCATGATCAAAGCTTCTTCCTTAGAACTGCACGCCTGTGGAATTGTCTTCCGTTTTCCTGCTTTCCAGCTTTCTATAATATGGTTGTCTTCAAGTCCAACGTGAACAAGTTTCTGATGAGCCGTTCCACTTAAGTTAACAAATTTACCGAACTTCCATTACTATTGATTACTATATTGTCCTTTTGACTACTCTACACTCTTTAACCCTGATCCTTGAGTGACCTATCGGCCTTGATAAGTGGTGACGTCTATGTAAAAAAAAAAAAAAAATTAATTAAATGTTTAAAAGAATATACAAAAGAGGATCTTATGAGGATGAATGCAATTCCATGATCCATATATAACAAGGTTGTATTTTCTTTTTAAATAAATAGAAAAAAGCTTTTTAATATTAATATACAAAAAGCAACAAAATTATAAGAGTATCAAAGTATTTTTAAAACACAATGAGGGCAAGTCTAAGAAAAAAGAGTTTTCTTGTTATTGTGAAGTTACCCCCCTTGGAATCGGCATATATTGTTTTCTTTTTCTGTGATATTTTAATTAGAAGTGCCCAAATGCAGCTTAGATTTAAGTGCTAATAACAGCCAAGATGAGAATAATAGTTCGATTAATCAAGATAACACAAGCATTCACATCTCATCTAAAAAATTCAGAATTGCACAGATAATCATATTGTAAACCAATAAGATGGCTTACTGAATTTATGCGAAATGGTATTTTGGGGAGTCATTTCAACCCCTTAAAAAGCCAGACTTTTCGTCAATAAACCAGAGGAGGCGAAATCCACAGAACCCTCAGAGCCCCACTGTGGCGTTTGAAGTTTCATGTCTTGTCAGTTCACGCATAATCGGTAATCTCCAAAAATACCGTTAGGGCTTACAACATGGCCGCCAGAAGAGTCACGTGATCCGGTTGATCCAAAACATGAATCGCCGTATTACGAAACCGGAAAACGCAGTACCACTTGTTTGTTCTGAATAAAATACTTTTTATAAACACTGTTTTAACTAAAAACAACCTAAGATTGTTTCTCAAAGTTTGCCTATTTTTATAACAACATTATATCAACAAAAAATTAAATACAAACAAATTGTGATTGTTTGTCAAAGTTTTCCTTCAAGGCTGCGTTTTCCATTTGCACGATTCATGTTTTGGATCAACCGGATCACGTGACTCTTCTGGCGGCCATGTTGTAAGCCCTAACGGTATTTTTGGAGATTACCGCATAATCACAAATCGCGTCGCACACGTCTTGATGTCTGCTCATTTAAAAACAAATTGTTCAATGAAATGTTCCTAATCTTTCTCATTAGATTTTATTTCTAATATCAAAAACAATAAACATTGACTCTTACACAGAACGTTTAATCTTTACTCCTATACATGTTTTATGCATGTTAAAAACTCTATTTTCTATTTATTTAAAAAGAAGAGACAACTTTGTTATATAGGCCCCGTGTTTTGACAAGCTTCTGGGTTTGACCTTTACTCCTGATCTGAAATGGAACACGTACATCAAGTCTGTTGCCAAGGTCGCTGGAAAGATAGTGAGATCCTTCTACCGCTCCAGAAGATATCTCACTACTGATGCAATTCTCTATCTATATAAAAGCCAAGTACGTCCAAGGATGGAATACTGTTGCTATATCTGGGCAGGAGCTGCTAAAAACAGCCTATCATGCCTTGACAGAGTACAAAATAGACTTCGTGGCTTAGTGGGGGATGCCCTTTTCTCTACCCTGCAACCTCTCTCCCACAGAAGAGACGTTACGAGCCTATCCTTGTTTTATCGTTATTTCCATGGCAGGTGCTCGTCTGAGCTCCAATCTCTAGTCCCCCCTCGATAATCTTTCACGAAAAACACCCGTCTAGCTGAATCCAATGTGAAAATTTTTCCCCACTCTTTATCTGTGCCTAAATCAAAATGCGGATTCCATGAACTAAGCTTCTTTCTTAGAACTGCACGGCTGTGGAACTCTGTTCCGTTAGCCTGCTTTCCACCGGACTACAACTTGGATGTCTTCAAGTCCAACGTTAACAAAATCCTAATGAACTGCCCCCTTAAGTAAACACTTCATCAAATCTCCACACTAACGTAATGTACTTGCAATAACCCTTATCCGTGAGTGGCTTTCGGGCCTTGATAAGTGGTGATCACTGTGTAAAAAAAAAATAAAAAAATATGTCGTGTAATTGCATTCATGTGCAAATGATCTACCTAATTTCCATATTGTTTTAAACATTTATTTTATTTATTAAAATTAATTCCCTATCAATTTATTTTGGGTTTATAATGAGCCGATCATCTTTTATTAACTATTACGTGTAGATTCATACAGATATTCTACATGATTTATACTTGTGTAAAAAGTTATAATATAAACAAACCTCTTTATATATATATATATATATATATATATATATAAATATATGCATATATATATGCATATATATATGCATATATATATATACATATTTGTTTTTTTTAATTTTTATCAAACTTTTCTATCAGGTTTGTATCCGTATATATGTATATATATTTGTTTAAAAATGTTATATAAAAATTATCTATCAGTTTTTGGTCTACAGACTTGGGACTTTATATATAGGGTATTCGAGCCCATGCGAAACTTTATATTTGGGTTTTAACCGGGGAAAATCGAACATGCATGTATAACGTAATAGTTTTTGGTTCAAGTTTTACTTTTTAGCCTTACAGCAAACATGTCTTTATAAATCAGGCATTAAGATCAAAGGAAAAAGTAAATCGTATGTTAAGCATTTCGGTTTCGATTTTTGGTGGTGACACATGTAATTTTTTTAACTGTTTAAATCATTACTATATATTGATTTCAACATAAAATAATAATAAGTACGAATTCTGCATTAATCCAAATATTTAAGCGTATTTGACGACCGAGCAATGCCGGCGGCTTACTAGTGAATCAACAAATCTAGGATTGTTTTTTCAGCAACTTTATTATAGGTGTTTCTTCATTAGTCATTTTTTGTTAAATTTTTAATAATTACTATATAATGGGTAAAGTATAACGCAATAATAATGAATACGAAATCTGCATTAATCAAAATATCGTATTTAATCGTACTTTACAACCAGACAATGCCACGCGGTTTGCTAATGAAAAATAATTGAGCGTAGACGTTTTGATTACAATTTTCCGACTTGCGTAACGCGCAGCACTTAAAGTATCCGTTCTGACATCTACGATATCTCAACTAATGAATCCCCTTATTTTACAAGAACTCTTAAATATTCACAAGCATTCTGTTGTTCTATTAACTCACACTTTTTTTTAAAAGCTCTTCAACTCATTGTCTTTTTTGTTTTGTTTTTTTGGGGTTTTTTTTTGCAGTTCATCGCATGACATTATATCTCATTTTCTTACAAACGTAAATATCTTAAATACTTCTTCCAAAGAAAAACCTATAAGTAACTGATTTCCATATAATTTTGTTTGCCTATATTTCGCGATAACTCTTGGGTGTGCTCCAGGGGCTCTTTTAAGGCTAATAAAAACACTCCATTTTTGGAACTACTTTACCATATTTGTCTGTGTATGTCTATGTAGCAGTTTTGCATGATACTGAACTCAAATTTAAATATGTTAAGGCCTTGGGGATTTGGGCGCGAAATGGGGGGGAGCAAATGATGGACTTGATTATTTCTATTTTTTTTTTTTTTGCATGGTGCAGAACTAAAACTTACATATGTTACGGCCTGAAACTGCACTGTTTGATTAATTTTCACCAGGATTTGACGTCCCCTGGGGACATTTAGGGCTAAATAAGGGGGGAGGTCGAATGCTGAACTTAGTCATTTTTATGCCTCGTCAACTGCGCACTCACGGAGGACACTGCATGATTCACATGTTTTCTTTGAATCGACTCATCCTCAAATACTTCTTCCAAAGAAAATATAAATAACCCTTCAAAAACTAAGGAATCACGATAATTCTGACACACCTAAATTCGACTTTTTAATATATTCGGGCTTTTTAGTATTTAAAATTAATTAATAATGTTTTTTTTGTTTGTTTACATAGTCATCACCACTTATCAAGGCCAAGAGGCCACTCGAGGATAAGGGTTAAAGAGTGTCGTAGAAATTGGACAATATAGTAATCGTTAGTAATGGAAATTCGGTAAATTTGTTAACAAGTGGAACGGCTAATCAAGAACTTGTTTACGTTAGACTTGAAGGCAACCATATTGTAGTCTGCTGGAAAGCAGGAAAACGGAAGACAATTCCACAGGCATGCAGCTTTGTTCATGGAATCTACGTTTAGGTTTAGGCACGGATAAAGAGTGGGTGGAATTATTGATAGTGTTTTCAGCTAAACGGGTGTTTCTTGTAAAAGTTTGGCGAGGGGGGGACCATAGACTGGAGCTCAGTCGAACACTCTGCATGAAAATACCGACACAGCAGAGACATGTTATTGTATTATTGATATTATTTCATATTTTCACGGCTTCAAATCCAACTTAATTAGATTACAACAGAAATCTTGCGATGACGACACTTTACTGTTTAAAATCAAAATGCTTAAAATCGTTGCTGCGCATCTGGCTCGACGCATACACTGGCCTGACTTAATACAATTCTCCCAAGCCAATTAAATGCATTTCTCTGGACCTATCAAAGTTTCTGTTTCTACTGAGACCGATTGTATAAAAAAGCAGCTTTGGGAGAAGCAATATAATACATGCATCACTTTACTCGCGACATTTATAAATTGCCTTAAACGGTTCTCTACGGTGCATTTACTTTTCCTTCCTTTTAGGTGTTAGGGTTAGGGTTAGGGTGCAATATAAACCTTGGCAAAGAATCGAACTACGACGCGGTCACAAATAGTTCCAATCCTTTGTATGAGAAGCTTCCATGAATGTTTTCATAGTTCTGACTTCGAGTTTTTTACTGTTCTTGTTCGCTGCAAGTTTTTCATTCTGTTCACGTCTTTCCTTTTGGCATCGCTGCTGGAATTCAGTTCTTCGGCTAACCGATTTTCAAGATGTCATATTGATACTTAGGAACGCGATGGTTGTGAATGACAAAGTTCTATCAGAATCTGTCTTTGAAAATATCAGGGCCAGTCATCAGAATAATGACAAAGACCGTTAAAAAAGAAATAGTCCATTAAAAAGGTTTTGGTTTTCTCTTTCGGCCATTGATAAACCCAGAATAAAAATTAGTTGAAAAGAATACAATAAATATAGAAAAGAATAAGAAGGCTATGGCCTGAGTTGAGATGTTGCTGTGTTTGGTGGACATTGACACGAGAGAGAGAGAGAGAGAGAGAGAGAGAGAGAGAGAGAGAGAGAGAGAGACGTTTGCTCGCCGGTTGAGTTATCTTTGTTCACTGACCTTATTTCCTACAAAGGTATAAGTATTTCCTTAGGGAGCAGAAGAATAAATGGACATCGCTAGGTGATATTCCAGTGTGTAGCCGACCTTTATTAATTCTCTAGAACGTACATGCATCATTATACAAATTTCCATATTGTGTGTATATACATATACTAGCATGGATACCCGGCGTTGCCCGGGTGTTTGGAAATGTATGCTGAGTAAAAAAAAAAACGGTCATTTTTTTAAACTTTTGACCCCTATTATGACCCCTTAACATTTATTGCGTTGGGCTCAAATCAAGTTATGAAGTTTGATCCATGTCCAAGGAATCTATATCGAAAATTTGAAGTGTTTAGACCCGAAATTGTCGGAAGAGTTTGG
>NC_136503.1:94777092-94832092 GCF_053919585.1 Euprymna scolopes | reverse complement strand
TATTTAGGAAGTCTCGAAATAAAGACGAAACGTTGGTGAACACATAATACGGTTTGTTCCTTTTTATTTTCTCTATTTTGTCGGAATACTATTTCCATTATTTTCATCATATATATATATATATATATATATATATATATATATATATATATATACTTCGGAATAGTTTTTATTTAACAATCAGTGGTTATGTAAACGTGAGATTGTAGGTTTACAAAATATTACTGGCAGTAATATTCTATAAGTTATCCCATCTAAACAATAATTGCTCGATATGCAAGATAGAGCAAATAAATTAAATTGTAATTCAATGAATTTCAAAAAACTCTTATTGAAATGAAATGAAGTGGTTGAGTTTCATATCAAAGAATTTTTATTATTCTAAGCAAGACAAAGAATGTTTTAGAAAATTAATCTCCTTAACCTATAGGGTTTCGATGTCTACCATCTCATCAGAGGAGAGAAAATATTAGCAAATAGTTATAAAGGTATGCACCCTATTTGCTAAAGTCAGTGAGGCATGGAAAGTCAAAGTGAAAATAATACATTTATCAGAAGTCCTGTAGCAGGAGTATTTGTAGAAAAAGGATATGAATGTTTTTGTTGATCCAACTTGCTTGGTAAAATCCATATTATACGTTCTTTACATCCGTTTGGTAATAATTTCCAAGCTATATACTGGGTAATCCGCATAGATGTGTATATATCCGAATCGGGCAAGTGCTTGTTTAAATTTGTTTTGGGTGCAGCCGATAATAATTCAAAGTCTGGTGGAAACCTTTTCATTAGAAGTTTATATTATTTTTAGTGGGGCGAAGTGTTAGGGAGAGTAAAATGACCTAATACCTAGTAACAAATGTAACTGCCTAAATAAAAATGAATGCCCCCTTAATAACAATTGCATATACAAAGACGTGGTATACGCCTGCACAGTCACGCAATTACCAAAACATAAAAACAACCAATCAAACGAGGAAAACAAT
Source organism: Euprymna scolopes (assembly GCF_053919585.1). Lineage (NCBI taxonomy): Eukaryota > Metazoa > Mollusca > Cephalopoda > Sepiida > Sepiolidae > Euprymna > Euprymna scolopes. Next base: position 94,831,109 of record NC_136503.1, on the reverse strand, counting down.
GAATATAGTCGAAGCGTTCAGAACGCAAACCTATATAGGGAAACATATGGTGAGGGCTCGAATAATATATATATACAAGATGACTAAAAAAAAAACGGACCCTACCTCTAATTAGGCCCTATTTCTTAGAGTTTTGTTCAAATGAAATGAAACTTTGGTCATAACTAGTTTATTATATCCAAAACATCACATCAAAACATTAGGGTATTTGGCTTTTTTTTTCTCCGTTGACTGTAAAATGCTCAGAAAAACAATTGAATGTCCTCTGTTTTTTTTAGTCACCCTGTATATATATATATATATATATATATATATATATATATATATATATATATTTATGATGATTGCTGCATCTTTCCAGATGTGTGTCTCGCATTGTAGTTCTCCCAATTTCGTCGTCCACATTTTTTACACATGAGAAATTTCAGGTAATTTAAATGTAATTTTAACTGAAGCATATAAACGCATCCAGATTTCAATCAAAAATGAAGACGACTGAAGAAAATCAGTTGAAAGTACTCGCAATAAAAACAGATAGATGAAAATGACTACGGAACTTTATTGCACATATTAGACCGAAACATAAAAATGACCATTCGAAGAATGGAAAAATTAAAAAAAAAAAGATAATTAGGCCAAAAAACTCCGTGCTATTTAAAAATATCGGTCTGAATAAAAACATGCTGTTTATATACACATTATATATATATATATATATATATATATATAATATATGTATATATATATATACACAGGGTGACCCCAAAAAAACGGGCCCAAACTCTAACTAGGCCCCGTTTCTTAGTGTCTTGCCCGAATGAAATGGAACTTTGGTCATAACTAGTTTATTGTATTCAAAAGATCACATCAAAACACTAGGGTATTTTTTTTCTACGTTCTACGGCATATATTCTAGAAATACTTTCTATATCTTTTTTTTTTGGGGGGTCACCCTGTATATATATATATATATATATATATATATATATATATATATATATATATATATATATATATATATATACTTACTTTTAATGCTAGGTTTATTTATGGTGTCTTTTAGATTTAATAAAAATCCTTTTAAATTTGCTGACGAGGAGACCTTGTTTATTAAAAAACTATATGTAATAATTATTGTCCGTAACTTGATGTCTACCACAATAAAAACACTGTTTTCCGAAACGATCGTACAGATAATTGATTTTGTTGTTGTTCCTTCTTATGAAACGGATTTTTAATTTAATTATAATTTGATTTTTAAATTTTAAATTATCAATCACATTACTTATATATATATATATATATATATATATATATATATATATATATATATATATATATATACTTCAGAATAAAACTATCCAGCAGTCAGCTCGTATGGAAACCTGTGATTATAAGATTTACAAAATATTACTGGTAGTAATAATCTATAAGTGTGTACAGAAAGTTGTTAGATGAGGTAAGTCATTGGTAACGTCGGTTTCAATCCCGATAATTTCGGTCGATATAACCTCCGACCTTCTTCAGGTATATCTTGTCGAACTCGGGAATGTTTCTGTCGGAATTTCTAGCGGAACCCTTTATTTACTTCACGGGGTAGCCTGCTCTTGTTCCGTCAACCATGACTGGATAGAGGTCCTAAGTAATTCGCAAATGTATTTTTCGGTCGTCCACACTGAGGATTGAACCTTGAACCTTCAGGAGAATATCACTTTTACAATTGATTTTTCACGGTACTCTAACCACTGCGCCACGGGTCCTTGTTTTTATAAAACATTTTCTCAAAATAATTTGATCCCCTAAAACTTAACTTTTTCTGACCTTTTCTTGACAGTTATTATAAAAGAAAAGAACAATAAAACACCAAATTACGGTAGGTTGTTTTTATTTTTGTTTTTTTGTTGTTTTCTACATTTTACATGCATTCATTTCTCTATCTATATGAGCCAGATGTGTCCAAGGATCGAGTACTGTTACCACATCTGGGCAGGAGCTGTTAGAAAGGACTTATCCTGCCTTGATAGAGTAAGAAATAGACTTCGTAACCTCGTAAGGGATGCCCTTTTCTCTTCCCTGCAACCTCTTTCTCACAGAAGAGATGTTGCAAGTCTGTCTCTGCTTTATCATTATTTTCATGGCAAGTACCCGTCTGAGCTCCAATCTATGGTCTCTCCTCGCCAAACTTTCACGAGAAACACTCGTCTGTCTGAAAACACTATAATTCCCCCAACTCTTTATCTGTGCCTAAACCTAAATGTAGATTACATGAACAAATTTTATTTCTTAGAACTGCACGCCTGTAGAACTTTCTTCTGTTTTCCTGCTTTCAAGCTGACACAATTTGGCTGTCTTCAAGTCCAGCGTAAACAAATTCTTAATGAACCGTCCCCTTAAGGAATCCAATTTACCAAATTTCCATTACTACCTACTATATTTCCCATTGTCTACTGTACACTCAGTAACTCTTATCTTGGAGTGGCCTGCGGACCTTGATAAGTGGTGACCCCTATGTAAAAAGAAAACGTGTCTTAGATTTCGCTACGCTTTGGCCGGAACATAACGTCAACAGCCGAGTTATGCCGAACTTGGATAACACGCAGATCAGTCAATAACAACGCGGCGCATTGAATTAGACTAATGTAATAATAAAAACAGTTTTTAAAAACATGTCTGTAAGAAATTTCTTTCTCACACACTCAATTTCCTCTCTGAAGAAGCAAATGAATTCCACAAACAAAAGCCATAACTTTAAACTCAAAATCTATTCACAAATAACAGCAACGAAAGTTCTTTGGTTCTGGAATAGTTCCTTTGCAAAAAGGTGTCCTGATTTGCTTCCATACGCATGGAGCCTTTAGTTCGAATTCCTATTGTCGGAATGTTAGTTCGTTGTTCCTTTGAAAGGTACCATGCATGTTCATGGTAAATTCGGCGGGAATGATGGCGCCTATAATTAGGCATAATAATAGCCCCACGAAAGTCAAGATGAAATGAAATAAGATTCAATATTTGGACAATAAACATGACGAACAGTTTTTTTAATGTCGTCATTGATTTGAATAGATTCAGCAATATAAGTTGTCTCTGCTTGAAGAAATGTGTCCTTCGTTCACCGACTGTTTGGTGTTCATGCAGGAATAGTCTTGATTCCCTTCAGTTGCAGCCGCTGTGGTTTAAGTCTATCCCGTTGCCGAATTTCTCTTATACTGAAAAATAATAGCATGATACAAACGGCGCGCCAAGGCAAATCACCTGACACATTCAAATTTAAACCAATCACAGATCGGTTACTAGAACTGTGCGGCCGACCTAAACAAGAAAGATAGCATTTGTATATGAAATGTCTTACAACATGTCCTTAAAATAAGTTGACCCCCTTAAAACTTAGATGTTGCCTCTCCCCACTTTTTCTTGACGGTTATTATTATAAAAAGAATAATAAAAGACCAAATTACGGTAGGTTGTTTTTTATTTTTGTTGTTTTTATTTTTTTACATTTGCATCTGTTGCGAGTCTGTCTCTGCTATATCGTTATTTTCATGGCCAGTGCTCGTCTGAGCTGCAATCTATTCTTCCCCATCGACAAGCCTTCACGAGAAACACTCATCTAGATAAAAATACTATCAATAAATTCCCCCAATTTTTATCTGTGCCTAAACCTAAACGTAGATTCCATGAACAAAGTGTCTTTCTTAGAACTGCATGCCAGTGAAACTGTCTTCCGTTTGCGTGTTTTCCCAGCTCACTACAATATGGTCGTCTTCAATGTAAACAAGTTCTTGATGAACCGTTTCACTTAAGTCATTAAATTTACCGAATTTCTATTACTAACGATTACTATACTGTCCAATTGACTCTTTAACCCTTATCCTCGAGTGGCCTCCAGGCCTTTATATGTGATGATGCCTATGTAAAAAAGTCATTTTGCTATTTTCTTTTGCGTAGCGTTGTTATGATTTGATCGAGGACGCTCGGCATAATCCGCTGGTTGACGTCAGCTCTTATTTCAAATTTTAACAAAATTAAACAGCGAGAAGGTTTCTACAATTTATCGCCATCAATAAGTAAACGCATATTCTACGAACCGTGGGTAGATATCTTACGTGTTTTTTGCGTATATTATGTAGGACTAGCCACGGTTTCGTAAAAAGCAACATTTTTTTTACTACAATTTATCGCCTTCAATAAGGAGACGCATATTCTACGAACCCGTGGTTAGAACTCTTACGTGTGTTTTTTTTTTTGTTTTGTTTTTTTTTGCGTATATTATGTATGTCTAGCCACGGTTTCGTAAAAAGCAACGTTTTTTACTACAATTTATCGCCTTCAATAAGTAAAAGCATGTGTGTATTGTTTTGATTGTTCTAACAATTTTTCTTATCTTGCGTGTTATTAGCACAAAGTTTCGGCCGATGCACCCTCCGACTCTCTTCAGTTGTAAACTTCATTTTTTATTCAACAAAGGAAAAAGGGTGTTTGCTCTGTATTGCCAGAAATTAGACCTTGTGTTGTAGGGTGTGCTCGTAAATTATAAAAAAATCAATTTTCAGAGTTTACTACGATACTATTTAAGACTTTCTTATGGTTCAATTTTTGACTGAATCTTTCTGCTTATTGTAACTATTAATGGGAAAAACTTTTACGAAACCGTGGATAGAAAACTTACATGTATTTTCGTATATTACGTATGTCTATCCACGGTTTCGTCATTTTATTTTTATTAATATTAAAAAATAAATATAATTTAAATTTAGATACAAATTACTTAACTTAGAAACCATTAGCAATATTAATTAATATATCATCATCATCATCATCATCATCATGCAGTCCGTCAATCTTGACGATTACTAGTTGGGACCTCAGCGCTTTATCCCTCTGTGTTGGCGTAGTTTCACTCCATCACCACAGGACTTTCCACCTTGGCTCCAAACTTGCTTGGACAGTTTAGGTGCAGTATCTGTTGCGTATCAGATAAACAACCTCTGAACCTCCAATGCTCATGTCCAGTGGAGTGAACCCGCGACGACTGGGGCAGAGAAGGCCGAAGCTTCTGGCTGAAAGTAATCTCAGTGTGGTAAACAGTCGCCCTATCGTGTCCGCTACTACGCTTTTTCTTTCTAGATGTGGTTTTATAGCCTTTTAAGGAAATCTGCAAAGCAGCAGTAGGATTTGAAGTCAGTAGTTCCCATCTCTTAGCCTTTTGCTGTGATAAGGCCCACAAGGCAGTGTTGTTTTATTTTGGGGTTGGTTCCCCCAGCCTTCGCCCAACCAAGCGCACCACAAGACAGTGGGGTAGGTGTTGCTAGTGTGCCAGGGCATGTTCATTGGTGGGGCATAACGAACTACCTCTGGTTTCCCCTACTACTCCGGGATCTTCTATAAGTTTAGGCTTGTCGGAATGTTAGTTCGTTGTTCCTTTGAAAGGTACCATGCATGTTCATGGTAAATTCGGCGGGAATGATGGCGCCTATAATTAGGCATAATAATAGCCCCACGAGAGTCAAGATGAAATGAAATAAGATCCAATATTTGGACAATAAACATGACGAACAGTTTTTTGAATGTCGTCATTGATTTGAATAGATTCAGCAATATAAGTTGTCTCTGCTTGAAGAAATGTGTCCTTCGTTCACCGACTGTTTGGTGTTCATGCAGGAATAGTCTTGATTCCCTTCAGTTGCAGCCGCTGTGGTTTAAGTCTATCCTGTTGCCGAATTTCTCTTACACTGAAAAATAATAGCATGATACAAACGGCGCGCCAAGGCAAATCACCTGACACATTCAAATTTAAACCAATCACAGATCGGTTACTAGAACTGTGCGGCCGACCTAAACAAGAAAGATAGCATTTGTATATGAAATGTCTTACAACATGTCCTTAAAATAAGTTGACCCCCTTAAAACTTAGATGTTGCCTCTCCCCACTTTTTCTTGACGGTTATTATTATAAAAAGAATAATAAAAGACCAAATTACGGTAGGTTGTTTTTTATTTTTGTTGTTTTTATTTTTTTACATTTGCATCTGTTGCGAGTCTGTCTCTGCTATATCGTTATTTTCATGGCCAGTGCTCGTCTGAGCTGCAATCTATTCTTCCCCATCGACAAGCCTTCACGAGAAACACTCATCTAAATAAAAACACTATCAATAAATTCCCCCAATTTTCATCTGTGCCTAAACCTAAACGTAGATTCCATGAACAAAGTGTCTTTCTTAGAACTGCATGCCAGTGAAACTGTCTTCCGTTTGCGTTTTTTCCCGGCTCACTACAATATGGTCGTCTTCAATGTAAACAAGTTCTTGATGAACCGTTTCACTTAAGTTAATAAATTTACCGAATTTCTATTACTAACGATTACTATACTGTCCAATTGACTCTTTAACCCTTATCCTCGAGTGGCCTCTAGGCATTTATATGTGATGATGACTATGTAAAAAATTCATTTTGCTATTTTCTTTTGCGTACGTTGTTATGATTTGATCGAGGACGCTCGGCATAATCCGCTGGTTGACGTCAGCTTTTATTTCAAACTTTAACAAAATTGAACAGCGAGGAGGTTTCTACAATTTATCGCCATCAATAAGTAAACGTGTTTTTTGCGTATATTATGTAGGACTAGCCACGGTTTCGTAAAAAGCAATATTTTTTTACTACAATTTATCGCCATCAATAAGTAAACGCATATTCTACGAACCGTGGTTAGACCTCTTACGTGTATTTTTTTTTGCGTATATTATGTATGTCTAGCCACGGTTTCGTAAAAAGCAATATTTTTTACTACAATTTATCGCCTTTAATAAGTAAACGCATATTCTAAGAACCCGTGGTTAGACCTCTTACGTGTTTTTTTGTTGTTTTTTTGCGTATATTATGTATGTCTAGCCACGGTTTCGTAAAAAGTAATATTTTTTACTACAATTTATCGCCTTTAATAAGTAAACGCATATTCTAAGAACCCGTGGTTAGACCTCTTACGTTTGTTTGTTTTTTGTGTGTTTTTTTTGCGTATATTATGTATGCCTAGCCACGGTTTCGTAAAAAGCAATATTTTTTTACTACAATTTATCGCCTTCATTAATAAGTAAAAGCATGTGTGTATTGTTTTGATTGTTCTAACAATTTTTCTTATCTTGCGTGTTATTGGCAAAAAGTTTCCGCCGATGCACCCTCCGACTCTCTTCAGTTGTAAACTCCATTTTTTATTTAACAAAGGAAAAAGGGGGTTTGCTCTGTATTGCAAGAAATCAAACCTTTTGTTGTAGGGTGTGCTCGTAAATTATTAAAAAAATCAATGTTCAGAGTTTACTACGATACTATTTAAGACTTTCTTATGGTTCAATTTTTAACTGAATCTTTCTGCTTATTGTAACTATTAATGGGAAAAACTTTTACGAAACCGTGGATAGAAAACTTACATGTATTTTCGTATATTACGTATGTCTATCCACGGTTTCGTCATTTTATTTTTATTAATATTAAAAAATAAATATAATTTAAATTTAGATACAAATTACTTTACTTAGAAACCATTAGCAATATTAATTAATATATCATCATCATCATCATCATCATGCAGTCCGTCAATCTTGACGATGACTAGTTGGGACCTCAGCGCTTTATCCCTCTGTGTTGGCGTAGTTTCACTCCATCACCACAGGACTTTCCACCTTGGCTCCAAACTTGCTTGGACAGTTTAGGTGCAGTATCTGTTGCGCATCAGATAAACACCCTCTGAACCTCCAATGCTCATGGCCAGTGGAGTGAACCCGCGACGACTGGGGCAGAGGAGGCCGAAGCTTCTGGCTGAAAGTAATCTCAGTGTGGTAAACAGTCGCCCTATCGTGTCCGCTACTACGCTTTTTCTGTCTAGATGTGGTTTTATAGCCTTTTAAGGAAAACTGCAATGCAGCAGTAGGATTTGAAGTCAGAGTTCCCATCTCTTAGCCTTTCCTGTGATAAGGCCCACAAGGCAGTGTTGTTTTATTTTGGGGTTGGTTCCCCCAGCCTTCGCCCAACCAAGCGCACCACAAGACAGTGGGGTAGGTGTTGCTAGTGTGCCAGGGCATGTTCATTGGTGGGCCATTACGAACTACCTCTGGGATCCCCTACTACTCCGGGATCTTCTATAAGTTTAGGCTGGGGCCGCAAGGCACCCAGTTACCGTGTGTGGCCAACGTGGAGGCACCATAGGAGTCTTGATGATGGAGGGCTATGTGTGTGCGTTTGGATTCTTAATCCGTCAGGGGGATGTGATGCGTTTAGTGTGTTACGTATAAGTTAGTGTTCATGCTTGCATGCTTTCTCGCTTCCAGCTAACACCGCTGGCTAACCTCACGATGAAAAGGAAGCAGCTATGCATAAGTCTTCCCTGCCAGAACAATTAATATATATAACCAGTCAATAAATAATTATATATTCACATTTGGATTATAAGGACTATATTAGGTCCAAAAATAACATAAATTTGCATCATGTTTTTATAGATGTTAAAACGCTTATATGAATATTTAACCCTTATCCTTGAGTGGCATATCGGCCTTGATCAGTGGTGACGCCTATGTAAAAAAATATATGAAGTTTTTTTAAAAAATACACTCATACGACCACACATTTTGACTTTACAACGATTTTATTCGTTCTGAAATAAAACAAAAACATCTTTTCCCTAATTATATTGTACTGGTATTTTGTTCCTTTGATTTAATCTTCCTGATGGAAGTCTTTAAATAAAGAGGAAACGTTGATGAAAATATATCTTCATTTGTTCCTTTTTCAACTCCACACACACACACACACACACACACACACACACACACACACACACACACATATATATATATATATATATACATATATATATATAAATATATAAAAAGCAGTCACCACTGGAGGCCACTTGAGGATAAGGGTTAATGAGAGTACAGTAGTCAATAGGAAAATACCGTAGTAATAGGAATTTGGTAAAGTGGTTAACTAAAATGGATAGCTTATCAAAAACTTGTTCATGTTGGACTTGAAGACAATTGCAGTGAGTTAGGAAGCATCAAAAGAGGATAAATTTTCACAGTTACACAAGCGTGCAGTTCTAAGATAGAAGCTTTTTTCATGAAATATACATATATATCTATATATACTAGCTGTACCCTGCCACGCGTTGCTGTGGCTCAAATTGGCGCAATGGAAAAAGTTCTAAAATGAGAAAAAGCATGTTTCTTATAGGTTTAAATTTCCATTTTGCATGGGTACACAGTTTTTGTTGTTCCATTTTCTTAGCTGATATAGAGATTTTCCGGTTTGGTGACTCTTGAATATGTAACATAAATTGCCCATGTGAAAAAACAGTCAGTGTGTAACTGTAAGGCCCACAATTGTAAAGATTGTTCCCTGTGCTTTGTTGATGGTTATTACAAATGACAATAAAATTGGAAAGTGCAATTTGCTAAAGTGTAATGATGTATCCGGTGGAATCATAGGAATGCATGGAATGAATATATATTCATCTGTGAAAGGTCCTGTTAAGATTGTTGTTTCTATGATATTGTTTGTTATTTTTTTTTTACTGCAAGCTATGTGCCATTGCAAAGCTTGGATTGGTTTATACTTCACAACATGATAATTAGTACACCAAATTTCAGTAGCATCCCTGGCAAATATAACTGTTGGATAATTAACCACTTTATCTGCTTTCACAACAGTGTCGATGGATTTGTATTTGACTACCTCACTTGGAATTTTACATTTAATTATAGCGTTAAGTTCATGGGCATCTTTGTATTGACCTGCAAGAATAGCTCATTCACTCAGTCAAATGGAATTCTTATAATTTGAATATCTGCAAAAACCTTTTAAACTAACTATTCTTTTGATGGAATTAAATTACAGAAATTACAGAAGTTAAAAGTCAAAGAATTTTGCCCTTAACTCTGATCAGCTGGCACTTTTTCGTACCCAATTTCCCACAAGTGATGCAAAAGTTTTTGTGCGAATCGAACAGTTTGCAACTGGACATGCATATTTTGAGTTAAGTTTAATGTCTTCACATTGAACAAAAAGGTAGAGTATTTGAGGCAAGCATTTATTTCATCTGCTGGTGTTGATTGAAGAATAACAGGTAACATTTGTCTGAAATCTCCTCAAGCAATATTACTGCATTCCCAAATGGTCTGACATTGCCACGCAAATCTTGCAAGGATTGACCAAGAGCCTTAAGTGATTTTTTGCGTACCATTGTGCATTCATCCTAAACAATAAGTTTGCATTTTTGCAATATTTTTCCCCAAATTGGATGTTTTGAAGATGTCGAACATGAGATTTTTGAAAAATTGAATGTTTTAAAGTAGAATAAATAATTCTTCTACTTGGCAGCAAGGTCGCAGGTATTCCTCATGCAGCAAGGGCTAAGGCTTTGTCGTTCTGTTACCAAATGGCTGCCAAACAATCAATTTAATTAGAAAGGTTTTACCAGTTACTTCTGGTGCTGTTCAAGGTAGCAGTAATTTCCAAATAACTTCTATTCTCACAGTCAGTAAATTAGGTGACTAAAATAGGATTTATCCATGTTTTGACAATGCCTTAATCACTGTAATTATTTTAGGAGACTAAATAGGATGAGGGATTAGAGATGGACAGATAGAGAGGAAGATATATAGATAGAAAAGAGACAGTGAGAGGAAAATAGAGAAAGAGAAAGAGATAGCGAGATAAAGGGATTGATAGATAAACAGAGAGAGGGAGAGAGTTAGAAACAGATAATTTCGTAACCCTTAAACGCATGCCGGAAGATTTAAATTGGTTCATTATTGTTGTAATGAAAAAAAAAAGTTTCATTCAACACAAAACCAAAAACACATATTAATGATAAATGATTTATTATTCTATTCATTGAAATTTATTAATTTTTAAATAAAAATGTTTAAAAAAAAGTCAATAAAAAAAATAGTTGCTTATGTGCGCATAAAAAAACTTTTTTTGTTTTGTTTTTTTAGATCAGGTCCACCTTATAATCACCCTCAACCTCCTCATCTTAAGAAAAGCTTTCGGAATAAACACCACTTTTGGAGGGGGGGTCTATTTGCAAAATTTAACTGATATTTGTTGTCAGCATACCCACCCAAAAATACTATTTAAAAAAAGGAGGAGTTCAGTGCCTTTGGCAGAGAAGTAGATTTATTTATCAATAAAATTTGCGGAGAAGTAAATTTATTTATCAATAAAAGTCGTCATTTAAAAAAGAAAATTGTGGAGGTGGACCTAAATGTAAATATTTACCCAAAAAATTATCCCGAAGTTTATTACAAAAACGTTTTGTTTTCGCACTATTCAACAATTTGTTCATCCGCGCATGTAAATTAAAAAATATTTGTAAAAGTGAGAAGTTATCAGTAAATGATTTTTTTTAATTTATTTATTTATTTACATTAGGTCAACCTCCATAAATGTTAAGAACGGCTTTCAGAATAAACACCCTCAACCTCTCCATGTTAACAACGGATTTCGGAATTAACACCATGTGGGGGGGATATTTAAAAAAAAATCGATAAAAGTCGTCATTTAAAAAGAAATTTAAAATCAAATGTTTATAAAAGAGAAAAATTATTAATAAATGTTTAGTAACATTTTTCGGTGCTAATGCAGAGAGTGATCCGCGCTATTTTTTAAATCGTGTTTTTTTGTATTCAATTGCAAGGTTAAAGTACAGAATAGGTACAAAACACCCTCCCCTCCCCATGTTAAGAATGGCTTTTTAAATAATAATGTTATTATTTCAGCATGGATCACTCTCTGCATGAGTGCCCATTTTTCTTTTAATATTCATAAAAAGTTAAACTTTTTTCAAAATAAATAAATAAATAAATGTTTGTAAATGTGACAAATAATCGTTTAGTTACGGCAACGTTAGTAAATAAAATATGTTATGTGCGGGGTGGGGTGGGAGACTAAGGGAGATACTTATTTTTTTCTACTGGTCGCCATGGAACTCAACGCCCAAGGAGTACCAAAATGTAATTTTTTTATCAAATAAATAAATTCAAGCAATTTTTGCAATAAATAATAGATAGCAACTTCGTTAATTTTACGACTCGCCCCAGCATATTATAAACACTCTAACTTCCCCATGTTAAAACTTTCGGAATGAACACCCTCAACCTCCCCATATTAAGAACGGCTTTTGAGGTTTATGGAAGGGCGTTTTTTAACATGGGGGGGTGTTTATAATACGTTGAGGCATGTCGTAAAAATGAAACAGTTTAGAAAAAGTTAAAACAAACTTTTTTATGTAAACAATGCCGTGAAAATAAACTAAACAATTAAAACGTAATGTTTCATGAGTGAAAAGCCTTAACATAAAATAAAATAAAAAATTGGTAAGTACATAAATGAAATTAAATTTTTAAAATATGGGATTATTTTTTTATTTATTTATTTTTTTTGTGTGCTATGCAGAGAGTGATCTCCGCTATTTTTTTAAATCGTTTTCCACGTTTAATTAAAGTTTTATGATATGTTTTTATTCAATTGTAAGGTTAAAGTACAGAATAGGTACAAAACACCCTCCCTTCCCCATGTTAAGAATGGCTTTTTAAATAATAACATTATCATTTCAGCACGGATCACTCTCTGCATGAGTAAGTTTTTTTGTTTGTTTTTTTTACTTATCGAGTTAACAGAAAATGAAACCTTTCGTCAATTCGTGGCTGTGAAATGAATCGAACCGGAAGTTCAGTTTTATCAACAGAACAGATTCGCAGAAACGGTTAAAAAATATATTTATTTTATTCAATATTTTAATTTTAATAATTCGCGAGGTAAATTTATTTTAATAACATAAAAACATACCTCGACTCTAAAAATGGGTTGTCTGAAAATTTTAAATAAATTGGTAACGTAGAAATATGGTTTTATTCGTTTAGAACGAACCAATTTACATTTTTATATATATAGATATGGGGAACAATGGCTGGAGAAAAAGGCAAAAGCCAAGTTAGATGTTCATCAACGTTTCGTCTTTACGTGAAAATGGATTACGTCATAGAAGCAATGGTAGTTGCCCAAGACAGTTTGATGTCATAAATAGTTTCGCCGAAGCAAATGTGATTGCTGGCCACTGCTGTTATTTTTATACAACAAGAGCAACGTATATATTTATCTGATATGGATGACGTCACAATGTGAGCCTTTTTTTCCAAAACATGTTAAAATAATTTTATAGTTTATGACGTCATCTACTTCATAGTGAAAAAAATTTTAAAAAATGGCTGACACAAAATTTCACGATTCATAGCTTGTAAACGTAAGTTTTCGGGAAAATGTTACATGCAATCTTTGTTCGTAATTTTCTCCCATATAAAGGGGTGCTGCACACTTTTTTGGAGCTGTTCTCTGCCACAAAGTGAACGTCTATATTTGCGGCGTATTAAGCAATGACAGTAAGCGGATTTTCGTACTATTGCAGAATTTTATCTGGATTTTCTGAATTTTAATCAATTATGGTTCGGGCTCCATTAGCAGTCACAGAATTCAGCCGAGCAAAGTTGCAGACGTAGACGAATTTAAAACAAAAACAAAAAAGCAAAATAAATAGAAATATAATAAATAAAAATAACAAAAACCTACTGTAAATATACTGAATGTTTAGGGAGTTGAGTTAATGCCTTTCCGGCACTCCCTAATAAAATAAATATTTCAACACAAGCTACTGAATAAAACGAACAAACGACTTCGTAAAACTTGCAAGGAAAAGGTTTATTGAAGTAAGGCAAGATGCCATTTAGAAACAGATGGGATAGAACTCGTCTACCTTTGCCCAGTAGTTATTCCCAAGTGGGGCCCGTCGATACCGGTGGAGGTAGAGAGAGAAAGAGTGAGGAAACAGGTCCGCTCTCTTTGACGTCTCGCTGGAAAAGGGAAGAGTTTTTTCTTGTCCGGGACGGAAGCAGTTATAGTTCCTTACGAGGGTAAGGAAGATCCCTGCGCTATGCCTCTGATTGGTCAGTATGTGCCATATCGCACAGCCAGGGGAGGCACTGACGCACAAGAAAGAGTTCTATTTGTTTCTGCTACAGTTGCATTTTGTATTGTTTATTTACTTTTGTTTGTTTATTTACTTTTGTTATATTTTTTTGCAATTTCTTATCAACAAAAGTTTTTGTTTCCTTTTTTGCAAGAAGAGACAGATGTTTTTTTAACCATAAATTGTTAGGGGAAAGTACAGGAGTTTTTTCAAGAAAACTTACATTTTGTATTTTTTAAAGGAAATTGGGAGTAATGTTTTTGTATACTGAAGTTTTTTTTATAAGAGAAGATGAACAATCTTTTATGAAAATGTAAATTGTTAAGTAAAATGTTTTTGCAAGAAAATTTACAAATTATTTATTAAATAAATAAACAGAAAAAAATCTTTCCAAAAATTACATTTTTTCAAAAAACAAACAAAAAATGTCGATTAAGCGTTTCAACATTTAAACAACGCTCAGCTTAAACCGGTGATTGCCGGTCTGGCCCGAGCCATAGTCGGCGGAAAATTCCAAGGATCGGGGTAAGATTCTGCAAGAGTACCCATATTTTTTTTATATATATTTACTTATTAAACACCTCATATGACAAGATGATCCATAACATTTCCGAGGAGAAAGCACTTATCATTTTTCACAACAATAACTGAAAATTGTCGTAAAAATAAAAATGTATAATGAAAAAATTTACCTTGGATAATCTGAAGAGTTTCTTCAATTCCTAAAAATATCCACGTTTACCTGTGAGAGAAATGAAAATACAAGATTAGTTTCGAAATGCACAAGAGAACGGCTAACAGTTCAAAATGCGGCCATATTAAAAACAAAAGTAGCGCTTTAAAAATACCAGGAATGCTATTAAGAGCGTCTATTTGGTGTTATTGATAAACTTATAACTAAGACAAACTATAACACAAAGAGCACATATGATACAAGCCTTCTGCCGAAACAGACCTGATAACACCCGTAAGGGTAGTATTTCATGGTTTATCTTTGCGTTTGCAGGATTCAAGACTTCACGCTGTTTGAAGAATAGTTGCAACAAGTCGATGAGTTAAATGATGCCTTTCAAATACGGATGCTGCGAGTCTGATAGTCATCATGGATTTCACTGTAAATAACCGTCAGAATGGTGGACAAAGGACAGGCCAAAATGTAGACATTTAAATCATCTCAGAAATAATGAAGACAGTCAATCAATTGTAGGGCACAACAGTATACGAAGGATACAATATTTAGCCTAACGTAAGGACACTGGTGTTTGCAAATGATAACATTTCGCCCTACGTTAGAGCATCAATACGTCTCAATGAGACTAAGGGGTTTTGAGGCTACACGCCTCGAGAGAGTTTTCTTACGTCTATTCGACCTGTTGTCTTTGTGAAAATGAGGCGACCTGACAATAAAAATAGCACCAAAAAATACGACTCGGCAGTAAGTAACAACAATCACTAATAGGTCAGAACAAAATCGTGAGCGGTCAAATTGACCAACGGGGATCCTGCCTATATCTGCAGAAGTTCTTACATGTATTCCGATATGACACAAGGCTGGGTAATGAACGAACCTGCTTTTCTGGATGTCTGCAGAAAAATAGCTTAAAATACTTAATAAAATACTTCCCAAAATTTCGTCAGTCTGCAGTGTATTTTAAAATTCCGGAGATCAGTCATCTTCTCTCATTACCGATCAATCAGTCTCCTTTGCATCACGAGTAAGTTTATGGAATCTGCGGTAAATAGAGAAGTCGTCAACCATGTCAGCAAAATAACCTGCTTTTCTGGATGTCTGAATAATTAGATAGAAAATAGCTTAAAATACTTCCCAAAATTTCGTCAGTCTGCAGCGTATTTTAAAATTCCGGAGATCAGTCATCTTCTCTCATTACCGACCAATCAGTCTCCTTTGCATCACGAGTAAGTTTATAGAATCTGCGGTAAACAGAGAAGTCGTCAACCATGTCAGCAAAATAACCTGCTTAATGACATAAAATATGGTTCCCTTTCTGCGAGATCAACAGCTGATGTACGAACTATACTAGCACAGATAATCAGTCAATCTTTCGCGGGGGCTTTATTTCAAAAGCTATAGCTCTAGACATATCAAAAGCTTTTGATAGAATATGGCATAAAAGTTTACTACAAAAGATCGTCAGCTATGTAATAGGTGGAAATGCCCCTTTAATTAATATTTTTTTTCTCTTTTATATGCTTATAAAAGTAGTCGTTGAAACTCAGAGTATTAACGTTAGCGTCCCTCAAGGTTAAATCCTCGGCTCAACTCTCTACCGGATCTTAAGCAATGATCTCTAAAATCACATTGTTTGATAATTCGTACATATTTATGCTAGAAACCACAACATATAGCAACACTTCAAAGACCAACAATGACCAAGATTTTTTTTCTGATTCTCTCTCTTCTGATCTTGAAAACATGGTGTAATGGGGAAAAAATGGTTGGTTAATTTAAACACATCTCTCCTTATATCATAATTTCTCCGACCCCAAATCGAATCATTTTCGTCTTGGGGAAGGCTCTATGTATGGACACGCTTCTGAGACTGCTCTTCACTCCTGATCTGAAATAGAATACGTTGCCAAATTCGCTAGAAAAATGGTTTGATCCCTCGACCGCTCCAGTAGGTATATATCTCGCTATGTAACCCTCTATCTGCATAGGAAACAGGTAAACCCCTGATATGGAGTACTTTAGCCACATCTGGGCAGGTATTGTTCGGTGCACCCTATCCAGCTTTGATAGAATTGAAACGCGGTTTCGAAACCTAGTAGGTGATGCTCTTTTCTCTCTTTTGCCACTTTTTTCCTTCACAGAAGAGACGTTGCAACTCTGTTGTAATTTTCGTGGCAAATGCTGAGATTACTCTAATGTTTGGTTCTCCTTTGTCAAACTTTACACAAAACAACTTTACTAGCTACAACCACTACAAACAATTTCCCGTACTCTCTATATGTGTCTAAATCTAAAAGTAGATTTCATAAAGCTTCTTTCCCAGAATCGCCCGATTGTGGAACTCTGTTCCGCTGGCATGCTTCCTGGTTTCATACAACATGGAAGCCTTCAAATCCAATGTAAACAAATTCTTGTTAAGCTGTCGTCATAAATAATCGAAATCTACCCAATTTACACATTAACGATTACTACAATGCCACATTACATTTACTAACCCTTATCCTCGAGCGGCTTTTGAGTCTTGGTAAGGGATGATTCCCAGGTAAAAAAAAGAACCCATTTCTATTCTATGATAGTCTAGTGCGACCCAAATGCTTTGTTTATATTAGCTGCTACGCAAGATTCCGGGAATTCCTTTATTTACCATTGCTTTTCACTTCATGAGGTTGAGTTTTTAGTAAGTGGGCATTATGTACTATGTTTTAGTTTTTGCTTTGCTTTTATTACATGGGAGTCAGCATTTATCAAGGCTCTCAAGCCACTCGATAATAAGGGTTGATGAGTGTACAGTAGTTATTGAGAAAACAGCGTATTGATATTGGTTGAAATAGAGTTGAACTAGTTTATTAGTCGACTCAACAAGGACTTGTTTATCTTGGACTTGAAAACGTCCATATTGTAAGCTTATACGCAAGTCAGAGGTGCAGAGTTATACAGGCGGGAAGTGTGAGATTTGCGTTTAGATTTAAGCACAGATAGTGAATATGAGAGAAAGGTTAATGTCGTTTCGCTGGGCAGGTTTTGTTTGTGGAAGTTTAGCAAAGGGAAGTCATAGATTAAAACTCAAACAAGCACTTGCAATGACAAAAAAAAGATAAAGCAGAGAAAGGCTTCTAACGTCTCTTTAGTTTGTAAAGAGTTGGTAGGGAAGAAATAAGGTTATCACTTTCGAAGCCGTTTTACCTTTTGTCAATGCAGGATAGGATTCTCCGACCAGCTTCTGCCTAGATATAGCAACGGTCTTTATTTTCGAACGTACCTGGTTTATACAGAAAGAAGATTTCGTCACGGTTTAGATACAGTCTGGCGCGGGTATATGACGCAACCATTGTTTCCAGCGACGTTGGCAATAGATATAATGTGAGTCTTATATTTCAACGGAAGATTTAATTGAGTCAATTAGCGAGTATTCTTTTCATTATGGCAGCGGATCGGTTAATAGATATAATACACACACACACTTTGAAGGATAAAATAATGTATGAAAAGTTTGCATAAGTTAGATCCTAAGGGAGTCATGTTAAACAATAAATTTGGCTGGAAAACGTGACTAAAAGTCACATGCTGAATCTTCGTGTGGCCGAGAGACGGAAAAACAAATAAGCCGATTTCAACTCTATGCAGATAATGTCAAAGCGAGGTCAAGTTTTTTTTTTTAATTACATTATCACTCCTAACAAGGCACATTGCCACTTTGATGTAGGGGGCTACTATCAGGGACATACGCTACAGGGGTACTATGTGGGGAGTTGGGCAGCAAGATGTTGGCTCACGCTACACTTGAACTTTTGCATGTCAGTACAGTTGGGGAAGCAGGGACCCGGAAGGGAATTCACAAGTCTAGCGCTTCTGGGGAAGAAACTACTGGAGTAGAAGGCTCTCTTACATCCAGGAATCTCTACTGTGTAGGGGTGGGATTTAGCTACTTGTCGGGTTTGTCGGGGAGTGCAAGTGCTTGCAGTTCGTCGGAGGATTCACTGTTAAAGTACCTGTAGAATAGGCAAAGGGATACAACATTTCGTCGATGGGACAGAAGCTGAAGCTTAGATAACAGTTCCCTACCTATCAGGTTGGCGGCTCTCTTTTGAACTCTGTCTAGGAGCGAGAGATTGGTAGCAGATGCACCAGCCCAAATATGACAACAATACTCCATACAAGGGCGAATGGTGGTCTTATAGAGGTACAGAATACTTTCAAGCGTTAGTAGCTTTCTAGCACGGTAGAGAGAGAACCTACCGTCTTTGCTGCGGTCCTTTTAGAATGCAAACTCCCTGATCAGGGAGTGCCCACATTTTTTGTGAAACAACGCAGATCGGAATATCATCCAGACCTTGCTCCCTGTAACTTTTGGTTATTCCCCAAGATCAAGAAAAACTATAGAGGTCGCCATCATGAGACAATAATGAGATGAAAGACATTGTGAAGGGGTGTGTTAACACGCTCACATAAGAGGACTACCATCGAGCCTTCCAAAATGTGTTGGATCAGTATAACAGGTGGATTGAAGCCAGAGGAGATTACTTTGAAGGTGAACTAGAGTTACACGTGTATACTATCAATAAATGTTCTAATAAGAACAAGTCTGGAAACTTATTTAAGGCACCTCCTATCTTCTTCGCGTCTTTACCAACTGAACGTGCCAGGAGTAAAAGGAAATTTTAATGGAATCTTCGATAATCAGATAAAGCTTTTGCCACAGGAAGCATCTCCTAATTTCTGAAACTTAATTCTATTGTTAAATAATATTAATTTCATCGTAGAGAACATGTTGGAATTTTTATATGCAAATTATTCACGTTTTTAAATTTTGTCGTGTCAAGCAAGCGGAGTCAGATGTGCGTATCCATAAGAACAAGATAATAATCTATTATCTGCGAACATCTTCATCAATGCGATACATTTATGGTATTCTTAAAAAAAAAGAACTAGTAAGAATCAGTGCTTTCAGGAAGAAATAGCTGGAAACCAGATGGTGACGTTTAATAGCTTTTAACGAACTTTTGAACAGTAAGGAAAAACTAATTTCTACTATTATAGCCAAGGAAATTTATGTGTCTGTGTGATTGCGCGTGAATGAGTGTGTCCGTGTGTGTTCCTTCCCTAGGGACTCGTAAACGGCTGGGCCGATTTTTATAAAATATCAGACGAAGGTGTTTTATGTGCCTGGCAGTGTTTATAGATAGGTTTTCTATCGGAATGTCTCTGATAATTCTCAATAATCGAAATAATCCGCTTAAAGGAGGAACACAAAACAGTTAACACCTTACACAACCATTACATTTACATTTGAGAAGTTTTATTACCACACCAGCAGAAATGCCTGACATTAGATTCTTTAATATCACAGCTGCGCGTTCGGAATGAATGTTTTTGTTTAAAGTACAACTGAACCACGATAATAGACTTTTTGATTTTAAACTTAAATTTAAGCCATTATCACCACATAAGCAGTAAGGGTAAGCATAAAAAATCATTAGTAGCTTCTTTGATATAACAGGGGTGCGTTCGAAATAAATATTTTTCTTTAAAGTCTAATTGTACAATAATACTTGATTTTTTTCATTTTAAACTTAAAATCAAGCCATGATCACCGCATAAGCAGTAAGGCCCGACACTTAAAATCAATAGTAGCTTCTTTGGTATGACATGTGAGCGTTCGAAATGAATGTTTCTGTTTAGAGCACAATTGAAACAATACTTACATATTGCATTCATACTTTAATTAAAGCCATTATATATGAAAATATAAAAATATAAAAATATACGGCATAATCATGTTGACACACCGGTTCCCGTCAGATCACCGAAGTTAAGCAACGTTGAGCCTGGCTAATTCCAGATGGGTGACCATTTGAGAATTCTAGGCGCTGTATGTGCTTTTCGCTTATCTCGGCATTGTTTCCAGTCGTCTTGAACCTCCGTTTGCCACTGGTATTCAACAATGTTGACTCAGGAGAGGTGTGGTTGGAGATTGCGCAACTCTTGCCACAAAAATTTCACGCGCAGGCACCCTTACCGTGGGTATCCATAGTCTGTCAAGACTGAAGGAAGCCTTTAAATATATGAAATAATAATTTTATAAAACTTACAGTAGGTTTTTTACAGTGCAATGTAGACTATAATGTATTGTAGACTAAATTACTGCGGGGTGGGGGATGTGACGCTTGCTTTCGGTGAACTGCGATTAGTCTTCGACTAGAGTTGGCAATAGATCGATCAGATTAAAAAATAAGCGATTTCACTGATTTAGATGACAATATAAATACGGGAGTGTAAAACATTCGTTGATCATCATTAAGTTCCGGAAAACGTCGGGTCTTCTTGCTAGTTATTAATAAGTGAAATTTTTATGAACAGAAATATAAGAATAGTAAACATTTTTGTCGATGTTTTATTCCGTCAGATCATAATCACATCTAAAGGTTAACGATAGGGTTCTTATTATTTAATTAGATTTCATTATTGAGATGAGTATTGTTTAGTAATTTTTATTCATTGCGGACTATTATCCTCATCTTTTTTTAGTTGCTTCGCGACGTTTCGGCCAACTATTCCTCAGGCCTTCCAGTGAAACATTGTCTGAGGATAGCGGTTTCAATCCTACTCAAAGCCGGCCAGAAGCTTACTTGGCCAAAACGTGATGAGACGACAATAACTACGGAAGGCAGTAATTGCAGTGGATGCTGTCAGGAGATTCAGAATTCCTATCCCATCCCAGTTACCGCATGACGAAGGCCCGAGGAATTGTTTGCCGAAACGTCGTGAACCAACTAAGAAAAGATGAGGATAATAATCCGCGATAAATACAAATTAAGAAGGTTCTTGAGGATTTATAAAAAAAAAGTGTTTTAAGGATTCACCACTTATAAAGGCCCGGAAACCACTCGAGAATAAGGGTTAATGAGTGTACAGTGGGTAAAGGGAACATGTTGTAGCAATCGTTACTTGTAGAAATTTGGTCAACTTAATTACATAAGGAAGTAGCTCAGAATTTGTTTACGTTGGACTTGAAGACGATCATATTGTAGTCAGTTAGAAAGCAGGACAACGGAACAGAGTTCAAGAGTCTTGTAGTTTTAAGAAAGAAGCATTTTTATTACATTTTCACCCCAAACAAGGCACATTACCATTTTGGTGTAGGGGGCTACTATTAGGGGCATAAGCTACTGGGGTACTATGTAGGGAATTGCGGAGCAAGATGTAGGTTCACGTTGAACTTGAACTTTTGCATGTCATTACAGTTGGGGAAAGAGGAGACTCGGAAGGGAATTCCAAAGTCAAGCGGTTCTGGTGAAGAAACTACTGGAGTGGAAGCTCTCTTACATCCAGGGGTCTCTACTCTGTAGGGGTGGGATTTAGCTGCTTGCAGGTGTGTCAGGGGTATTTACGTTGTGGGGGAACAAGTGATTGCAGTTCGTCAGAGCATTCACCATTAAAATACTTGTAGAACAGGCAGAGGGATACAGAATTTCATTGATAGGATAGAGGTTGAAGCTTAGATGAGAGTTCAGGGCCTATTAGGTTGGCGATTCTATTTTGGACCTTGTCTAGAAGCGAGAGACTAGTAGCAGATTCACCAGCCCAAATATGACAACAATAATTCGTACATGGGCAAATGGTGGCCTTATAGAGGTATAGGATACTTTCGGGTGTTAGTAAGTCTCCCAAGTAAGCTTTGTTCATGGAATAAACCTATAGGTTTATGTACAGTCAAAGAGTGGGAAAAATTATTGATAGTGTTTTCAGCTAGACGAGTGTTTTTCGTGAAAGTAAGGCACAGATTTGAGCTCAAAATGGCACTTATGAAAATAACGATGGAGCAGAAAATGGTTAGTAACGTCTATTATGTGGAAAAGAGAAAACGGATTTTATTTTGTCACGGCTGGATAAGCTGCTTCTAACTGCTCCTGCCCAGATTTGGCAACAGTACTCCATCGCGTTCTCGATATTAATGGACATTTTACAAGCTTTCTAGATCTCTTTCTGATAAATTCTGTCTTTGTTGGGATCCTCCAATCACTTGATTGGACCACAACGTTAATTGCGAAAATCACGTAAATTATTTTATTTAAACTAATTTCAAAAACAATGCTTGAAAGTTTTTAGTTGTAATATCCGCCGAAAAAGAAAGCATAAACAAAAAGAACAACGTTCGTGCCTAAAAGGGGAATAACTCAAACCGATTCATAAAAAATCGATGTCGGTAAAAATAAATTAAATTAAATATGTTATCAATATAAATCAAATTTAAATAATGAACTTAAACAGAACACATTAAATAATTCTTTCACTATAAACAATAATTAATACACTGCTATTTAATAAAGTCAATTTTCCTTAATGTAATATGCAAATGACGTCACCTCTTTAATCTTATATTATGTCTCTCTATCGCACTATTTATCGCTACTCGATGACTGACTGGGGCAGTTGCAGAACGTTCAAACCATAAATACCTCGTGCTTTAAAAACGGGCGTGTACTCTATAGCATGTGACTTAACAAATGGGCTTACTCTCGGTACAGAAGGTAATATACGCTCACACAATTCCAAACCAAATAATAAACCCTGGTACACGCATAAATGCGCCACTGAAATTGCACAGCGAAATCACTATTTACAATATTTAAACATGTTATAAATAGAAAGCCGTATATGATGAAGTAGAAAAGGTTTTGAACTCTGTCACGGCTGGATAAGCTGCTTCTAACTGCTCCTGCCCAGATTTGGCAACAGTGCTCCATCATTGGATGTACTCGGACATTATACAGGTAGAGAATTGCATCAGTAATAAGATATCTTCTGAGGTAGTAGAACGATCCCACCATGTTTTCCAGCAACCTTGGTAACGTATTTGATGAATGTGTTCTATCTCAGGTCAGGAGTAAAGGTCAGACCCAGAGGCTTGTCAAAGCATGGAACCCATATTCCACGATAAAGCTTTTTTCTTTAGAATTGCATGCCTGTGGAACTCTCTTCCGTTTGCTTGTTTTCCATCCGACTACTATTTGGTTGTCTTCAAGGCCAACGTAAACAAATTCTTGATGAACCGCCTCTTAAGTAATCCAATTTACCAAATGTCCAGTACTAACGATTATTACATGTTCCCTTTGACCACTGTAAACTCAATAACCCTTATTTCAGAGAAGCGGTCGGTCAGTTCACTTCTTAAAACTTTTTATATCACATATAAATCGTAATATCTCAGAGTTAACAACGGAGATCACCTGTCTATTTAATTTGCTCGACGTCAGGAAGATAAATATTCAGTATTTGTCGCTCGCCGCATATGGGTTAGTCTTTTTCCTATAACATCTGTGAAAAATAAAAATAAAAAAAGCGTTCCCGCAGTAAATGAAATACTATCCCGCAGTCAAACTTGACCTCATTAAGTCATTAAAACGTGCACCTGCCAAATCCAAGTCATTAAATAAATTCAAACGTGTTTCCGTTAGCATCTCGCGGTGGCCCAATGGTTAAAACCGTTGCATTTTCTATTCGCACTTTAATTTAAAACTTTGCCTCAACGGTTCGGGTTCGATCCTCATACTATCCTATCAAAACATTTTTTATTTTACCCCCCCCTGGAGTTTTGATTTACACAAAACCACAAACACCTCCAAACACCCGGGCAACGCCGGGTACCCCTCGCTAGTATATATATAAATATATATATATATATATATATATATATATATATATATAAAGTCTAAAGAATAAAAAAAGCAAAATTGAAGAATGCAGTTGAAAAAAAAATGTAATCTATCACAGACTTAGCACCTACATAATCCGACTTCTAAAAAGTTTATAATGACAAAAGAGAAGTCAATTATATAAGGATGGAAAAAAAGGCATTAACAAAAATTGTTAAACAAAAACAGACTTCAATTTTAAAACAGAATTTTACTACATAAGGGTTAAAAGAGAAAACCTTAACAAAAATTTTGTAAATAGAAAACGGGGATTATCAGCTGCTTACCATGTAGCTGTTTCGGAGATTTAAAACAGGACAGCTGTTAATTACATGGCTCTCCAGTGGATAATACCACTTCACCAATAAAAGAATATAAAATAATACGGTTACCATTTTTACCAATATATGAAAAGAAATATATATATATATATATATATATATTATATATATACATATATATATATATATATATATATATATATATAGAGAGAGAGAGAGAGAGAGTTGAATAATATGGTGTTAAAATATCTAAAAAAAAATCTAAAAGAGGACAATGAAAGTATGTATATGGAGCATGTTAATAAATGCCCTTCCAACGTGCTGCTACGTGTTAGATCGACAAATGTTTCCCGGGTGAAACGAAAAGAAGCAAGTCGATCTCTAGATGGTTGTGAGGGCTAAGTAGGAACATGAAAAGCTAGACAGATCGGGACGGAAGATTGTGATGAATGGTGATCTCCGATATTAATACGACATTTGGGGTTGACCGAGGGCAAAATAAATGGGTCATGAGCATTGTCACAGGTTCCCTAGCACTGAAATATTGTCGTAGTCCTGTATTTATGGCGTCTACTTCTTGGTGTTTTGATAAACTTTGTTTTCAAATTCGTTCTTCGAACTTATAAGAATATTTCACAACTTGAACTGCGATACGTTGACAGGTCAATTAGAAGAAACACGGGAAGAGAGTAAAGAAGTCGTGGCGGTTTAATCTCTTAGCGTCGACTTGTATAGATTCTGGAAATGTAGAGAACAACATGAGGGAGAATTTCATCAAAGTTGAACGATTTGTCGTTGACATGTTGCATGTAAATTTTGTGTACAG
Source organism: Euprymna scolopes (assembly GCF_053919585.1). Classification (NCBI taxonomy): domain Eukaryota; kingdom Metazoa; phylum Mollusca; class Cephalopoda; order Sepiida; family Sepiolidae; genus Euprymna; species Euprymna scolopes. The sequence goes on along the minus strand of NC_136503.1, from coordinate 94,805,605 downwards.
CGGGAATCGATCCGTATATAATCTCAGTGAGATCCTGGAAGGTAAGTATATGGATCAAATGCAAACGGTTCACTGTAGCCACGGCATATGAAAGGCAATTTAGTTTTTAGCGCAGCAATGAATACTTCTGTTGTAAAAACTAATCAACTAAAACTTAGATAATTAAACGCTCTTAATGTGTTTTTCCAGCGGTTATGAAAAAAATGCCATTTTTTTTATAAGACGATTTTAAGATGTTTATGATGCCCGCGTATCCTTCTAAAATAGCAATTTCAAGGTGATTAGGATTTTTGAATGTTGTGTTTTTATATTTAACTAGCGAGGGGTACCCGGCGTTGCCCGGGTGTTTGTAGGGGTGTGTGATGTTAAATAAAAAAGAAACCTGGGGGGGATAGGATCGAACCCCTGAGGCGAAGTTTGAAAATAAACGGGCGCCAGAAGTGAAAGATGTCTGACAGTCGTCGAGCGTTACGACGACGACGATGACGATGTAAGCATTGTTATAAGCGAAGTAAGAAAAGAAAACAACGTTTTAATAAAGGGGGGGGGGTAAAACACAAAAAAAAAATAACGTGAAAAATTGCTTAAATAATACAGGGTTCAATATTTAAATTTAAAAAATCGAAAAAAAAAATCTCACACCACGATTCGAACCCAAAACGTTTAGATAAGGAATCAAGGTCTTAACTACCTGCGCTAAAGCGGCGTATATAAAGTTTGTTCGGTTTATCAACTATTTAAAGTAAATCAGGTCACGACGTCATGAAGTCATCTGACGCATGCGTTGTTGACCCTCCCCCCTGTCGAATCTGTCTAGACACCTCTCTCTCACTTTCTCTCTCACTCTCACTCTCACTCTCTCTCGCTCTCTCTCTCTCTCTCTTTCTCTCTCTCACTTCGTCTGCCTTACTCTAAAGACTGGAAAATGGCGTCTGGCTGTTTTTAGTTAAAAAAAAAAACTTCGATCGTTAATATTTTTTGTAAGCGTATTTTTTTTTTTTACTTCACTTGTTTTTACTCTATTTTTCGTTTAACTATCGTATCTACCTATTTTTAATGTGGTAATAACTTTGGTAACGTTTCCATAGCGTAGAAGTTCATAGTTTAGCTTTAATTAATTTTTTTTTAACGATAACAACATTTATAAATTTTAAATTCCGACCGCCATTAGAGGTTGCTGACGTCAAGATCACGTGACATGACTTAGCGGGTTTTAAATACAAGTTGACCCAAAATAAACGGCTGCGTGTATACTTTATGTAGAAGAGTTGGCGGCCGTATTTTTGGGGGCAGTAATAAATCGATTTAAAAAATATGTAATGTTTAACATTAAAATGTCACTTTTTTTTGGGGCCCCCTGCAGAAAATCGATCAGTTGACGCACTTCTGATTGTCACTTTAGGCCAATTGTTCCATATTTGTCGTCCGGAAGGTGGGGCTTTCATATGAGACCAAGTTTGTGAATTTTTGTTGTGTCTGTCGAAAGTTTTTAGCAGACACACAAACATACACACATACATACATTTTCGCGTTTATGTATATAGAGATAATTTATTTTTATAGTTCAAAATCGTGGATCTTGATCAAGAGCGAAAGGCTGCTTGAAATATAAATATTAAATATTAAATATTAAATATTAAATATAAAATATAAAATATTAAATATAAAATATAAAATATTAAATATAAAATATAAAATGTAAGATATAAATTATAAAATATAACATATAAAATATTAAATATAAAATATTAAATATTAAATATTTAACAACATCCTTCTTATGCTTAAAACTCTTATAATCTTGAAATTTAGTTTTAATGTTACTTAATTACAGGGGGGGCTTTTCTGAAAGTAATGTTTCCTATTTCTATTCTATTGTACATGGAACGGGAACAGATCTAGGTAATTAGAGAAACAAAATAAATAAAAGGATTGAAAATAATATTTATTAAAGAAAAAGGCTAGAATCGAACCAGTAATCAAAAGTTAAAAAATACATATTGCAATTTAGATACGATGATATGAATGTAGAGCATTGTCCATTGTGTTAGAAATAATTATACAACTAATTGGGTCAGAGAAAGTAGAATCAGACAATGTAAATTAAGGACTTTTCTTTGTGTTTCCAAAAACGTGTTGGGGACATGTAATATGTAGAATCCACGTGAGGAGACATTCACATGTCTTAGCACGTTCTGAGGTCACACAGTAAGATACATTACAATATAGTCAATTAAGTTAGTAAGGCAGAAGAGTTTGCAGTTAATAGAAAATTAGGCGAGTTGACTTAGTCAAAGCCCTTTATCGGAAGCAAACAAGAAAGGGAGACAAGACAATGTAATTCTGCAAGCAATCGGATACCTGATCATCATCATAGCCAACTGGAATAAATGTCTTCATGTTATAACCAAGCCTTTTTCTTTGTTAGTCATCCACCGCAAGGTAATGTGTTTTATCTATCGTCTTTGTAAATTTAAATTATATGAAACATCTTTTCGAAACGTTAAATATCTGTCCCCATCGTCAATAATGAATGTCATTCTGTTAAAAAGAACTGTTCAGTTAACATCTCCGACATTCATATCTCTCCTACTTATAAAATGAACTCAACAAGTAATTGTCATATCACCGTCGTCGCCGTATACGCCGGTATATAAATGTCATCCCGGTATGTACGCGTCACTATTCAACATTATTTTTGCAACGGTTCTGTTGGATTGTCCTTCGACCGTCTTCAGGCATGTTGGTTTTTGCTTGGAAAAGAAAAGAGAAAATTAACTGGCTCCGTAGATATTTTTGTATTCTGTGAATTAGTATCTATTTTATGGTTTTAGTTTCGAATTTGTAAAACAAATTGGTTGACAAGCTAGACCATGTAAACTCCATTCTTCCATCTGTTCAGTTCATTATGGAAAAGGAACACAACAACAAACTCGCATTCCTGCGTGTATTAATAATCCATACGGATCAGAATTTTGTATCTTCCATGTATCGAAAACCAACTTTCATGGAACAATACCTGAATTTCTACTCACACAATCCATATAACGTAAAAAAAGGAATCGTTTGGGCTTACAACACCGTGCCAGAAGAATATGTAGTGGCGACAACACATTTTTTTTTATTACATTTTCACCCCAAACAAGGCAAATTGCCACTTCGGTGTAGGGGGCTACTATCAGGGGCAACAACTACTGAGGTACTATGTAGGGATTTGGGCAGCAAAATGTCGGTTCACGTTACACTTGAATTCTGCACGTCAGTACTGTTGGGGAAGCAGGGACCTGGAATGGAATTCCAGAGTCTAGCGGTTCTGGGGAAGAAACTACTGGAGTAGAAAGATCTTTTACATCTAGGGATCCCTACAGTGTGCGGGTGGGATTTAGCAGCCTGTCGGGTTTATCGAGGGTGCTCACGTCGTGAGGGCACAAGTGATTGCAGTTTGTCAGAGCATTCACCACTAAAATACTTGTAGAAAAGGCAGAGGGATGCAACATTTCGTCGATGAGACAGAGGCTGGAGCTTAGATGCCAGTTCAGGGCCTATCAGGTTTGCGACTCTCTTTTGAACCTTGTCAAGGAGTGAGAGACTAGTAGCAGATGCACCAGCCCAGATGTGAAAGCAATACTCCATACATGGGCAAATGGTGGCCTTATAGAGGTACAGGATACTTTCAGGTGTTAGTAGTTGTCTAGCACGGTAGAGAGATCCCAGCTTTCTTCCAGCGGCCCTGGCAATGCCTTCAATGTAATTGTTCCAACCAGGAGTTGGAGAACCTAAGAATAGCCCTCCACCGAAATGACTATCTTTAGAGCATTACATCGGCCCCAGAAGACCTGGAGCAAACACCAAGGACAATATTTACAATCTCCAAGAATTGCGTTATCGTCGTCGCCGTTTACCCTGTTATAAAAATGTTTCCATTATATACTGTTATGTGAATCTCCCGCTCCAAAACAATTCCAATAAATCAAACCGATTGCAAATTGCATTGTTATAATGACTGAACTTATGCATTCAAAACTTAAAAGTTTTATCTCTCAGTTCCAGATATTGACGGTGTGAGACTCAACTAAAGCAACCCCAACCATGGACGTGTATCAGAAGCAGAGACGCATCATCAAAATCATAGCAAAATTCATTATGAATGGTGGTGGCTATGTAGAAAAAACATATTCTGGCACACAAAAGGTCGCTCGTTCTAAGGATACTACTAGAGTCTCCGTAACTCTTTAACTTTATGAGTTAAAAATATAAGAAGCGTTTCTTTTGGAACGGCCATTGTATGACAGGGCGCGCTCCGAACGCCCATGCACAGCCATCGTTCATTGCTGGCAATAGTGCATTCAGATAGTGCTAACTATGTAAAAAAGTAAGTTCTGAAGCAGAAACAGTCTCTCCTTTTAATTCACGTGTTCGTAGCTCTTCAACTTTTTGAGTACGACATTCAAATGTACGCCATAATCACGTTTACGCATAGGTTCCCGTTAGATCCCCGAATATACACTGATCAGTTCTAAAATTGGTGACCTTTATAATACCAGGTGCTGTGTGAGCTCTGAAGCCTGGCAGGGATGTGTGCACCTAAGTTATTCTTGCTCAAGACACGCTGCATGAAACAATCCAGCGTCCTTACGAGTACAGAACGTGTGTGAAAATATCATCAGCAGCAGAAGTATATCTGGCTAGTGAAAATATTAGCAATAGCAGCTGTTAAAGCATTATGCAAATAAGCAAGTGTGCGCGACCTTGCGTCATAAGAGAAAGAAAAAAATATTCTACGTAGTTGACAGAGAGGGTAAGATGGACGTGTGAGTCGAGGGCGAGTAAGCGCTGCTGGATCCACGTGAAGTGGCAGGGAGGGGTACAATGACTGTTTGTGAAAGGTCTTTTACAAGTGCGTTGGTTTTGGGGAAACCATGAATAACTCCATTTCATTTGCACTTGAAAAAAATTCCGAGTGAAATTTTTGTTTCTTTTCTATTTAGGTTTTATTTGTGTTTTCTTTTGCAGCGGTACTAGACAGCGTGTGGGTCCCAGATGTTTGAAGTGTGACGACACAGTTAAAAAAGTAATAGTCATGTGACCCAACCCCGGTGAGAACGGATTTAACAGTAATAATTGTGACAAGATAATTCTTAATCAGCGAGAATAATCCATTTGTATTTCGAGGGTGTATAAAGTAGATAATCGAGCATAGTCCAAAGCTTTTCATATATATAAAAAAAACACGGAGCAATTCCCAGTTGCCTTGCTTGCTCCCCTAGCTGGTTTGTTACTCAACTAAACTAATAGTTAATAATAACAATTGAATATTAATATTGTTTTTTTATTCTGATTCCCCCAAAAGATTCGATTTTTCCGATTCCCAATTCTAATTAATCTATATTAAGTTATATATATATATATATATATATATATATATATATATATATATATATATATATATATATATATATATATAGGGTAATAAAAAATAAAACGCATATTTGATCTACAACAGTATTGAGCACTTTCTTCGGTTTTTATTAATTACAATTTCTACTAAACTATATATATATATATATATATATATATATATATATATATATATATATATAGATCAAATATGCGTTTTATTTTTTATTACCCTATCTTTCTGTTAAGTTACATTATTGTTTCAGCTACCCGGCCGTTTTTGGGGGGGGTGGCGTCTGTAGCTTCCTCAGACTTTTACAGAAATGTTCGTTGTTATAGGATGAAAGAGTGAAAGAGTGAACAGGGGATGGGTGCGAGAAGAGCGAGGGAAAAAGAGGAAGGGAAAAAGGGGGAAAGGTGAGAGGGGGTTCTTGGTATGTCGGTAATGTTTTAGTTTTGGAATCTAAGGAACTTGTGGGTGATGGTTTGGGAAGTTAATTTCTGGTGTGGCTGAGGGCATAGGGATACATGGAGGGGGAAGGGGAATATGTGGGGGTAGGAGGATGGGGTTACTTTAAAATTCGAGTCTTAATGTTAAAGTTGTTGGCGTCTCGTTAGTGAGATGATTTCTTGATAATATGGCTTGACCTATTGGGTGTTCGCTAAGGTTCGGAGGCGGGGGGGCTATGATTCGGTTTATTTATTTAGTTTTTATTTGTAGTTAATTGTTTGGATAGGGTTAGCTAGCGGCCACGCGCGCGAGCATACACATGCGCACGTACACACATATATGCTTAAAGAAACATTCACATGTACACATACATCTCTGCCCTGGCGTGCAAATATATGCACATATGTGCGCATGCATGCATAGATATAATACAATAGATATCTATTGATTGAGTGAAAGAGAAAGAAAGAAAAGACGTTTAAGCAAATATACCAAAAACAAACATCACATGAAACTAAGATTAGCTGCTATGTCATTTCTGAACATTTTTTTGATCTTCTATCATTTCAGATGAACTACTTTCTTTATTAGTCAATATTTCAAATACGACATTGGATTAAAAACTGTTTTTCAATTATAAAAGCGACTTTGTGTAGACACGTACTTTGAAAAAAAATATATACATGTGCAAAAAATAGCAAATATATATATATATATATATTTAGTCATCAACATAGAGTCCTGTATTGTTGTATCACAACTCATCGGTGCCGCTAGACTAGACCCTATCCGACGATTGAACCTAGAACCATTACGTTGAGAGTCAGCAGTTCTACCGATTGACCCATGGGAGCGGCACCCGTACATAATCTCGCCAAATGTCTATTTAAACAAACATCCGTCCACCACTTGTACAGTGCTCTAACCGCTTCTTTTATAAACAAAGAGCGAGCGTCGCATTTTTCAGCCAACAAAGTAGCGGGTGAGATTATGTACGACAGTACTCTACTCAAATATATATATATATATATATATATATATATATATATATATATATGTGTGTGTGTGTGTGTGTATATATAATATATATTAAGTAATGTGATTGATAATTTAATTTATTATATATCTAAATTACAACGAGCACTTTTTCTTCCCTGTATCTTAATGAAACTAGTGATTTCACTGTTACATTGAAATACACTCAGCTCTTTAGACTATTGTTCTAATCTCCTTTAAATTATATATATATATATATATATATATATATATATATATATATATATTTGGTAGAGCACTTTTATATATATATATATATATATATATATATATATATATATATAAACATATATATATATATATATTTGGGTAGAGCACTATCAACATATATATATATATATATATATATATATATATATATATATATATTAGCAAAAGTACCCGTTATTGACTGGGTTCAAAAACAGCCTACGGAAAATGGACTCTGATTTATGAAAGTATGATAGGTTATGAAAAGGAAGGTTTGTAAAGAGATAGCTTCGAATTTGGGGGGGGGATCAAAACCAAAGCAAAATATGATGAAAGGAAAAATAAAATAGATAAACCCCATAATTTATTATACCATACCTGTTCACACTGAAACACTTATCACAATATTCTGTGGATCTATATTAAAAAACCTTGTTAAACTTTGTGACATATCTCCATTCTACGGAGGTCGGGCGCGAACGAACACCCCATAATTTTATTATATGATACTGAAACATAATTATCAAAGTATACTTACGCAGATAGATATGAAAAGTCTTTATTAATTTATGCGTATTTCAATTCAATGGAGGCCAGGCGCGAACGCAGACCACACAATTTTATTATACCATCCCTATTTAAGTTAAAACATACGTATCAAAGTATTATTATGTACATCTATATCAAAAACACTTGTAAACTTTTTTATTTTTACTTTTTTTATTTCCATACTTTGTGAACCAGGCTAGTACGCACACCCCTCAATTTTAATGAATCATCATTATGCCAGATCAAACATACCCATTCCTGTGTTTCGATACATCTTCTATCATTATATGTGGTCAGTTTTCTATAATAGTCACTCATATAGAAGCCGATTTGTGACCAGACACACACACAGACGTTCAGCTTTATATATATATATATATATATATATATATAAAAAAAATTGCTCTACCCAAAGATGTATATATATAAAGTGCTCTACCCAAAGATATATCTATGTGTACATATATATATATATATATATATATATATATATATATATATATATATATATATATATAATTGTTACAATAAGTTTACTAAGGTGATCAAAATCTATTATAAATATTAAAGAGTTAATATTTACAAGTAAAATAAACTCAGCCAGATGTAAAAAGCTCAATAAAACCGAAAAGGAAATAGAGCTTATAATATGAACAAATGATTAATAAAACATGTTAAAAGACATCTTGAAAAATCAATTCATGTGAAATATTTTTATTATTTTTCTTTTGCCTCCTGTTCCCCTTACCTCACCCTTTTTTTTAACCAAGTAAGATCTTTGACTTACTTGTAGTTTCATTAAATACTTTTATATGCAAAATCCGATCCTGCATTTTGCTAATTCCTGCCCTCTGATGAGAAGGGGAGTATTTCTTCGAAACTCCACGGATTAAGGACTATCCACTTATTTTGTGCTTCCTTTTTTAAAATTAAATATGTTTTTAACTCTTTTTCAAGATGTCTTTTAATATGTTTTATTAATCATTTGGTTGTTATATATATATATATATATATATATATATATATATATATATATATAGAGAGAGAGAGAGAGAGAGAGAGAGAGAGAGAGAAAGAGAGAGAGAGAGAGGGAGAGAGAGATGTCATTAAATAACACAGATAACTCTTACTTGTTTTTCTTGTAATCCTCCCTTTCTCTTTATCGGACAATTTTCCGAACGTTTTTTCTGAGTGACAAAAGAAATTTCCCATAATCGCCTGAGGATGACCAATGGAGGTCGAAAACGTTCGCGATTATGGGAAATTTCTTTTTCACTCGGAAAAAACGTTCGAAAAATGGTCCGACGAAGAGAAAGGGAGGATTACAAGAAAAACAAGCAAGAGTTATCTGTGCTATTTAATGAAACCTGCATAAAAGAAAAAGATTCTGCCTAAATATACTAATATATATATATATATATATATATATATATATATATATATATATATATGCTGGAAAAGATACCTGCGCTTCGTTGTACGCTCAAGTGCCTGCTTTACAGTAATTGGATGTTGTAAGGAGAATGATTGTCAACTCCAAACCAAAGGAAAAATAACTGCAGCTGAACGGATAAGAGTTGATAATAACAATTGAATAATAATATTGTTTTTTTTGCAAATGAATCAAGAATATACTAGGAAATAGCATTGGTCTTCTGTTTTTGCTTGAGATTTGGATGAAGATGACCCTTAGGTCGCTCTTCGCAGAACCCTCCGCCGTGAGGAATTCCTTGATCGAAAAATACTAACCGGGTCTGCTTACGCGAGATTAGCAGCTGACCAACAGAAACAAACATAAGCGTGACGGAGTGATCCCCTACGGGCTGGAGTGTCCACTGAGTGTGACACAATGGAAAGCGCCCCTTTTGGCAGGGCTGGGAGGGGGCTTCTACATTAATGAACTTTGGGCTTAAATTGGTTTGTACTTGTGATGTGCAAATGTGTTAAGCAGGTGCTTGTGATTTTGAAAATGTTCTGCTATGACTAAAGCCAAGGATGACAGTTTGTTTATAATATTGAACCAAGGCAAAACGATATAAGACCTTAGAATTTGAAAGGTCTAACCCGACATAACTCACGGATACATAAACAAAACGATATTTAAACGTTATGTATGAATGTCTCTCTCTCTCTTTCACTCCCCTTATCTCTCTTTCAATGAAGAAAAAGAGAATCAAATATAATTTCATTGTTTTAAACAGTTGACACTTGCATTCTGGGGTCGGCGGACGCGACATAGCATGCGTCTGGTTTCAACTGGTCTTTATAAAATATGTTCCTCATTGTTAAATCTTAAATAAATTATATTTTTATAAAAATGCATTTGTTCGCTATTTTTGTACAAGCGTTCGATTTCAGCATACCATTAATGCCGACGATGGTAACGAGGCGATGAAGAAGCGACCCATGCCAACCAATTATAGCCGACGACATATCGACTCGTTGTTGTTGAAGTTTCCAACATGTGCATATCATTAGATATCGTTGGATATCGTGTTTACCACCCGGGACGCTGGTGCCGTTCCGAGGGCGTTCCAAGGACGTTCCGAGGACGTTCCCCTACCAAGTAACTCTCCACGGGGGAAGGGATAGTATAATACGAGAGCGCCCGACCCTCTCCGTAACCCAATTATAAAATAACATGCACAAGAAAATGGCTACAGTAAAGAGTTCGGAAAGAGTCAGAAGTGCGGGTTTGCATAAGCTCCCTCACTGCAAGTCGACGAAAGGGACTCCTCATGTTGGGATACGTTAAGTACGTTCCTATGCAAGAAGATCTCCCATCTCACTAAGCCCATAGGCCATCTTCGCCTCCGTAACTGTAGGGGACTGCATACTTCTTCGAAAGAAAATTGACAAGAAACCTGGATAAAGGAACGTGTATCCCTTAAAGAACGAGGCTAAAATGCGAGTTGACATGCTGCTGACAATTAAACGAGATAGTAACGACTATTCAAAAAGCAATAGTTTTTTCTCTTCTAGCTGACTAAACTAGCTCTATTTATTAGGTTGTCCGGAAAATAATGGCAAGTCTGTTTTGAAATTGGATTTTATCATAGGATTTTTATTATATTTCAGGTAAACATCAACATGATTATTGATTTATATGTGCTCTTTAATAATTTCTTACTTTTTTCTTTCAGAAAACGCTTTATGAGCGAATGAGCCCATAATTTGGAAATGAGAAAAGAAGACTTACGATTACTTTTCCTACATGAGTTTAAGCTTGGTAATAATGCTTCTCAAACAACTGCAAATATCAATAGGGCACGGGGAGAAGGCATCACAAGTGATAGAACAGTACGAAGGTGGTTTCAGAAATTTCGTAGTGGTGATGAGAGCCTTAAAGATGAAGAAGGTAGAGGACGGCAATCTAATCATGACAATGAAAATTTGAGAGCCATTGTTGAGCAAAACCCATGGCAAAGTGTCAGGGAAATGTCACGGGAACTTCGTGTCAGCAGGTCAACAGTGTGAGACCATGTGAAGCAAATTGGCAAGGTGAAAAAGCTCGACAAATGGGTCCCACATGAGCTCAATGAAAATCAACAAGCTCGACGTTTTGAAGTGTGTTCGATGCTCTTTTTGCGAAACATTAATGATCCATTTCTTGACCGAATAGTCACCTGTGACGAAAAGTGGATCCTTTATGATAATCGGAAACGATCAGGTCATTGGCTTGATTGTGATGAACCACCCAAACATTTTCCAAAGCCAAAGTTTCACCAACAGAAGATTATGCTGACTGTTTGGTGGTGTGCAATTGGTTTTATTCATTACAGCTTTCTGGATGCTAATCAGAGCATGACGGCAGAGGTTTACTGCAATCAACTCGAAGAAATGCATCATCATTTACAAAAATTGAGACCTGCATTAGTGAATAGGCGTGGTCCAATCCTGCTCCACGATAATGCGCGGTCTCATGTTGCGAGGATGACACTGCAGAAACTCACAGACTTGGGATACGAAACTTTACCACATCCTCCTTATTCTCCAGATCTTTCACCCACGGACTACCATTTTTTTCAAGTATTTAGCCGCTTTTTTTAAGCAACAAAACTGTCAGATCTAATGCCGAGGTTGAATCTTTTTTCAAAGATTTCTTAGCATCTAAGCCAAAGAATTTTTTATCAACGAGGCATAAATGATCTAGTTGATAGATAGCAAAAATGCATGGCTGTTCAAGGGTCATACTTTGACTAATTTCAATGTTTAGTGCCATCTATTTGATTAATAAATCCTTTTTCTCTAAAATTGGCTATTATTTTCCGGACAACCTAATATTTTCTAACTGTATAAACACAATATACGAGCGGGGTATTTATCTAACCGACTATTAGCTTCAAATATATATCTAACCATTATTTTTGCAACGGCATTGTATATTGTACCGTTTTATTTATGTTCTTTTTTCTTTCTTTTTTAGAATTTTGTAGTTATCTAGTTTCTGACAATATAATCCTGGTATATAAGAACGACCAAACGAGTTGATCGTTGTTTTTTTATTGTGTTACTTTAGGGGTTATCGTTTATTGAATTGTATGAGACCTGCATCAAGTCCGGAGGTGTGCCTCACGGGTCTGATCTATGTCACAGCATGGGCGTGTGCCATTTCCTTTGACTGGAGAATATCGATTTCTTCATAACGTTGACTCTTTATGCGAAGAGTGAATAACCCAGAAGCGACCAGCAAATTCTGTCTTTGCGCGGATTGGTAATGGTCAAAATATTGTAATTGTAAAACTATTCTGAGCTATTTAAGAGACGAGTACAGTTGTATAACTCTGTCCGCGTGTTCCTTGATTCCGGATACACCTGGATTCGAACTCTTATACCAATGAACAGCATCGATGTTGCTTTAATTAATTGAAGAATGTGTCTTATTTTGCCTATAGTCACGCTTCAGTGACTACATCTACAAAAAAAAAAGAAAAACGAAAGCTGAAGATGCAAATGAAAAAATAATGTAAGGCAGCTCTCGGTAAACTAGCCTAGGTGCCCGTCGTTGCGCGGTTGTGTTGAAATGTGTGTTGAGCTAGGAAAAAATTGGTAATAGGCAGGCAGGCTCGAACCCGTACTGCGAAGGAGGAAAATATCGTGAAAAAAAAACCGTAACGTCTTTGCTGTTGCGGCCATCGCCAAACCGGAAATGATGTAGGTTTAAATTAAATAAATCGAAAACAGGGGATGACTGAGTTTAAATTAAATAAATCGAAAGCAGAAATGATGTAGGTTTAAATGAAATAAATCGAAAACAGGGGATGATGATGTAGGTTTAAATATAAATGAATAAATTAATTAAATAAAAAATAAATAAAATAAAATAAATAAATTAAATAAAACAGGGGATGACGATTTAGGTTTAAATGAAATAAATCGAAAACAGGGGATGATGATGTAGGTTTAAATTAAATAAATAAATAAATTAAATAAAAAATAAATAAAATAAAATAAATAAATTAAATTAAACAGGGGATGACGATTTAGGTTTAAATTAAATAAATCGAAAACAGGGGTTGACTGAGTTTAAATTAAATACATCGAAAACAGAGGATAACTTTCGAAAATATCGGCGAAAAAAGCAACCGCTCCCTGTAGAAAAGTGCCCAGTTTAGGGTTAAGGCCTTGATTTTTTTGGTCAATTTTTCGATATTTGTCGTCCTAAGGGTCGTTCTTCAAAATGATACCAATCTCATGAAAATCCCTCGACTTTTTCGAAATTTTTAGGCAGACGTATAAATATAGATACATACATACATACATGCATTTAAACAGACAGGTGTGATTTATATTATAGATGATGATATTTTAAAAATACAAACACGTAGATTTCTCGGGGACTAAAACTCGAAGACAACTTTATTATTTACATTATTGAGAACTGCGCTATACTCATCGTAAAATAAACGCTTCTCTGCATTTACTGAGCAGACGTTTCCACGAAATGTTTCGGAAATGTTCAGCCGTTCCCGGGAAAACCCGATCTCGAAATGTTAAACCGCTACGAGAAAAATATGATAGACAGGAAAAAAACATGGAAATGCAATAAATAAAATTAAAGACATATACCTAAATCAACCCTAAACTATCACCCTAAACTATAACCCTAATCTGCGCGATAATTTTTTTTATTTTTTATTTTTATCCAATTTATAAGATACTAGCCCTTATAGATTTGAACTTGCTAAAAACAGACTGGGGAACGCTCAGCAAACCCTTTCGATTACTTCCGTAAGACGCCGAGCGAACCCGAAAAGTTCGTTGACATCACGGGCCAGTAAATGCAGCAGCGGTAAAAATATAGAAGTTGTAGCTTAGAGTTTAGAGAGATTTTAAAAAATATATATTGTCATCACACGCCGCAGTGTTACTGCGACAAGCATCAAGTTAACTTAACAACAGATATAAACCGAACTCCTGCCTACACGACAACATGAACAATACCGTCGATGTGACTCGACACAGTACCAAACATTTCCGTCGACACGACCCTACACCCTACCAGAACAGAAAGATTCTTGCGTCGTCCTTTTGTAATCTTTGGACAAACTCATTTTCGCCGTAGATAGACCTGACTAAGACACTGACACAGAAATTTTGAGCGCTACCGCACATGCCCGTCAGAGAAATAATCCAGGAAATTTTTATTATATAGATTATTCGGGCTTCTCTTTTTCTCTCTCCCCCTCTCTCTCTCTCTCTCTCTCTCTCTCATATATATATATATATATATATATATATATATATATATATATATATATATATATTAAGTAATGTGATTTATAATTTAAAAATTTTACAAATTTTTAAAAATTTTAAAAATTTTAAAAATCACATTACTTAATATTGAATTAGCTCTAGGACTTTTAACTATCGAGCTTATTATATATCTAAATTGCAACGAGCATTTCCTGTATTTTAATTAAACTAGTAATTTCACTATTACATTAAAATACACTTAGCTCTTTAGACTATTATTCTAATCTCCTTTAAATTATATATATATATATATATATATATATATTGTTACGCATCGGAATAGCTGGGAACGGCGAGAGACAATAATAGAGGCGCAACAAAAGATAAAATAAAACAAAAAATGACGAAAAGAGGTGAATGGGAGGGGATGGATTATCTTGGCTCAGGTACTAACTCATAACTCTTGAGGATAGCTAGTTTTAACCGATCGTAATCAGCACAGTCTGTTATAGAAAGGGAGGCATATACCTTCTATGCTCTTCCTTTAAACGCTGTTTGTAGGAGCATAGGCCATGCTTCCTTGGGCCACTTCGCACTCATGGCTATCTTTTCAAAGTGCTGAAAATACCCGTCTACGTTATCCTCATGGAATATTGGTACGAGCCGGACATGTTTAGGAATGTCAAACTCTTCTTTTCTTTCCTGGTGGGGTTCAGGCATACCTTCTGCTATGGTTCGTAACACTGCTTCGTCGACTATGAAGTTGTCCACGAGGTGCTACGTCACTATCTTAACTAGTTGAGTTCTCCGTATGCCTGGCCTTGCGTCCAGCTCATAATTCCTTTCAATAGACAATATATTGTCTTTCCTAAGTTTACAAAGCTCCTCGAACCAAGGAGATTCTATAAACGCTTGTACTCCTGATATTTTTAAAATCTAAAGTCTTTGTTATTTCACGTTCTCAGCTGTCCAGGTTGTCTTTTAGAGAATGAAATATCCCGGACTCGGAGCCCCCAAATTTGTTACGCATCGGAATACGCTGGGAACGGCGAGAGACCAATAGGTGCAACAATAGAAAAAAAAAGACAAAAAAATGACGAAAAGAGGTGAATGGGAGGGGATGGAATATCTTGTCTCAGGACACCGGTAAAATATGTACAGGACAGCAGGACTCATGTAATAACAAGATAAACACAAAATGAAATTTTATAAATTTTATTTAAGGACTAACATTAGCTAAAGAATAGGGGTTCAGAAAATAAAATAAAATAAAATAAAATAAAAACATAGAATAACAGCAAAAAAAATGAAGGACCTTTTGGGAAGGGAATTCTGTTCTCTTCTTATGTAATTAATGGAGTCGAGTAGAAAGCATCGTCCGTATTTTATAAAGCAACGAAAATATCCATTACATCAAGTTCAATGTTCAGCGTGGACGGATGAGGGTAAAAAAGAGAGAGAGAGAGAGAGAGAAAATAGCAAAACCGTAGTTTACTGTTCACCGATACGCGCGTTTGTTATATTGTCTTGTTTTGTTCGTTTCTCATTTCGGCCGTAATTCATCTTTCCTGTTGTTATCGCATAAGCATCATCCACAGAAAATACTCATAATTTCCTCCGTTTGGTGAGCGCCACGCAGCATGCGTCCAGCTCCGTCGCTGGTCGGACCCCAAAAGAGGAAGAGGACTCCTAAAGATCCGTTTCCTGTTCCTCCACTGCGCATGGCAGAGGAGAGGGGAGGAGCCTTATCCTAGGTGTGTTTACTGCGATGTCAGCAAAGGTGAATTGTCGTCTTAGTTATCTATAGTTGGGGTGACCGACCCTTTCTGTTCATGTCTACTCCTTCTCCCTCTCTCTCTCTCTCTCTCTCTCTCTCTCTGTACTTCCCCACCCTCTTTCTCTCTGTATTTCCCTACTCTCTCTTCTCTCTGTATATCTCGTTATTCCCTCACTTTCAAACTTCCTCGCCGACAAGTTAAAAAAACAAAACAAGCGTAAAATAACAACTACGGATGATGCGTGCTCGACTTTTAAATATTCTATAAAAACTTTAAACTTTCCCTATAATTGTATGACAATATATATATATAACAATATATAGATAACAATATATATATAACAATATATATAACAATATATATAACAATATATATATATATATTTGTAGAAATATATTCTGTTATTATATATCAATCCTTATAGAAGAAGCTCCATGTGCTAAGAGAGCAATATGTCGAATAAATGACAAAAAGTTATATTCCAAAATTCATGATGTTGACCATTTTATAATTTATTCCTTTAATTCAGTTGACTTATACAATTCTTGACAGTATCTGTTCTGTAGCGCAAAATCAATCACTTAATTATTATATTAAGTAGTGAATCTAGTATGCCCTTTACTCATCAGAAGAAATAGCAACAAGCAATCCGTCAAAAGGAATTGAAATGGAATTTGACATCGTAAAAATCCGAAAACTGGAAGAGAAGCTGCAGTTTACTTTATATTTTCCATTGCGGCATTTTGAATTTTTACCAAACAAAGTCATTAAACCCAACTATTCGTATAAAAAACTTTAATTAATTTATGAACCTTCTACTAAGATATTCAATTTAATAATTAGTATATTTTTTAATTCTAAGTTTTGTATACATATTATGAAAATAATATCAACAGATTATAAATTATTACACATGTTTGTGTATACGAAACTAAACTAAGCTACAAAAAATCTATTGATTATTTCAGTCATTTATCTTATTGATCCGAACTGAAAACCATACATAATTCAAATCTATTAGCTATTACAATCAAACACATCAATCCTTACAATTATAGTTTTTAAAATCATGCAATTCAAAAATTATACTTACGTTTTGTTAAGTTTAAAATAATCTGAAAACTCTTTTATATTGTAATTGTCCATAATTTAATTAACTTAATAAAGTGCGGCAGAGTTACCTCCCTTGGATTAAATCTTCTGAAATTAACTTTACTTTTATTTATTAATTTTCTACAACGCGTAGAAATCCATATTCAAATAATAATTAATTTTTAATTTAAATTTAGTTTTAATGTCTTTCATTCAATATTATTTTTAAAAAATTGAATCGATTTATATTATAAATTAATTCATTAATTTTTCCAATACAAATTTTTAGTATTACAGATTATTTCAATCGATAATCATGAGTCATTAAGTTATACTTCATGTTTGCTAATGTTGAATTGTAAATTAATTAGTTTCTTCCATTTATTTTATTTATTTATATATTTATTTATATTAGTATCAATATTAGCACATTATTATTATTTATATTGAAAGTAATATTTTTAATATTTAAATTTCACAGACTTAACTCAATTCTATTTACGACAATCTAGTATTAATAAGCATTTTACTAACTTGTTCTTTATTTAACCATTATTATTTATATTGAAAGTAATATTTTTGATATTTAAATTTCACAGACTTAACTCAATTCTACGTACGACAATCTAGTATTAAAATAAGCATTTTACTAACTTGTTCCTTATTTAAGCATCATTTTTTGTTATCGCTGTATATATCATAATTATCTAATAATTATGTTTCAGAGTTTATTACTCCGATAACATGTTATTTTAATTATAATTAAATGTATATTTAAGTTTAAACTACGTTCTTTTTTGTTGCTTAGTTTAGTTTCGTATACACAGACATGCATAATAGTTTATAATTTGTTGATATTATTTTCATAAGAATGTATACAAAACTTAGAATCAATAAATTTACTAATTATTAAATAGAACATTTTGGTAAACGAGTCATCAATTAGTTAAACTTGTTGGTACGAATAGTTGGGTTTAATGATTTGTTTGATAAAAATTCAATATGGCGTAATGGAAAAATATAAAAGTAACTGCAGCTTCTCTTCCAGTTTTCGGATTTTTACCATGTCAAATCACATTTCAATTCCTGTTTGTTGCCATTTCTTCTGATGTGTTAAGGACATAAAAGATTCACTAATTGATATAATAATCAATGATTGATTTTGCGCTACGAAACAGATACTGTCCAGAATTATATAAGTCAACTGATTTCAAGTAATACATTGCAAGATGGTCAACATCATGAATTTCGCAAAATAAGGTTTTGTCATTTATTCTCTCTCTCTCTCTCTTTTATATATTTATTTATATATATATATATATATATATATATATATATATATATATATATAAAAGTGAACGTGTCTGTGTGTCTGTGTGTCTGTCTGTGTAAATTTCCCTACGCTATAAATCTGTCAATTTTAATCTACAGACTCGGAATTTGATATACAGGGTACTGAGATTTGGGGAAATCTTTGTAATCCGTTTTCAGACAGAAATTTGGCTGTTAAGGGGTTAACGTTAAACGATTTGACCTTTGAGAACTCTACCAAACTCCTCCGAATATTTTGGGTCTGAACACTTGAACTTTTAGATATAGTACTCTGGGACATGGATCTAACTTAATAACTTGATTTGAGCCCCCAAACAATAAATTTCAAGGGGTCATAATAGGCTCAAAGTTAAAAAAAATTGACTCTGCGGTCTCTACCAAATTACTCAGACAATTTTTGGTCTTAACATTTGAAATGTTACATAAAGCGTATTCAGAGATAAGGCAAGCTTTTTGATCGGTTTCGGTCGTAAATTTTTAGTTACTAATATATGTATGTATGTATGCATGTATGATTGTATGTTTGCATGTCCGCCTAAAACTTTAGACAGAGCCAACGGACTTTACCAAGATCAGTATCGTTTTGAAGTTCGACCTTTCAGACGACAAATGTCGAAAACTTGACTAAAAACATTATTATCTTAACCTTCAACTGGGCACTTTTCTACAGGGGAGTCGCTGTTTCGCCGATATTTTTGAAAGTCATCCTCTCTTTTTGATTGTCTTGCCTTAATTTAAACATTAGTCACTTTCGGTTAGGCAGTGATCGTAACAGCAAAGACGTTAGGTTGTTTTCCCCGTTTTTTCTCTCCTACGCGGTACGGGTTCGAGCCTGCCTTTCTACTACAACTTGTTTCTTTTTTTGTTTTTTTGTTTTTTGCTCAACAGGCACCTCCAAACACCCGAACAACGCCGGGCTGAAATGCTAGTATATATATATATATATATATATATATATATATATATATATATATATATGTATATATATATATATATATATATATATATATAAATGTGGGAAAATCTTTGTAATCAGTTTTCGGCCATAAAGTTAGCTGTGAAGGGGTAAAAGTTCAACGATCTGATCTTTAAGAACTCTACCGAACTCCCCCGTAAATTATGGGTCTAAACAATTGAAATTTTAGATATAGGTTCCTTGGACATGGATCTAACATAATAAATTGATTTAAGCTTAAAAACATAAACGTTAAGGGGTCATAATAGGGGCCATTTTTTTTAAAAATGACCTTTGCGGTCTATACCAAATTACTCAGAAAATTTTTGGTCTAAATATTTGAAAATTTACATAAAGGGTATTCAGAGATAGGGCAAGCTTTTTAATCGGTTTGGGTCGAAAACTTGGGCTACCAATATATAAATGTATGCATGTTTGCATGTCTGCCTAAAATTTTGGACAGAGGCGACGGATTTTTACAAGATCAATACCGTTTTGGAGCTCGAACCTTCAGACCACAAATACCGTTCTTCACCATCAAATTGTCATGCATTCATTATATATATATGTATATATATATATATATATATATATATATAGTCATCCACATACAGTACTGGTTCGCTGTTTCACAGCTCATCGGTGCGGCTAGACAGGCAACCACCTCAAGCCAAGATTGAAACCCGACTGTCTGTATGGCAGTCAAGGCTCCTAACCATTACGCTATTGGCGGCCGCTGAACGAGTAGTGAATTTAACGATGTTTTGACATCGTCCGAAATACCGCCGCTCGATTTGTTTACACAAAGAGCGTCGCTTATACGCTAATGGTAATTCGTGTATCACTTCTCAATATGCTCAACTCAAGGTAAGGAGCATTATAGTCATCCACATACAGTACTGTTTCGCTGTTTCACAACTCATCAGTGCGGCTAGACAGGCAACCACCTCAAGCCAGGATTGAAACCCGAATGTCTGTATGGCAGTCAAGGATCCTATCCATTATATGTATATATATATATATGTGTATATATATATATATATATATATATATTTATATATATATATATATATATGTATATATATATAACAAAAATATTTTGCAAGGATAAGATATAGGTAAAACATTTTCGCGTGTTTTCGTTTCCATATAACGGAAATGGTTTCCATTTTGTTTTATTGTTAAAGTGTTTTTATTCAATAAGTCTGAATAACGCCTGTTCTTGTAAAAATTTTCAAACGACATAACGTTTGGATTTGTGTAAATAGTCTTGAAACAATTGTAACTAATGATAAAATACATTATTTGTTGCTATCAACCCATTCTTTGATGTCTTGCGTTTTGTTAAAACAATATATGAATGCTCAATTATGAAATATGATAATTTTTTAGCTTACAGTTTGTCATTTCCTTTTGGCTTAAAATTTATTGGTATATGAACGATTACTGAATTATATAAACCCAGCATAATTTGGAATACTACAAATAAGAAATATATATATATATATATATATATATACATAAAATAAATATATATATATACATAAAATATATATATGTATATATAAAATAAAAAAAACAACAATAATTATATATATATATATATATATATATATATATATATACACGCACACACAGAGAATAAGTATTATTCTAACGTGCATTAATAATATAAAATATTTTTATTTACTGATAATTACGAGCATGAATTATTGATTTTATTTTGGTTTTATGAAACACAGGCGCAGTTTGTTCTGAAAAATATCTATTAAATATGTAGGTTTTTCGTTTTAATATAGAAATATTTTTACCGCAGATTCGCAAGTCAAGCCATCCATGCGAACGACTCCTCATTTAGCGTTGTCAAAAAGAGTTCGCGTCTTATTCGAAAAAAAAGGAAATTTCTATCATTGCGCATACCCTGCTCACAAGGGAACGGTTGCTGATCTCCCTTTTAAGAAATAATCGATATAATTGATTTTTAATAGAGGGTAGAATCAGATAGTAGTTCGACTTCTTCTTCTTCTTTTTTTTGCCCTGCTTCTTCTTGCCACTAAAGATGAGAAATGATGTAGAAATTGAAGGCATGTTTTATTTAAAATCGATTTTTGAAAAGCTGTTCTTGGAGCTTCTTAGCAATTCTTGGTATTTGGTGAAAAAAAGACAACAACATAAAAATCTATTGTAAGTACTTTTGGTTCTATGTTGGTAGGAGATAAGAAGCGGGAAATAGAACACTTTGATTGGACGACTGTAAGAAATATCACATGACTTAATGTTCAATCAATATAACCATCATCAATATAATCATCATCAACATCATCAACAACATCATCAACATCAACATCACTATTCTCATCCACGCCGACATCATCATTATAAACAACATCAACAGCATCATCATCATCACCAACAACATCATCATCATCGACATCATCATCATTATCATCAATATATTCAACGTCATCAACATCATTTCCATCGTCATCATACTCATAGAAAGGTGACACTGGCTAAGTGTATATATATATTATTCCTTAATTGGAATTTTTTTTTTCTTTTGAGATGAGCATTTAATGTTAATTTTATTTTTATTTCGGACTATTAGTCTCATCTTTATTAGTTGTTGTTTTTTTAATCTTTTTATTGGTTCACAACGTTTCGGCCAACTTCCTCTGTTCCTATCCGTCGCGGTTACCACCTGACGAAGGCCAGAGGAGGTTGGCCGAAACGTTGTGAACCAATAAAAAGATTTAAAAAACAACAACTAATAAAGATGAGAATAATAGTCCGAAATAAACATAAAATTAACACTGGCTAAGTGGTTAAAAATTTTCACATTAGAAATCTAACTTAAAATATATTTAGGATACTGCTGGATATTTGGTAGGTGACACCAGGAAGATTGGCATTCGATCAGTTGCACATACGTAGATCGATTTCATATAAGGATTGCGAGGATTTCCACCATTTACTATCGGAATACATAATTGAACAGACGTATCGGTCAAAGAATTAAAATACTAAACAATGGGAATTAGTAAACATTCCAAGATGAAAGAATGTTTATGTAAATCGACACAAGAGAAATAGTGCAACAGTCGATCATAGAGCAAGAATTAACTGACACATTTTACTCACTATCAAATATACAACACCAGTGTTGAGTATTTGGCCGTTGAACCCAGGAATACAGGCATTCGATAGGGTGCACAAACGCAGATTTATTCCATGTAAAGGAATGCGAGGATTCAATGGACAATGAAAAATAATAAACATTCCAGGATGAAAGACTGTTTATATAAATCGGATCAACAGAAAATGAGTAAGAGTCGATCACAAAGCGAGGAAAAACATACTTTTTCTTCATTGCCAAATATCTAAGACTAGTGTAGGGTATTCGGCAGGTGAACCCAGGAAGAGGGGCATTTTATTGGTTCTACACACGCATATCGAGGGCTCTTACAATTGACTACTAGAATGCATAAGTGTCCAGAAATATCGATCAAAAGAATGGAAAAACAGACAATGGGAAATAGTAAACATTCCAGAAGGAAAGAATGTTTATATAAATCGACACTACAGAAAGGGAGACACGGTCGGTCACAGAGTGAAAACAAACTGACACTATTTTTCACTGCTAAATATCTAACAATACGATTAACAAAAATGATAATTTAATTCGTACAAAATGAATTAAGGAATCATAGGGAAAATAAAAAGACGAAAAAAATGATAAATGGAAAGAAACTTCTAAAAAATGGAAGGAACAAAATTTTCAACTAATCAAAATTAAAAACAAAAAACAACAAAGAAAAATTTCATTGCGCCAGATAAATATGAAAAAGGAGACTCTATTATATAAATTTCAAACGTCTCTTTATGTGTATGTGTGCTTGTATGCCTCGCTATAACATTCGACACACGCAACCAATACTCGCAAACTTGAATATTGTTTGAAAGTAAAGTCTCTCGGACGGATAATATCCGAAAATTGGCCAATAACATTCATTATTTCACCGTCAACTGGGCCGTTTTTTACAATGGGGGTAAGTTTTTTTTTCGTCGATATTTTTGCAAGTCATGAAGCCTCGCGTGAAGTGAACAAACTCGCATAGGACGGCTTACTTCTAACAACGAAGATAAACATATTTAAGAAAGGATAATTTTGTTTTTCCTCCAAATCAAAAAATTATAAACGCCAAAGACAAATTAAAATTCCTCTTTAAGACAGCACAATTAAAAGGTTTATTCAATTTAAAAAAGTTCATCTGCCAATTAGAAGTAAGTCATTTCTTCGAAGGGGCGGATGTACCGAAGAGCCCCGTCGGTCCTCAGCTTCTAGGGGGGAAGTGGAGTATCTGTTGTGTCTGGTGGATGTTTACAGAAGGGAGAGGGAGCGAAAGAGAGAGAGAGAGAGAGCGAAAGACAGAGAGAGAGCGAAAGAGAGAAAGAGCGAAAGGGAGAGAGAGACGTCTGTTTTGCTCGTCAGTTGAGTTCTCTCTTGACCGTAGTTCCCTAGAAGTGTATGAAAAAGTTCCTTAGAGGACAGATAAATCAATGTCTCCTATCAGCTTATTGTGTAGTCGAATCGCTAAATTTTGTGGGGGGGGGGGCGTTGAACCACAAGAGCAAAATAGAGTATGTGTGACTGCTACAATCTCTAATTACAATATGGCTGACAAAAAATAAGCTCACAAAAATTTCTATTACGTCATTATAAGATGACGTCATTAATTATTACCGAATTGGAAATTTCATAACTCACAATTTTAAAAGTATTTTTTTTTTATCTGACAGAACTCTTCGAGGATTATAACGTATTCAACTAGAAAAAAATACGCCTTTTTGTACTTTGCTTTTCAACGAATTTAAAGAAATTATTCGGACCAAAGAGGCGGTAGTTTCTCTATTTTAACGGATTGGTATTAAAATTTTTGCATCATGAATTTTGCAGATTCGTTTCAGAGCTATGTTAACGGGGAAAGGAACGAAAAGACAATCCACACTGCGAGAGTGTGCATAATTATTTGCGAAATCGCGATCATCACGGCCTGTCTCTTGCAAATAGCGTGGATCGAAACGTGCGATGCGGACATTCTGGACGTGTTCCCAGTCTTAACTGACAATTTCCTCTGCAAATACACCATCCCGTACAGGCAGGAGATCTTACTTGTAGCGTTAAACTTATTCTACGTTCATTTTATGGTTGCGGTTGTGCAGTCCGACATCAACACTAATCTCTGCAAGTTCATGATCTGCGCAATCGTTATCTGGTTTGTCCATTACACGATCTGCGTACTTCATTATAATTCGTGTGTTGTGACCTCACCTTGGTGGGAGAATCCATTGTTCTTCCTTCTGGGCTCCCTTGACCTTCGACCTCTCTCGCCGCTTTGTATAACTCTTGAACAAATGTCAACACCTTACCTATTACAGATTTGGATCTAAAAAAAAGCTTTCTCTTTCCATATGTAACATTTCAAAAATAATGTCTGAATCTTGCTTATGACCTAAATACCGGTGTATATTGACGTTACAATATGTATTTACCGGCCCACAGTTTTCGCGAAGTTTCTCGATTGTACGCGGCCGAAGACGAGAATAACCGGAAGCAGTTATCGCGAAACGTTAAATCACTACAGGAAATTTATAATAATAAACAGAAAAAAAAAACATTGCAATACAATAAATAAAATAACAAACACGTATCTTTTTTCTTTTTTTTCACACATCAATCACCACTTATCAAGGCCTGGAGGCCACTCGAGGATAACGGTTAATGGGTATACAATAGTTAATGTGATTATAGCGTTTTTAACATAGGTAGTGGAATTTTTGTAAATTGGATTACATAGGGGACGATTCATCAAGAACTTTTTTATATTGGATTTGAAGACAATCAGATTGTAATCACCTGGAAAGCAAGTCAACGGAAGAGAGTTCCACAGGCGTGCAGTTCTAAGAAAGAAACTCTGCTCATGGAATCTACCTTAACGTTCTAATATCTTAATATCTCTGGGCATTTATAATATATGTGCGTCTTTAATTCATTCATCTAATATATACAAAAACTATATGTCTGTCTGTTTCCATATTTACAAACTCTATCTCTCTACAAATTGAAAGTCCCAGGGCGGCGCTAGTGGTCTCAAATAGTTCAATATTTTATGCACTCTTTTTTATAGGGCTTTAGCCGGATTGTATATTTTCAGGATGTCAAAATGGGTCAAAATTGAAAAATCAAAATCATTATACATTTTGTACATTCATCTTAGTTTATTTTTAATATTAAGTTTTAATCAGTGTATATGCCTCATTGTATGGGCGCGAAGGGTACTGGGGCTTTAGGGAAGCTTACTACCACTCAAATTCCAGTTGTGTTAGATAAAAAGTGTGGGAAACAATTGGCAGTGGTTCTGATTAGACGAGTGTTTTTCGTTAAAGTTTGGCGAGGGGGGGGGCATAGATTGAAGCTACGACGAGCACCTGCTACGGAAATAACGATAAAGCAGATCTAAACCAATACTAACACTAAACCTTAACCCTAAACGCTAACCCTAACCAGTGCGATTTAAATTTTTTTTTTTTATTTCTTCTAATTTGTGGAAGAAAATAGCATTTATATAAAATCGTATAAGTTAATGGACAGCGCGTTCGTTAAAAATGGAGAAACACTCGGCCGATCTTTTCCGATTACTTCCCGTCAGTTGGAGACCGAGCACGAGCCAATTCCTTGGAAATCGCGGGTTGGTAATCGTAGAAGTACCTTAGTAATTTCAGGAATTGATATCCACGACAGCACTTAGGGTACTTATCAAGAATTCGACCTATTAAAGAAAATGCAGAAAATTCAGAAAATAGGGAAAATCATTAAGATGTATGTACCCGTCATAGAAAGAAATGTCATATTCCCAAAATCATGTACATTGTTTAGTTTTATTTTTTTAAAACTAAGAAAATCAAATGTTATGAGGAAGCAAAGCCCGACTATTTTGTGTCGCCATCTTGAAACAAAAAACAAGGGCAGATAACTGCCCCGTACCGGAAACACGTAATGTAATGCGAACAATTTCACATTAATTGTTTAAATTAGTTTAAAAATAGTTTTCTTGGTATTTTTTTACATTAAGTCCACCTCCTTAATTTTATTTAAAATAACGAGATTTAAAGCTTTTCGACTAGCTGAATACGGAAATCTCATTAACATTTTGCGTGATAAGTAGTTTTCGAGATATAAAAACGTATATTATGCACTGTAATTCACTGGCTGCCATGTTATACGCTGCGGCCGATTGTTCTCTGTATGTAATATGCATGCGTGTAAAACAAAAAATTACGACGTTTTTTCGCTTCATTGAGTAATTTCATGTTAAGAACAGCTTTCGGAATGAACACTATCAACTTCCCCAGCTTAAGAATGACTTATGGAATAAACACTCCAAACCTCCCAATGTTCAGAACGTGTTTTTTTTTTTAATAAACACTACATTTTGGAGAGGTCAAAAAATATTTGCCCCAAATTTGTGATATACGTTGTCGGCATACCCACATGCAAATCCTATAAAAAATGTGAGTGTGGCAGTGTCTGTTGTAGAGAAGTAGTTTTGTTTATCGCGCAGGAGTACAAAAAATGGCGTCCATTGAATTACTTTGCATAATGTAAGTCTTTATATCTCTAAAACCACTTGTCTCATTTAAACTAAAAGTAGATATTCGTATTCAGCATAGTCGAAAATATATGAAGGTCGTCATCTTATAAAAATAGTGGAGCTGAACCTAATGCAAAAATGTCTTTAAGTGAAAACAACTACTTGATCATTTTACATAATTTTTGGAATATGACATCTTCATCTAGTGATGGGTACGTACGTCATAAAGATTATTCAATATTCTTGTATGTTTTTTTTTTATTTAGATTGAACTGGCGGACAAATATAGTGATTGTTTTATTACCATGTTTTTTTTTCTTTTTACGGCGGTGGGGGCGAAGGAGATATTTTCCGAAAGCAACTGCTGATTTTATGTTGCATTAAATTGTACTGCTATGTTGTTTTGGTGATTCTACAAAATACGAACCAAAGTGTTTTGTAATCCGAACTCTGGCATGATTTGAAGGGTACTCGGCCAAACGTCGCTTTACTTTGGATCTTAATAATCAACTAGCAAAAAGAAACAACACCATTTTATTTATATATTTTCATTTTATTACTAGCGGGAGAAGCCGGCTTTGCCCGATCGAAAAATACGCTTAAATATGATATTTTAATTTGTCCAGATATTGTAAATATATTATTATAAAGTCGTGATTTCAAAAGATACCACGGCCATCGATATATGCACAAGTTGCACATATAAGAATTTTTATGCAATAGTAAAATTTTGGGAAGATTTGGTATTTTTTTTTAGATTAGGTCCACCTAATTTTCTTTTAAATGACAACTTTTATAGATTTTCGACTATGCTGAATACGAAAATTGCATTGAAATTTTGCAGAAATAATTAGTTATCGAGATATAAAAAGGTGTATTATGCATTGTATTCTTTGGCGGCCATCTTTTTACGCGCGTGCAATGTCAGTCATAGATGAGTAGATTTGTTTATGGCGCGCGCACGCGCGTAAAAGATGACCGCCAAAGGATACAATGCATAATACAACTTTTTATATCTCTATAACTACTTATTTCTGCAAAAATTTCAATGCGATTTTCATATCCAGCATAGTCGAAAACATACGAAGGTCATCATTTAAAAGAAAATTGTTGAGGTGGACCTAATCTGGAAATTTACCGGAGATTTAAGTAAGAGGTTTCACATTCCAACTCATCGTTCACTTTCGACATGTCAACTTTTAAAGGTGTTCGGGCATGCTGACAAAGTTTGGGGTGTTTATTCCGAAAATTGTTCTTCAGATTGAGAGGTGGGAGGTGTCTATTTAAAAAGCCGTTCTTAATATGGGGAGGTTTGGGTGTCTATTCCGAAAGCCTTTCTTAACATGGAGAGGTTGGGGGGGTA
>NC_136503.1:94699592-94772092 GCF_053919585.1 Euprymna scolopes | reverse complement strand
TTTTTTAGAGATAAGAAACACCAAATACTGTGAAAATTCTTCACAAACACTCAAGGGCGAAGCTAAAGAACTGTGTGACTATATATCTGTTGATATAACGGACAGATATTCTTCAACTAAACATTTAATACTTGGTAAATTGTTTTACAAGATAAGCTTTGCTAGTTTTAAGAAAAAAAAAACTACCTACAGAAGAGATATCCTTGACAACTGAAGCATATTCCATGATTGACAAAGAAAAGTTTGAAACTGAGCTAGAAATATTTTATAGTAGGTCAGATATCCATGAGTATTGCAAAGTAATTGATCTCCTGAAATCTATTTTGGAAAACAATTTAAACGATGTTCTTAGTGAAATCACAAAACCCATAAAAATTATCTTGACAATTCCCATGACTACATAAGAGATAGAACGTTGTTTTTCAACTCTGAAAAGAATTAAAAAAACTTTTCTAAGGAACACCATGGGTTGCGAAAGACTAAATGCACTTGCAGTGCTTTCAATTGATAAAAAAGTTCTTCAGCAGTCATTCAGAAGTTAAGGAGAAAATTATCAATCTTTTCTCACAAATTAAAACAAGAAGAATGGAATTTACTTTCAAATGAATGTAATAAGTAAAATATTTACATCTATTTAGGATTCCTTTAAGTTATTGTATTTTTATACGTGTGCATACGTATACATTATGTATAATTTTATGTTTGTTTTATTTTTACACAATATTAAAAAAATAGGTGTTTTCTTTATAACAGCACCCCCACTAATCTTAGGCACGAGCCGCCACTGGGTACTATAATTGTAAGAAAAAATATGTCAATTTGGAAGATGTCTCAGCAGGATTTTAAATTAATGTATGAATACATTGATACAGTTAAGTAATCAGACAACCTTTGCTTCATTATCAAACTCCACATGAGTGTGTTTCACTTTCTTTCGCCACTATCGACAACAAATTTTTTTAGAAAAAAGACGTCATTGAAAATTCAGAAAAATATGAATGACCCCCAACAGAAACTTACCAATTTTACCTTCACATAAGACATATCTAGTGGCTTAATGTAGTGCCTGGAGTGATTTCCATAAGATATTTCAAGTGGCTTCATACATTGTATGGAGCTATTTACAGAATACATTTAAAATGGTTTCATGCCTTATCTGGAGTGACGTCTTCATCTATCACATTCAATCTTGGCAACGCGTGGACTGACTTCATTTCCCCGCACCCCACACTTAAAAATATACATGTAATAAAGTAACGTTTCGATTGTAAAATGTTTCAGTCATTTCGGGACAGACTTCATATTCCAATCCTATCTGTGAAAAATATATATGATATAAAGTAATGTTTAAATCGTAAACTGTTCCAACCATTTCCGCGACTGACTTCATATCTCAAACATTACTTGTAAAATATGTAAAAACTGCCTTCATATGCCTCGCCCCACTGATAATGAGCAAGCTCAATGTTGCCTAACTTCTATGATCTACATTATGCATTTGGTATTCCGAAGTAGTCACCCATATGATAATGGTCAAGCGGAAGTTGCTTAACATTTATTATCTACATAAAAGATTTGGAATTCACAAGTTGTCACCCATCTGATAATACTAAGTTCATTTTCTAAGCTTTGGTGATTTATATGAAGCATTTGGTAATCCTAAGTAGTCACCCATCAGATAATGACCAAGTTCATTGTTGCTTAACTTTAATAATTTTCACAAAGCATTTGGTATTCCTCAGTAGTAACCCATCTGATAATGACCAATGCTCATGTTTCTTTACTTTGGTTATCTGCATTAAGTATTTAGTATTCCTAAGTAGTCACCCATTTGACGAGGACCAATCCTAATCTTGCTTAACTTTAGTGATCTACATAAAGGATTTGGTGTTCCAAAAAGTCACTCATCTAATGGTGACCGTTCAATGTTGCTTAACTTTGGTGATATACATAAAGCATATAGTATTCCGAAGTAGATACCCACCAGCTAATGACCAAGCTCAACGTTGCTTAACTTTGATGATGTACATAAATAATTTGGTATTCTGAAGTAATCACCCATTTGATGATGACCAAACTATCTGACTTACTGAACCATGCTATTTTTTAAACAGTATTTTCAAGCTAAATTAAAATTTTACGATGAAAATTCAGAATAGTTATAAAATACCCCCTCCTCCATGTTAAGAATGGCTTTCGAAATAATAACGTTCAATACGTGCATCAGTACCCTTTCTTTTCTTTTACAGTTTTCTTCAACTAAAACAATTGGTATTGGCAGTTGAATGTACGGGGTTTATAATCAGAAGTATATATGATACATACTATCCTTCTGTTTGTACGTCATGGTCCTTAAATCTTGGCATTGGCGCAAAGAAAGATGGAGAGGATAATTTTAGACATCAGTATACGAGACGGAAAAATAAACATCTGGATCCGCCAACAAACAAAAGGTATTGGCATCAATACTGCTATCAAAACATCCAAACAGAGATGGGCAGGGCACATAGCCAGACAACATGACAACAGATGGTCTATAAGGACAATGGAATGGACACCTCGTGAACATAAGATGCCAAAGAGAGGGCCAGGATCGAGATAGAGGTAGGAGCTGATACAACACATGGGTCCCATATGGAAGCGGATAGTTCGTGGTAGAGATAGATGGCTAAAGTCCAGGGAGGGGTTCCTCATTGGGTGATAAAACCCTTGATTGATATTCATATTAATAATGATCCTTTAAGAAAAGCAAGAAGAGAAAAATCCCATGAATAATTGAAACAGGATAATAAAAATCCAATTCAATAAAATTTAATCATTCAAAAAGACTGTACAAATATCTCCTCAAAGGCTACTTTCTCTCTTTATGTTTTCTTCAACCTGTCTCTTTTAAAATAAAAAATGGCCATGGTCTGTTAATTTACACCCTAAACAGATTTTTTTACATTGGTTTGCTGGGCTTAGGTTTGAAGTACGATTCTCGTTGTCCGTTACGATATAGCTATAACAAATCTTTTTTTTTTTTTTTTTTTTTTACAAAGGCATCACCACATTATCAAGGCCAAGAGGCCTCTCAAGGATAAGGGTTAAAGAGTGTACAGTAGAAATTGGTCAATATAGTAATCATTAGTAATGAAAATTTGGTAAATTTAATAACTTATATAGAACGGCTCATCAAGAACTTATTTACTTTAGACTTGAACACAACCATATTGTAGTCAGCCGGAAAGCAGGAAAACGGAAGACAATTCCACAGGCGTGCAGTTCTAAGAAAGAAGCTTTGTTCATGGAATCTATGTTTAGGATTAGGTACAGATAAAGAGTGGGGGAAATTATTGATAGTGTTTACAGCTAGACGAGTGTTTCTTGTGAAAGTTTGGCGAGGGGGGACCATAGATTGAAGCTCAGTTGAACACTTTCCATGAAAATAACGATACATCAGAGACAAACTCGCAACATCTCTTCTGTGAGATAGAGGTTGCAAGGAGGAGAAAAGGACATCTCCTACGACATCTTTTCTTATGATTCGTTCCGGGTAGGCATCGCTAGTATTTCTAGAAACCTGAAACATCACATAAAACAAAGCAGAAATCCAGTTTTTACAATTTATGTCTTTCAATTTAGATAGTGATATTTTGATCGACATTATGTATTCAATTCTGACAGGTACTCTTCCAAAGGAGTCACCACTTATCAAGGTCTAACAGAAAATCGAGGATAAGCGTTCATGAATATAAATTGACAGTGTCGTAATCGTTAATGGTGAAAATTGTGTAGTATTGGAATATTTATGGAGACAGCTAAACAAGACCTTGTATACAATAGACATGAAAACTGCAGTATTGTAGCTAGCTGAGAAGCAGGTCAGCGTAACAGATTTCCAGAGGCGGTCAGTTCTAGGAAAGACAATTTGTGCATGGAATCTGCGTTTTGATTTAGGAGCGGATAGAGAGTGGAGGTAATTGTTGATAGTAATTGTGGTGAATAGCAGGGGGTTCATATTTATGAGATAATGGGTACATGTAATACAGAGGTAACGATGAGGGAGACAGAGAGAGGGACATATTTATACTGAGGGGGAGAGACATTTATGCAGTTGTGGGATGTTTCTTCTTAACTCAAATAGCGAGGGTGATAGGGTGATAGATGCGCAGTTCTTATATTTTTTATAACAGATATAGAGAGGAGGAGGGGAGATACACACTCTTGGAAGAGTTACATAACCTTCATATTAAGATGATTAAAACGTTACCTTTTAATTTGTTGAATGACAACACGAAGACAATAATTACAAATATCGAGGTTCTTTATTTCATTGGATCAGTCGAATGATGATGACGTCAGGAGTTCACATTTGTTCTTCATGGTTAAACATCTACCGCTTCGCCTCTAAGGTGACCCTCCTCTGACCATGTCAGGTCTTCCCGACCAACTCTGCTGACTGCTCGAACTCAGCTGCCCGGCTGCTCTAATCTGACTAATTCTAACTCCTATATTGAGAATTTCCATTTTGCTATGACGTCAGATGTGTGGTTCCAAAACGTGACTAGCTCACGTGGCTAAACACACGTTTGTCCAAAATACACATTTTTTAACCTAACCTATTTTTTACAATATATTTTTAATTTGTAATGTTCATTCTTGTTAGCTGACCCATTTAATTCAGTTTTCATAAAAGAACGAACAATCAATTCGTTTACAATACAAACAATACCTAACTATTTCCAATAGAATTTAACAATAGCTAAATTCTAACAGACCAATTTCTGAACCTTGCTTACAAGGTTCGAGTCCCGGCTTATCCTAATCTCATTTTCACTTATCTAATATTCTTCTTATTTACATGGAAAGGGGGTAGCCTTTCCTTGTGACAATTATAGCTAGTCAGCAGTTATCTTTTTTTTCTGAATAGAGATAAGCCGAACACTGGCAAAGAAAATAACGATAGAGCAGGGGCAGGCTCGCAACGTGAAAAAGAGGTGACAGGAAAAGAAAAGGGGCGTTATTCTCGTTGCAGCACTCGTGCAATATCAGAAAATGGGAATAAAACGGGTCTGAAATGTTGCCATAGATTTTAATGTCGTGTGCACAATTGTTTACAAATAGTCTAAGAATAACGTAACCTAATATGCGGCTGCAGCTGAGATTGAACTCACTACACGAGTTTGTAGTTTAGTTCAAATCTTGTCCGTAGCTGAATACTTGATGCTTCGCTAGGGCTATCAAGGTTATTTTGTATCGTGACGCCATCACTATATGGGTTGCTTACCACGCCTTAAGAGAGGCCCATATACTCTCGAGAGAATGGTATACCGCGCCAGTATCCTTACCTGGTATTTTACCTCGCAGTACATACAGTGGCTCGCCTTTCCAAATGACTACCCATCTAGTACTGACCAGGCTACACGTTGCTTAGCTTCGCTGATCTGGCTAGAACCGGGGTGTCAACTTGATTATGCAGTATAAGAACTCAGGTGAAACAGTAACAGTGTTTTTAATACTTTTATATAACTCGTGAGAATATGCAAATACTTTCTGAAGCGTCCAATTTAAACCAAAGAACGAGAAGCATTCGATGGCTTGCTCACACGCAGATGCATTCCAAGTAAGGAATGCAGTACTTTCCGCAATTCTCTATTGCAATGCATAATTTGACCAAAAATATGTGAGTGGATATCGGTCAAAAGATTGAAACAATAGACAATGGGAAATATAAAACATTCTAATGGAAAAAGAATGTTTATAGAAATCGTCACAAAGAGAAAACAGGGCAGTCTGCCAGAGAGAGAGAGAGAGAGAGAGAGAGAGAGAGAGAGAGATGTCAAAACACCAGTAATAATTTTAAATTCAAACTAATTATGGTATGAAATAAAAAAAATATATATATTATTTAATAAATCAGCTGTGTTGTATTTTACTCACTGTCAGAGTGTATATATCTTGGAGCAGTGACAAAAGGATTTTAAAATCAAACTGGAAAAGGCAGTTTGGAACAATCGGCCGCAGCGAATACATAGCACAAGTCCAAAATTTCAAAATATATTTAAATTTTTTTACATAGGCATCACCACTAATCAAGGCTCAGAAGCCACTCGAGGATAAATAGTTAAAGAGTGTACAGTAGTCAAAAGGACAATATAGTAATCGTTAGTAACGGAAATTCGGCAAATTTGTTAACTTAAGTGGAACGTCTCATCAAGAACTTGTTTACGTTGGACTTGAAGACAACCATATTGTAGTCAGCTGGAAAGCAAGCAAACTGAAAACAGTTCCACAGGCGTGCAGTTCTAAGTAAGAAGCTTTGTTCGTAGAATCTATGTTTAGGTTTAGGCAAAGATAAAGTAGTAATTATGGGGGAAATTATTGATTGTTTTCAGATAGACGAGTGTTTCTCGTGAAAGTTTGGCGAGAGGGGGCATAGAGTGAAGCCTAGATGAGCACTTGCAATGAAAATAATGATAAAGCAGAGACAGGCTTTCAACATCTTTTCTGTGAGAAAGACGTTGCAAGGAAGAGAAAAGGACATCTCCTACAAGGCTACGCAACTATTTCAGTGGACAAAAGACTTCGATTCTTATAATTTAAATTATTCCTTTAAATTATAAGGAGTCCACTCAAATAGTTGCGTAAGCATTTTTTTTTTATTATAAATGTACAAAAAATATTTGGATAAAATAAAAATGAATTTAAAATGAAAATAAAATAAATTTAGAATGAATTAATATAAAAAATTAATTGTAAATGAATTAAAATAAAATAAAACAAGCACAAAATAAAAGTATAGATGAAATTTACTCAAAGAAAAAAAAAATCAAACCTGAAAACACGCTCGATTAATTTGGAGTTTAAAATCAATTTGGCATTTTTGGGAGCTTTTTTAAAAATTTATTTTGGCCTGAAAAAGTTTTTCATGGCTAAATAGACAAATGTTTGCGCAGAGTCCACACTCGTCGTTAAATACCAAACTATTTATTTATTTTTTTTTTTTTTACACAGTGATCACCCCTTATCAAGGCCCGGAAGCCACTCAGGGATAAGGGTTATTGCAAGTACATTACGTTAGTGTGGAGATTTAATGAAGTGTTTAAGGGGGCGGTTCATTAGGAATTTGTTAACATTGGACTTGAAGACATCCAAGTTGTAGTCCGGTGGGAAGCAGATGTAGCAACATTACACCATCCTTGGATGTACCTGGCGTTTATATAGATAGGCAATTGCATTCTCAGTGAGATATCTACTGAATCAATAGAAGGATCCCACTATTTTTCCAGCGACCTTGGCAACGGATTTGATGTACGTTCCAAAATACGTTTACAATATGTTTTCATTCTTAGTATTTTTCCTCCTTTTTATCTTCTATATATATAAAAGCCAAACGTCTGTGTGTATGTATGTATGTTTGTTTGTAACGCTAAAACTTTTGAAAGACGGAACCAAACTTGACAAATTTGGTATCATATCGAAGCCCCATCACCCGGATGACAAATATCGAAATTTCACGTCAAACGGACCACTAGAAGTTGGTCAACTGATCAGTTATCTTCGAGGGGGGGCCCAAAAAAAACCTGTCATTATCTATATATATAAAAGACAAATGTTTGTTTGTAACGATAAAACTTGAGATGAAAGATTCCTCTCCCCTAAGAATAAAACATATGTTCAATATCTGCTTTTGTTTTTTCATTGTTTATACGGTCCCGAGCAACGCCGGGTAGCCCTGCTAGTTATATATAAAAGCGAAAATGTATGTATGTATGTATGTGTGTATGTTTGTGTGTCTGCTAAAAACTTTCGACAGCCACGACGAAAATTCACAAACTCGGTATCATATCGAAGCTCCACCATTCGCTCGAAAAATATCGAAAAATTAGCCACATAACGTTCGCTTTTTCACCCCGAAATCGAAAATTTTCGACAGAGGGGGTCAACAAAAACGGTCTTCTCGTGACGACAGCCGATTCTACGCATGCGCCAGCTGACGTCATGACCTGATTTACTTAAAATAGTTTAAAAACTGGACAAATTTCATGTACGTCGCGTTAGCTGTTGATCAACGCGTTGGTTCATTATCATTGGGTTCGAATCGTGGTGTGAGATGTCTTCTTTTTTTTCGATTTTTTTTTAATTTAAATATTCAACGAGTGTAATTTTAGCCATTTTTCACGTAACGTTCGTTTTTCTTGGGTTTTTTTTACTCCGTTTATCTACCTCCGACCACAAACCCAAAAACACCCGGGTACCCACTGATTTTTTAAAATTTTAATATCGAAACAGGCTTATTTAGCCATTTTTCACGTGTTCATAATTCTGTTTTCATCGTTTGTTTGCCTTACGTTAGTTTATTTTGTGTTTTTTCCCGCTTAGTGTTAACGTTGTTTTCTTTTTTTACTTCGCTTATAACAAACAAACCTGGTCATTGACGTCGTCATCGTCCTCGTAACGCTCGACGACTTCTGGCCCTGCACCTGTCAATTTCGTTCTTACTTAAATAAATTCAAACATCTTTTGCTAACTCATTCTGGCCGACCGATTTTATTTTCAAACTTCGCCTCAGGGCTTCGGATTCGATCCTACTCCCCCCGGTTTCTTTATATTTAACACCACACACACACACCTACAAACACCCGGGCAACGCCGTGTACCCCCGCTAGTTATTTTAAATTCTTTCTAATTTCCTCCTTTGCTTGCTTTTTTTTGTTCTCTCTCCACTTTCATTTGCCCTTTCTTTTTTTTTCTTTTCTCTTCTATTTCGTTTTGTGTTATTATTGAAATGATTTCAAGACATTATCAAACCTCTTATCAGTTGCCTTTTGTTCGTTAGTTGTTCTACTTTCAAGTTGAAATAGCGATGTTTGACTAAACCTTCAAGCTAATAATATCTAAGCAGCTTCTGACAAAAAAGGTTAGACAGGTTCAACAATGACTCTGTCAAAAGAGACTTTCTATGAACATATCGAAGTAGAAATAAACTTTTTAAAATATCAATTCAGACAACAAAGGATTCTGAAGGGATTTGCCTCATCATTATACGCCCCTTTATTTCTTTTTTTTTACATGGAGGTCACGACTTATCAAGGCACGGAAGCCACTCGAGTATAAGGGTTACTGCGTGTACAGTCATCAATGGGATAGTATCGTAGTAATCGTTAGTATTGGAGATTTGATATCCATGTGATTTTGGTGGGTGATAATTCATGTTGAGGTCTCTTCATCCATCTCTATACATTTTGTTTTGCTATACGTTCTCATGCCTATACTCCTATAAATCTGTATTCATATTAAACCCCTCCTTTTTCGATTGATTCAAAAATACAATAAAACTTTGTTATATATGGCTCGTGAAATTGCATTCATCATCTTCTTGTTTTATCGTTATTTCCATAGCAGATGCTCGTCTGAACTCCAATCTCTGGTCCCCCCTCGCCAATCTTTCACGAAAAACACCCGTCTAGCTGAATCCACTGTGAAAAATTTCCCCCACTCTTTATCTGTGCCTAAATCAAAACGCGGATTCCATGAACAAAGCTTCTTTCTTAGAACTGCACGCCTGTGGAACTCTGTTCAGTCTGCCTGCTTCCCACCGGACTACAACTTGGATGTGTTCAAGTCCAACGTTAACAAATTCCTAATGACCCGCCCCCTTAAGTAAACACATCATCAAATCTCCACACTAAAGTATTGCAATAACCCTTATCCCTGAGTGGCTTCCGGGCCTTGATAAGTGGTGATCACTGTATAAAAAAAAGATCTAGCTAATTTGCATATTCTTTTAAACATCCATTTTAATTAAGTTCCTATTAGTTTTTTCCTCGATTTCTTTTGAAATGATCATCTTTAGTTAACTATTACGCGTAATTATTTTCATGCAGATATTCTACATGATTTATACTTGCGTAATATTTACATAAAAAGGTTATAGTAAACACAAAACTCTTCCTGTATATATATATATATATATATATATATATATATATATATATATATACTAGCATGGGTACCCGGCGTTGCCTGGGTGTTTGGAGGTGTATGCTGAGCAAAAAAAAAACCCACAAAAACATGGTTAATTTTTTAAAACTATGACCCATATATTATATACACATATTATGACCCCTTAACATTTATTGTTTTGGGCTCAAATAGAGT
Source organism: Euprymna scolopes (assembly GCF_053919585.1). NCBI lineage: Eukaryota > Metazoa > Mollusca > Cephalopoda > Sepiida > Sepiolidae > Euprymna > Euprymna scolopes. The sequence continues at coordinate 94,761,949 of NC_136503.1, read as the reverse complement.
TATTAAGCAAGATCCATGTCAAAGGAACCTATATCTAAAATTTCAAGTTTTTAGACCCAAAATTCTCCGATGAGTTTGGTTGAGTTTTTAAAGGTCAAATCGTTGAACTTTGATCCCTTAAACAGCCAAATTTCTGGCCAAAAACATATCACATCGTTTTTTCCAAATCTCAGTACCCGGTATATCAAACTTTGAGTCTGTAGACTAAAATTTCACAGAGTTATTGCGGTAGGGAAATGCTCAGACACACAGACACACAGACACTTTCACTTTATATATATATATATATATATATATATATATATATATATATATATATATTGTTTAAGCAAAAACCAAGACTTCAAACAATGGGTTGATAGTTATAGAAATGTATTTCATCGTTAGTTACAATTGTTTCAAGATTATTCGGACAAATTCAAACATTATATCATTTGAAAATTTTCACAAGAACAGCCTTTCCTCAGACTTATTGAATAAAAACAATTTGACAATAAAACATTATGGAAATCATTTCCCTTATAAGGAAAAGAAAACAAGCGAAAATATTTTACCTATATATCATCCTTGCAAAGTATCATATATATATATATATATATATATATATATATATATATATATATATATATATATATATATAAGTATATATATATATGTGTGTGTGTGTGTGTGCTTTAAATGATTGCTTACCAAACTCCTGTCAGTATTTGGTCTACAGACACGAAACTTCATATATAAGGTAGTCAAATCCAGGCGAAACTTTATATTAGGGTTTTAGCTGGGGAAAATCCCATGCAAATGTGTGAAAATAAACGGAATTTGCCAGTTGAAGGTCAATTGACGGCATTACGAATATGCATGCGTAACGTAATAGCTATTGGTTGACGTTTTAATGTTTAGCCTAGCAGCAACTATGTCTTCGTAGCTCAGACATTAACGTCTAAGAGGAAAATAAAGCGTCATCGAAACGTTTTCTACTTTTTAAATCATTACTATATATTGGTTCCTATATAACATAAAAATAAATACGAAATCTATATTAATCAGAATATCATACTTAAGCGTATTTTACGACCGGGCAATGCCGGGCTACCAGCCAGTCTTTTTTTTCTTTTTATTCGATCTTCTCGTTCTCTCACTCTAGCATCCTTATATCTGTTCTCTCTTCCTCTTCTATTTCACTTACCCTCTTCATCTAATTATTTCCATCACTCACGTCCTTGCACCGCTTTTCTTATCATGCGTTATATCCCCGTTCTTAAGTGAAGAGTCGCTGTTTAAAACTAGAAAAAAAAAACGTATTTAGAAGCGAACAAATTGCAGAATAAATCCAGTTAGAGAGGCTTCTTTAGATAAAGAATTTATTCAGTTGGCATAAACAGGACGCATTGGTCTAGCGGACTCCGCGATCGTTAATTGGGTTCGAAAATGTGGAATGTTCCCGAAAGGAAAAAAATCTTGTTTTAGATTTTAAGTAGTTATTAAATTTGGTACATTTTTTTTTTACAAAAGAAGTCACCACTTATCAAGGAGCGGAAGCCACTCGAGGATAAGTGTTACTGGGTGTACAGTAGTCAATGGGAAAGTATCGTAGTAATCGTTAGTAGTAGCAATTTGGTAAATTGAATTACTTAAGGAGAACGGCTCATCAAAAACTTAAAACTTGTTTACATTGGACTTGAAGATATTGTTGTCACTGCGAGAGCACGAAAACGGAACAGAGTTCCACAGGACTGCAGTTGCAAAAGACAAGCTTTGTTTATAGGATCTTCGTTTAGGCTGAGACACAGATAAAATGTGGGGGGAATTATTGATAGTGGTTTCAGGTAGATGAGTGTTTTTGTGAAAGTCAAGCTGTGGGGGGGGGGGAGATGGATTGGAACTCAGACAGGCACTTGCCATGAATATAACGATAAAACAGAAACAGGCTCGCATAATTTCTTCCGTGAGACAAAGGTTGCAGGGTAGAGAAAAGGGCACCCCACTAGGCTACGTAGTCTATTTTGAACTCTGTCAAGGCAGGACAAGCATCTTCTAGGAATTGAATTTCATCCACAAGAAAATATTGTTAGTAGATATTTATGCAATAAGGAAAATTTGGAATTTTAGATTCATAAACAATAATTCGCGCAGACTATAATTAACAATACTACTGACCTTTTTGATGACGTCAGAGAATCAAACAGTAAAACTGATTTTGATATATGCAGATAGTCAGTCGGAGACAAACAAAGGTAACAGACGAAAGCTTTGGCTCAGGAGAGATTTTGATCTACGGAATACTAAAACGACTACATTAAATTTAGAATGCGAAGAAGCGGGTGAAAAGGCGTAGGTTTAAAAGATCAATTATTTACAAAAACACCCTGTGATTTATTGATTTGAGCATGACACTAAAGTGGGTAATACTGTTTTCACCTGAAATGCGTCAGAATTTGTTCTAATTTCAACATGGCGTGTAAGTAGGTAATAATATTTCCACCTGAAATCGGTAAGTTAAAATATCCCTAAACAACAAAAGAACCTTATATTTTTGTTTATTTCGACATAACAATTTAGTAGGTAATAATGTTTTCACCTGAAATGCGTCAGAATTTGTTCTAATTTCAACATGGCGTGTAAGTAGGTAATAATATTTCCACCTGAAATGGGTAAGTTAAAATATCCCTAAACAACAAAAGAACCTTATATTTTTGTTTATTTCGACATAACAATTTAGTAGGTAATAATGTTTTCACCTGAAATGCGTTCGCATTTGTATTAATTTCAACATGACATGTAATAATTTATATCAGTGTCAAATAAGTTAAACCTTAAACAGAACATTGGAAGAAAATATTTATCACGGTTCCGTTATATACGTCACACAATAAACGGAAGGCGTTTAAGAAATTGATCCCCATCTCTACATTCATAATAATGCTGTTTCCATCTGAAATGCGTTGGAATTTTATTTATTTCAACATTACACGTAAATAGGTAATAATTGTAATAACAATTTTTGAAAAAGAGATTAGTTTTAATGATTTTTAACTGCTAAAGAGCGATTATAAAAGGAAGTAAAACAACAAAGACGAACGCAAACTCAAATACGGAAGAAATATATGTGGATTGTGAAACTGTTGAGGTTGTTCATAAATTGTGTTACCTTGGTGATACTATTGCAGCACAGGATGGAGCAGGTGCTAATGTGATTACAAGAGTTATAAATAAGTTCAAGAAACTACTGTCATTACTAACCAGCAGAGCATTACCACTGTTGATCAAGGAAAAAGTATATCAGCCATGTGTATTTAGTACGATAATTTATGGAAATGAAACCTGACCAGTAAGGGTTGAAGACTGGAGTTGCATGAAGTGAAATTATATAAGAATGATATCACGGATGTCTAACACAAATATTAAAGAGAGGGTTTGATTTGGTGAGCTCAGAGGAAGACTAAAAAAAGATGCATGCAGAACAGGAGACTTTGATATTTTGGCCACATCCAAATAACATATATGTAACATATATGCGTATATCGTGTATAGTGGCTATCTATATGACCAGGTGCAATAGTTTGTATAATATCGATTACAGGTGTAATAGTTTGTATAATGTCCATTACAGGTGTATAAAACACATATTCGTTACTCATTGATTAATGTTTATGATGATGATGATGTTTTTAATGACACCAGAGTGACTATTATTTAATACTTTATTATTATTATTGTTATTATTATTATTATTATTATTATTATTATTACTCTTGTATCCTTTCTTAGTTGTTGTATTACGACGTTTCCGCCAACTATTCCTCTGGTCTTCGGCAGGTGGTAACCGCAACGGGGGAAGAACTCCGAATCTCCTAACTGCATTCTCAGAAATTACTGGCATCCATAGTTGTTGTCCGCAATAAATAAATTAATAAATAATACTCATCTCAATAATGAGTTCTAATTAAATAAGATATTTCTATCTTTCGTATTATTAGCATCATTACTGTCGTTTACACACAAGGTCAGTCACACAGGCTATCATCAAAGATTTATCTTTGAGAAGACCATGTGATATCCTCTGGAGTCTGAATGACAACAATTATCTCAATATTTCCAATGTACTCCACTTCCTTCGTTTACCTTTGCAAATTAATTTGCGTTATCGAAACAGCCGCGTACGATTGATTTTTAGTCGGCGGCGACTACGGGTCTTACTGGAATTGGGGCGGCAATATACCTCGTTATTATCATTATTATTAGTGGTAATAGTAGCAGTAGTAAAAGTAGTGGTTTATTATGACCATGATAACAATCTATTAATTTTTAAATTCGTTTTTATTACAAGTGAATTAATATGAAATTCAAAATATCAACTGTAATGAATATCCACGTATATATTTTATCATTGATCTTTATTTTTTTACCTTGTAAATGTTTAGTTTGCTTCTGGAACATCGACTATTTGCACCCATTTTGTGATACGCTTCTTTTTTACTGTTTGTATTATTATTATTATTATTATTATTATTATTAGTAGTAGTAGTAGTAGTAGTAGTAGTAGTAGTAGTAGTAGTAGTATTGTTATTATTATTATTATTATTACTATTATTATTATTATTATTATTATTCTGCTGTTGTTGTTATTATTAATGTTATTAATGTTGTTATTATTATTATTATTATTAATGTTGTTATTATTATTATTATTATTATTATTATTATTATTAATGCTGTTATTATTATTATTAATGTTGTTATTATTATTATTAATGTTGTTATTATTATTATTATTATTATTAATGTTGTTATTATTATTATTAATGTTGTTATTATTATTATTATTAATGTTGTTATTATTATTATTAATGTTGTTATTATTATTATTATTAATGTTGTTATTATTATTAATGTTGTTATTATTATTATTAATGTTGTTGTTATTATTATTATTATTATTATTAATGTTATTATTATTATTATTAATGTTGTTATTATTATTATTAATGTTGTTATTATTATTATTATTATTATTAATGTTATTATTATTATTATTAATGTTGTTATTATTATTATTAATGTTGTTATTATTATTAATGTTGTTATTATTATTAATGTTGTTATTATTATTATTAATGTTGTTATTATTAATGTTGTTATTAATATCATTATTATTATTATTAATGTTGTTGTTGTTATTATTATTAATGTTATTATTATCAGTATTATTATTATTATTATTAATATTGTTATTATTATTAATGTTGTTGTTGTTATTATTATTAATGTTGTTGTTGTTATTATTATTATTGTTATTATTTTATTGTTGTTATTATTATTATTATTATTAATATTGTTATTATTAATAATGTTGTTATTATCATTAATATTGTTATTACTATCATTATTATTATTATTATTAATGTTATTATTATTATTATTGTTATTGTATTTATTATTATTATTATTAATGTTATTATTATTGTTATTATTATTATTATTATTATTATTATTAATGTTATTATTATTATTATTATTATTATTATTATTATTATTATTATTGGCTCAAAAGGAGCGTTTACACAGGTCATCAAAGATCACTCCTTGAAATCGGCCTGTGGTGTTCCCTAAAATCTAAGTGACAACAAGTTTCCCAAGATTTCTAGTACCCTTCACCTCTTTCGATACCATTTGCAAATAAATTTGCATTATCGCAACAGCTGCTTGCCATTGATTTCTCGTTGGTAGCGGCTATCGGTCTTCACTGGAATTTGAGTGGTAATAAGCCTCCTCAAGATCCCAGTTCTCTTTGTACTTATCCGGCGGAGAACTGGTCAGTGCTCTCTCTCCTCCGTATTTCCTTCCTCCTTGACTCTACTTGGTTGCTTGGTCTCTTTTTCTTTTTTTTTTTTTTTTTGAAGAGGTAGCAGTGATGTGGTAATGGGGTGAGAATGGAGGGAGTAAAGAATTTATAGATATGCGGCTATAATGTTCTTCGATCTATGTGGCGTTTCATGTTTTTCCCCTGCAGCAGTTTGTCTACCCGCACTTGTTGCTCCTGTGTGTTATTTTCCACATTCAAAGGTTTTCCTTAATATTTCAGCTGTTTTCATTATTGTCGTTTGTTGTATTTTGCCAATCATTCCTTTGATTCCAATTTCTCCCATTCTTTTCCAATGTTATTGTGGACCCTCACCCCTTTTAAAAAATCTTGTTAAACTTTGTGACATATTTACATTCTATGGATGTCAGACGCGAACGAACACCCAATAATTTTATTATAAACTATTTCTTCAAACTGAAACATAATTATCAAAGTATACTTACGCAAATAGATATGAAAAGTCTTTGTTAAAGTTTGTGCCATATTTCCATGGAGTACAGGCGCGAACGCAGACCCCCACAATTTTATTATTTAAGTTGAAATATACTCATCAAAGTATTATTATGTACATCTATATAAAAAAAACCCTCGTAAACGTTTTTTTTTTTTTCATTTTTTATTTCCATACTTTGGGGGCCAGGCGCGAACGCAGACCCCACAATTTTAATGAACCACCGTTCTGCCAGATCAAACATACCCACTCCTGATCCTCGATACATCTTCTATCATTGTATGTAATCAGTTTTTTTTTTAAATAGTCAACATATAGGAGCCTATTCGTGACCAGACACACACACACATACACACACACGCGTGCGCAGACGTTCAGCTTTATATTATAATATATATATATATATATATATATATATATATATATATATATATATATATATATATATATATAGAAAGAGGTTTGTGTTTACTATAATTTTTTTACGCAAATATTACGCAGGTATGTATCATGCAGAATATGTGTGAATATAATTACACGGCAGAGTTAACTAAAGATGATCATCCCATAAGAAAATCGAAAAAACTAGTAGGGATTAATTAAAATGAATGTTTAAAATATTATTCAAATTAGCTAGACCTTTTGCTAGTGAATATAATTCCACAAACCATATATAACAAAGTTGTATTTTTTTTTTCAATAAATAGGAAAAAAGGGTTTTTAATATGAATATCCATGCACAAGAGCCAAGCACGTCTCCAGACTTGGCACCAAAAGAACATCTTTGGGGCATCCTCAAGCAGAAAGTGGAGGTGGGCAACGTCCCAAATATCTGCCAGCTCTGCAACGTCGTAATTCAAGAGTGGAAGAGCATGTGAAACTCCATGCCCAGGAAAATATAGGCAGTGTTGGATAATAATTGTGACCACACAAAATATTGAAAGTTGGCATGTTATCTCTTCTTCTCTATATAAGTAAAATGAACTCATTTTTTCCCGTCGGATTTTGACCTTAATAGGATTAAAAATCAAGATATTTCATGCAAATATAATATGCACAAACGGCAGAACAATATCTGAGGTGTGTTATAGGCTTATTATTTCTCAAATTCCTCGATAATCTTAGATTTCTATACTTTTTCTGCTGAGATGTCACGGCCAAAATCGGTTAAGATCAATGGAAGTGGTAAAATATTTTCTCTCTAATAAATTCCTCCTCCCTCTGCCACCACTTAACACCGTTTGGGGATCGTTCACAAGGAACAGTTGAGAAGAGAACACCGGTTTGGCTTCGTAGTTCTTTCATGTGAAGTTATTTAAAATCACTAAACTAAGCTGCAGTGCTCTGTGGCGTAGTGGTTAGCGTGCTGGACAATTCACATTATATTTTCACGTTCGCGCCGACCTACCGTAGTCGTTTTTTTTTTCTTGGTGGCCGAACTGTTAACGTTGCAGTTTTTTTTTTGTTTTTTTTTCACACTTTATTTTCCTACTTTTACTCATGACTCCGGGTTTGATCCTTCCTACTTACCTACCATAACATTTTTTAAAACTCCCCCCGTCCCGGAAACAAACACTCGGGAAACGCCGGGTACCCCCGCTAGTATGTTAATATTGACAACTTTTCGTAAGGGGTGTACTCGCTTTTGTTGCCAGGGATTTATCTTTTAATGGCTATATTTTTAGATATTTTGAGGGTGAACTAAATTTACTCTGTTATATATGCTGCAGAAAAACTACTTTTCATTTTGTCAAAAAATTATTTTTTCAGTGTTGTCATATGAAGATATATACTTAAATATTTGAAGAAATGTGAGGGGTGTACGAACATTTGTGATACATTGTCTGTGTTAGCTATTTAGAAATATAAGTATTATATATGGGTTAGTCGTTATTTACGGTATGACTTGACAAATTCTGTCTATAGTTCACAGGTCATATGTTTCTTCTAAGGGGTCACCCATCCAGTTCTATCTAGACTCAAGGTCATTTAACTTGTGAGACTTAAAGATAATTGGTTTGTTAAGTTTATTATGCCCAGTTCATATTTAACTCAGTTCTGAAGAAAAATTTCGTTTGGAATGTTTGTGAATAAAAAGGAAGCTCTTTCCTCATGTTTTTTTCTTTCTATAAAATCATGTTGAATATAAAAAGCGGAATGGAATTGTGATCAAATTATAGCAGAATTAACGAAACGTACGAATATTCCGATATTATTAAATTAATCTTTATATCGATTGAATTATTTTGCATTCTCTCAGCCAGGATTTCCTTAACAGCGGACTACTTCTAAACGAATCATTGAATTTACCTAGCCAGATATTATTCAATGCGATCTAACCGACGTAACAGAGCTCGTATAAGCGCGTGGGAAAATATCGGAAAAAGCTGTAAGATTGCTGGCTTACGAAGATATTAGCAGTCGTAGCCGAAAAAGCACATATGCTAATTAAGAAGTGTGCGCGGGCTTAGGTGGCAAGAAAACGCAAAATGGAGCACGTAGTCGGAGAGAAGCAACACGGCGTCGAGGACAATGGACGTGTAAAACCGAAGAGAAGAAACGGCTGTCGTTTTTTTTTACATAGGCATCACCACTTATCAAGGCCCAGAATTCACTCGAGGATAAATTGTCAAAGAGTGTACAGTAGTCAATTGGACAATATAGTAATCGTTAGTAATGGAAATTCGGTGAATATATTAACTTAAGTGGAACGGCTCAAGAACTTGTTTCCGTTGAACTTGAAGACAACCACATTGTAGTTAGCTGGAAAGTAGGCAAACGGAAGAGAGTTCCATGGGTGTGCAGTTTTAAGAAAGAAACTTTGTTCATGGAATCTGCGTTTAGGTTTAGGCACAGATAAAGAGTTGGAGAAATTATTAATAGTGTTTTCAGCTAGACGAGAATTTCTCGTGAAAGTTTGGTGAGGGGAGACCATAGTATTGGAGTGCTTGCCATGAGGATTGTAGTACTTTCCATGAAAATAACAATAAAGCAGAGACAAACTCGTAACATCTCTTCTGTGAGAAAGAGGTTGCAGGGAACACAAAAGGATATCCCCTAGAAGGCTACGAAGTCTATTTTGAACTCTATCAATGCAGGATAAATCCTTTCCAGCAGCTCCTTTCCAGATGTGGCAACAGTACTCCATCCCTGGACGTACCCGACTCTTATATAGATGTCTACGGCAGGCGTGTGGTCGGTAGAGAAATAATAACGTGACCGGGTCAGATGGATATGTGGCCCTGTTGTGGTGGCTAGAAATTTTAAGTGTCTTATTGCTATTTCAAACTTAAGCGTGACAGCTCAACTAAAAATTATATATATATATATATATATATATATATATATATATATATATTTATATATATATATGTTATTCCTTAATTGGAATTCATTTTTGAGATGAGCATTATATATTAGTTTATTTTATTTCGGTTGGTTGGTTGTTTTTGTTTTACGGCATATCAACCCTTTTCGGGTTATTTAATGCCGAATCCAAAGATTTTGAAGAAAAATTTTTTAATAGAATATATTTGTTGTTTTCAAGTCGGTTTCTATTTAACCCATAGTTGGGACCCTAACAGGTACTACCACTCCGGGCCAGAGTGGACCTGGGAGCAATGGTAATTAAAGGGTGGCTCAACACTCCCCAAAGCCCGCAAGCTGGGGCCTCACCACTGGATATAGTTTAAGGTCTTATCCAGGACCCTCATTGAGGGACTTTTACCCTCTGCAGGGAGGCAGTCGGTGTATTCTAATGCCCCACCGACAGGGCCTTTTATTTCGGACTATTATTCTCATCTTTATTAGTTGTGAATAAACAAAACCAATAAAAACAACAACAACAACAACAACAACAACTAATAAAGATGAGAATAATAGTCCAAAATAAAAATAAATTAAAAAATATATTTTAATATATTTAATATCTCAATCGTAAATAACAGAATTTTTAATCGACGAACATATTCTCTAACGGTGACTGGCGCATACCTGCTAAAACACCGGCTGAAGCCAAACCTCAAAATGCTTCGCAAACAGAACGTGAGACATGCACCCACTTTTCAGCACGCCCACAGATTGAGGAAAGGATAATGCGAGACGGAGTGAATTAATCGCACAACATCAGTGACAAGATATTTGATGCTTAAGCGAAAAGAAATCCCGTTATCAGATTTGCAAATTGTGTGTGAATGCTGTGGGCAGCGGTGGCGGAGGCGTTTATGGTGGTGGTGGTGGTGGTAATAATGTGTTCACCTGAAATGCATACGAATTCATACAATTTCAACATCGCATTTAAGTAGGTAATAATGTTTTCACCCGAAATGCGTTATCATTTATACAATTTCAATATTTATAAGAATTTGTAGGAAAAGGATTGTTTTTCATGATTTTAACTGATAAAAGGCGACTATAAAGGGGAGTAATTTTTTCCTTATTAATTAATCTTTGTGATGATGATGGTTTTTTATGACAGCGGACGTCAGACAATTAAATTAATATTTACGTTATTATTCATTGTTTATTATTATTACTCGTGTTTTCCTTTCATATTATTATTTTTCTTATTATCAACTCTCAAGGAGCTTACACACAGGTTATTAAAGATTTCATTGAATACAGCCTGTGGTGTTCCCTGGAAACTGAGTGACAACAAGTCTCCCCAGATTTTCCAGTACTCTCCACTTCTTTCGATACCATTTGCAAATAAATTTGCATTATCGCAAGAGCCGTTTGCCTTTGATTTCTCTTTAGCAGTGCCCATTGGTCTTCACTGGAATTTGAGTGGTAATAAGCCTCCCCAAGTTCCTAGTTCTTTTCGCACGTATACAGTGAAAGTCTGGCCAATGCTAACTCCTGGGTCTTTCTTTCCTCCTTGCCTACTTGGCTATTTGGTTTCACTCTTTTTTTTTAGAGGGGCAGTAATGTATTAATGGGGGATGGGGGTGTGTTAGAGAACTTTTAGGGATGCAGCTTCAATGTTCTTGGCTCCATATAGCGCTTCATGTTTTTTATTTGTGGCAGTTTGTCTGGTCTACGCTTTTAGTTCGTGTGTGTTAGTTTCCACATTCAAGGATTTTCCTTAATATTTCAGCTGTTTTCATTATTGTTGTTCATTGTATTTTTCCAGTCTTTCCTCTGATTCCAATTTCTCCCATTCTTTTTTCAAAGTTTTTCGGGATTGTTCCTAGTGCTCCTACTATTATAGGTATTATTTTGATTTTCTTCATCATCCATATCCCTTTCAGCTCTCTGGCTAGCGCTATGCATTTGCTCCGTTTCTATTTTTCTTTGATATTCACCCTGTGGTCAGCTGGAACAGCAAAGTCTACGATTTGACAGGATTTTTCTTTCTTGTTAATTATTACGACATCTGGTTTTATTGCTTGGATGGGTTTATCAGTTTGTATGTCCATGTCCCATAGGATTTTGTGATTCTCGTTTTCGAATACTGTTGCCGGCTTATGTTTGTACCACTTGTCAGTGCGTTCGAGATGCAGTTGTTTGCATAATTCCCGGTGTACTTCCCTTCCCACTTAGTCGTGTCTGTTCTTGTATTGGTTTTGGGCCAGTTTGCTGCATTCACTTACTATATGGTTTATCGTCTCGTCTCTTTGTTCACAGAGTCGGCATTTGCTGTTTTCTTGTGTTTTATCAATCTTTGCTTTAATGTGGTTGGTTTTTATCGAGTTATCTTGTGCTGCGATTATTAGGAATTCAGCTTCTCGGTTTATGCGTCATTTTCGCATCCATGTCCAAGTGTTTTCTTTATCCTCATCTTTTGTCATCCTTATGAATCTTCCGTGTAGTTTTTTTCTCTCCGCATTTTTCTTTTCTCGTCTTATCCTTTGTCTCTTTTTTTCTGTTTTTTTTTTGTTTTGTCGATTTTCTAAGTGTTTCTCGCTTCCATGATTATCTTTTCCGTGTTTTGCATTATGTATTTTACAAATTCTTGTGTGTGTGTGTGTGTGTGTGTTCTATATAAACTAACCCTCCCCCGCCTTCTTTACTTTTCACATAAAGTCGGTAAACATCGTCCTTCGGGTGTAGTGCATTGTGCATGATCATGAGTTGCCTGGTCTTCTGATCGAGCTGTCGCAGTTGTTCTTTGGTTCATCCTGTGAACGGTCCTGAGTATTTTAATATGTATGCATACCTTTTATTAGGTTTCTACTATATAATTTAGTTTCGAGAAGTTTTCTTTTTCTCCTGAGATATTGCTTTCTAATTCCATCTTTCATTTCTGTGACTTTGATGGTGTCTACTTCCAGAACTCCCAGGTATTTATAAGCGTCTGGTCCCCCTAAAGCCCTCATCTCTGTTTGGTTTAGTAGTTCCATGCGCGCCGTTGTTTCAAAGTTTCCCTTTCTTATAACTAATAGTGCGCACTTGCCATACCAAACTCCTTTTGCATATCCTGGCCGAAGATCCTGGTAGTGTTTCCATTATTATTATTATTATTATTATTATTATTATTATTATTATTATTATTATTATTATTATTATTATTATTATAATAATAATAATAATAATAATAATAATAATAATAATAATAATAATGGAAACACTTTATTTATTATTTATTATTATTATTATTATTATTATTATTATTATTATTATTATAATAATAATAATAATAATAATAATAATAATAATAATAATAATAATAATGGAAACACTACCAGGATCTTCGGCCAGGATATGCAAAAGGAGTTTGGTATGGCAAGTGCGCCCAATAATAATAATAATAATAATAATAATAATAATAATAATAATAATAATAATGGAAACACTACCAGGATGATGGCCTGTGTGTCATATCCTTTCAATAATAATAATAATAATGATAATAATTATCATTATTATTATTATTATTGAAAGGATATGACACACAGGCCATCATCAAAGAGTTTGGGTGACAACAAGTCTCCTTATATTTCCATTCCCTTCTATAACATTTGCAGATGAATTTGCATTATCACAACAGCCGCGTACGATTAATTATATGTTAATATATTTAATATCTTAATCGTCAAAACCAGAATGTTTAATCATTGAACGTATTCTTCAACAGTGATTGGCGCACACCTGCTAAAACACCGGCTGAAGCGAATCTTCCAAATGCTTCGAAAACAGATCGTGAGACACGCAGCCACTTTCCAGATCGATGAAAGGATAATGCTTGACGGTGTGAATTAATCGCACAAACATCAGTGACAAGATATTTGATGCTAAAACGAAAAGAAATTCCGTAATCAGAATGGTAAATTGTGCGTTAATGCTGCTGGCAGCGGCGGCGGAGGCGTTTGTGGTGGTGGTGGTAGAAATATCGCTTTCTCGTGACCCACTGACTTCATTAGAAGGTGACAGGCTTCACGAAGACAAGGATACAAAAATAAAAAAGGAAAAGACAAACGAAAACAAAATGGCCGACCGGTTTCACGAATAATAGACGCAAGGCCCGCCTTAGTAATGAATCGATCGTCTGCTTACAGATCCTCCATTCGGAGTAAATAAACATTGATTTTACGAATATAATTCTCCCTGTTGTCATGTCGACATGGTGTGGTGAAATGGTTAGAGTCACGGGCTTTGGTTTCAGCATAGCGAATTCTGTTGTGTATTTCGTTTATAGTTAACAAAATATATGAATATATCTATCTCTAAAGTTAGTGTTGCTCGCTGTAACTAATTAAAAGCCAGTTGTTGTTTTTTTTTTCTATTGGGATTCGTTTGCTTCACAACAAAAGCAAAATGTGACAAAAGGTCGATTTTAATGTTAGGGAAAACCATCTATACAAACAAACGGCTCTCTGGAAGAAGAATTTTTTTTTAATTGCCTTAATATGGAAGGGTCCCCCCTCCATTGACTCATAACAAATAATCTTTAATGCAACATCAGAACAGATACTACACTGTGATTTTAGCCTTAAAACCAGATCTGCTTTTGTATTATTTATTGCTAAAGACACCCTATTTATTCATTTATTTATTTATTCAATTTTTATATAAAGAATAAGCAGGCTCCTTAAAAGAATGTGGCAAACAGGAACGGGAGGGGGTATTGAGTGTCGGGAATCATCCACTTTGTCTATTCCCTTAGATAGTTTTCAATTCACCATAATGCCGCATTCACTCTGTAGGCCGTAACTATTTAAAACATCCAAACGTGTATAAAAAACACACACAAACTCGGGCGCACACATTCCGACACACACACACACACACACAGACACACAGACACACAGACACACACACACACACACACACATATATATATATATATATATATATATATATATATATATATTTGGTTACTTCATTTTATCACATAAATTAATATACGAAGATAATTTTATGTGTAAATTTTCAGTATTTACTTCAACAGTGCTCAATACATAGTTAGAGCAAGGTAGTAAGTAATGAAAATATGAAACCTGAAAATTCTCACCAGATTGAAACCCGAAGTATTCTGTGTGTGTGTATATATATATATATATATATATATATTTATATATTCTGTATATATATATATATATATATATATATATATATATATATATATATATATAGTAAGCTATAAAATATATATGGCGATTAAGCTACACTGAATAATCCGCGTTTCATTGACTCTAGGACTCTTCAGGCTTATGTGCGGAATAGTCGGTGTAGCTTAATCGCCATATATATTTTATAAATTACTAACTAGCTCTACCTACGTATTGAGCACCTTTGAAGTAAATACTTACAGTTTACGCATAAATCTATACTTTCGTATATTAAATTTATTTGAGTAAATTAAGGAGGTATATATATATATATATATATATATATATATATATATATATGTTTAGCCTCCAGAGACAATGGATACCCCTCTCCCGTGATTGTAGCTGCGCAGGTAATTGTCAGTGGAAGGTTTCACAAGCCCCAACTACACTTCTCCTATATTGGCACTGTTTGAGGAGTAGGGGACTTGGATAGTAACAATTGGTATGAAGGGTTGCCCCTACATTGACCAAGGTCTTATATGTGGGGTTGCCCCCATATATGGTATTTGCTTGCAGTATCTACCGGAACAGATACTACACTTCGATCTTGGCCCGAACACCATGTCACGTTCGTGACCAGACGCACACATACACCCACAGACACCCAGCTTTATATTATAGATATGCAGTGTATCACAAAAGTGATCACAACCCTCACATTTCTTCAAATATTTTAGTATATATCTTCATATGACAACACTGAAAAATGATTTTTCTGACACAATGAAAAGTAGTCTGTCTGTAACATATATAACAGTTAATTTATTTTCCCGTCACAATAACTCAAACTATAGCTATAAAAAGCTAAATCCCTGTCGAACAGAACCCTTTATTTATTTTACGGGGGTAGCTATTTACAATGTCTCCCCACGTGACAGAGTTAGACACCAGGGTCTTTTTTTAACGTGGAGAAAAGAAACAAAAATAAAAATTGTCTCAGTCGTGAAGGGTTTCTCCTCCACTGACAGAGAACAAGAAATTGAAGTGCAGCATTTGAAGAACAGATACTACACTTTGAGGTATTTATTTGCTCCCCCACTGAGCAAATTAGGCACAAGGCAAATTTTTAAAGTGAGGAGTGAAGGAGAAATGGAGACCAACCCCCGGGGAGTAGGGGAGCTGGATAGTGACAATTGGTATGAAGGGTTGCCCCTACATTGACCAACGTCTTATATGTGGGGTTGCCCCCACATATGGTATTTGCTTGCAGTATCTGCCGGAACAGATGGTATTTATTTGCTCCCCCACCGAGCAAATTAGGCACAAGGCCGATTTTTAATGTGAGGAGTGAAGGGAGGGGGAAGGGAAAAAGGGGACCAGCTCCCGAGAGGTGGGAAATGGGAGCTGGTTAAAGGTCAGGCATGTGGTGTTGCCCCCACATCTGGTCTTTGCTAGTCATAGCTAGTCATAGCTTGCAGTATCTGCCGGAACAGATGGTATTTATTTGCTCCCCCACCGAGCAAATTAGGCACAAGGCCAATTTTTAATGTGAGGAGTGAAGGAAGGGGGAAGGGGAAAAGGGGACCAGCTCCCGAGAGGTGGGAAATGGGAGCTGGCTAAAGGTCAGGCATGTGGGGTTGCCCCCACATCTGGTCTTTGCTAGTCATTGCTAGTCATAGCTTGCAGTATCTGCCGGAACAGATACTACACTTTGATCTTGTTTATATATTTTCTTGCTTTTAAAATTTTTGAAAATACAATTAAGTAAAAAACAAAAGATTCTTAAACAACAAAATTAGGCACAAGGCCCTACAAGAAATTGGGGAGGGGAAGGGTTCAGGGTCTTTGTGACTAAAGTGATTAAAAAGTAATAAATGTAGACTTTGGAGTCTTACTCTTGACTGGCAGCATTTACCAAAATACCTCATTCACTCTATGGATCTTAATCTAACTAATATACCCCCAGCATTTAAGATTCAAAAACAGATTTACAATTTATAAACAGTTGTCTGTGTGTTCGTGTATGCATTTTTTTTAAATTTTGTGTGTGTGTGCATGTTTGAAAAAATAAAATTCAATTTCATTAGAAAATAAAAAGTTTTTTAATTAAGAGAAAGATTGTTCGTGGAGTGGGGAAAAACTAATAAAAAGTGTTCATATCTAAAACAAAAAATAAATCCTACTGGGTTGTTAGTGAGCCCCCCCCCCTGTACTAATCTAGGTGACTAGACCCCCCACTGTTTTCCGGGGAACCGAAAACAAGCTGGGCGATCCCTAATGGGGATTGCTTGCCCACCAGTGCTCTTGGTCCATCAGCCATGACTGGATAGAGGTCTTAAGTAAAGCACGCATAAATCAGGATTGAACCCTCTACCTTCAGGTTATCACTGTTTACAATTGATTTTTCTAAATACTGTTACCATTGCACTAAGTGTATCAGAATTTTGGGGGAATTTTTGACACCCCTAACAGAAAACTGCGAATGAAATATAGAAAACTCGTAATTTCTCTTTCTAAAGTGGGTGATTTATTTTCTTTATAGAATATACTTCCAAAATAAACTATTTAAGCTGTTTAAAACACAATAGAAATATTATTTTTCATTTTTTAAAAAACAGTGTTTACAAAGTGTGTGCGTGCGCTCAGGCAGCCATTTTGTTACGTAGTGAAATCAATTGATTTTTATGAGATGAATATTTTTCAATTTTTTAACTTTAAAAATCTATCAAAATTTTCCTATTCGTTCAATTGTTACGTTTTTTTCAGGGTGAATATAAAATTTTATGCTCTTTCCGATAAACTGAATATAATATTTTAGACAAACGTTGTTTTATAAATCCCCCCCCCATTTTGAAATGTCTATGAGAATTTTAATAATTAATTTTGGTTCACACGTTTTATATATCACAAATTGAAGATAAAACATCAATAAATAAAATACTCAAATTTAAAACAAAAAAAAGAACACTTATCTGTAAATTTACCGGTAAAGTCCAAAATGTAAACCCTTCTTTTTTCGATAACAACGTGTTTTTTTTTGTTTTTTATTTTTTTTTTGTGGAAGCTTAATTTTTGGTTAGAATTTTCCAGTCAATATTTTTCGGTCAGTGTATATTTTTATATTTAATTCCTTGTTTCCTTTTTGTCGATATAAAAAAGACGATACCCCATAATGAATATTTATAGTATCATAAATAAAAAATTCAGGTATTTCTTTAAGATATTTAAAAAAAAATTACATTTCATATGCTCGTTATTCCGTAATCCGTGTAAATCCAAAAATAAAAGATCCCAGTTTTCATGTACGATAGCGTAAACGCGCCAACATTAAAAAAAAGACGATAAGTTATCTCCCTTTGGTATTTATAAGTCGAACAGAAAAACCATAAGTATTCTTTTAATCAGACTTATTTACTTGTGTTTAAAGAATTTTATTGGAATAATGGTGAGTTTTCTTTTTTACTACACGTATTTTTTTACTTTCTGTAACTGATAAGAAAGTTGTATTTAAATTTTATTTTGAGTTTTTAAACTTTATTTGAGTAAAAAACATTACTTTTTCAGGTAATTTCTACACTTTATCGCCGAAAATGTTTCGGCGATAAAGTAAAAGTTACGTTTGTATTATTACTGTCTCTGTCTGTACACATAGATTAAAAAGAAAGTGGTCTAAAAACAAAAATATAGCAAATAAATGTTATCAAAGGCAAGATAAGTTCCTTTTCTACCTAACTGGATAATATTTTAGTGTCGTTATTTAATGCAACAATGTTGCAAAACAAACCCGCAATGTGGCCATAAAGTGGGTGCCCATTTGACGGCACATCATTATAGAAAAGTGACCCCCCACTTTGTGCCCATTTGTAAAATTTCTTATCTTGGAAACTACTAGTTTCGTTTGCCGTATATATAAATGGTTATTTCCGTTTTCAGCGCCCCCGAAAACCTTTAAAAGTGGAAAATTTGGAGGAGTATAATCCCATATCGAGATTACTAACGTTTCTGAATTAGTGTTTTTTTACACTTATAGGCTTCCGTAGATAACAAAGTTAGAATCTTAACATCCGGTTTCTTTAAACTTTCTTTAAAGACACGAGTTGTCGTGATATGTGTTCGAAAAATCCTTCCATTTTAAAAATACATGGATTATAATACATAAATATGAATGCATTCTCATACAGGAAGATTAAAAGAAAGCATATCTTACTCATGGACCAGGTAAGTGATATTTTGCCAGTTAAAATAAATATCGTAAGCTTCAACTCGTGTATTTGTTCGACATTCCGTGAAATGTTAAGTGAAGAAATCCAAGGAAAAATAAATAAAATTGTTTATTTCTCTATTAAAGCTTTTATGATATTAAAATTTGGTCTTTGCTCGTTTTATTGAAATAAAATTTACGGGTTTAAATTACGTTTTCATATTGTTATAATCTGATAGACGGATAGGTGTCTATTCAAACAAATGTTTCTTATGGCGACTCGGCTGAAAATTCTGATACTGCTACCACTGCGCCACTGGTCAATTTTAGTACGGATTTTAGGAGCCTTAAACCTATTTTTATTTCCAGTTGTAAATATCACTATTTATTTCTAATCATTTCTATACATGAATGTATATCTATCTTTATATTATATATTAATGTTCTTACTTATTCCTTGTATATCTTATATATTGTTTATAATTAATATCTTAGCTATTGTTTATAATTGTTTATAAAACTTCAGAAACGTCATAAGACTTTTTAATCGTGTTTATATTTTATTATTTTTATTAGCGAGACGGCGTTTTGATATTATTATTGATATCTTTTTCTTTGATTCGAGTTAGGTAAACTTTACACCTCGAGTTATATTTACGTGTTTTATTTAGCAAATCAATGTAAAACACAGTGAAATATTTCATGTTTTAATACGATAATATCGTCAAAAACTACTATAAGTCCCCCGCGTGTGAAATTACTAAAAGAGAAATATTATAGAAAATCAATAATCACGAACTATATATCGGTCTTAGTCGCGTATTGTCAGTGTAATACGCAGTCTGTAATCGATTATGATATTTTCAGAATAGTTCACAACAAAATAGTTCCTGTGAAATATCCCTTTCATGGTATTATTTTATATAGTGCTTTTTTTTATAAGTGGCAAGTTTATATAAGTGGCAAGTTTATATAATGGAACGATGAAATTTTCGTGCTAGAAAAGACTACGTGATTTCATTTCCGTTTGATAAAAACCAGGATCTCTTTTTTGTTGTTGCAGAGCATCTACTAATTGGCCACCTGTGTACAAATCCCAAGAGTGATAGAAGCCTTCTATCATGTCTGAAAGTGACACAATGTTTAATGAGTGAGATCGGAGATGCGCCGCTGTGCAACTCATGCTCTCTACTAATCTAAGGATGGAATGCTGTTGCCATATCTGGGCAGGAGCTGCTGAAAACAGCCTATCCTGCCTTGACAGAGTACAAAATAGACTTCGTGGCTTAGTGGGGGATGCCCTTTTCGCTACCCTGCAACCTCTCTCCCACAGAAGAGACGTTGCGAGCCTATCCTTGTTTTATCGTTATTTCCATGGCAGGTGCTCGTCTGAATCTCTGGTCCCCCCTCGCCAATCTTTCACGAAAAACACCCGTCTAGCTGAATCCACTGTGAAAAATTTCCCCCACTCTATATCTGTGCCTTAATCAAAACGTGGATTCCATGAACAAAGTTCCTTTCTTAGAACTGCACGCCTGTGGAACTCTGTTCCGTCTGCCTGCTTCCCACCGGACTACAACTTAGATGTCTTCAAGTCCAACGTTAACAAATTCCTAATGAACCGCCCCCTTAAGTAAACACTTCATCAAATCTCCACACTAACGTAATGTACTTGCAATAACCCTTATCCCTGAGTGGCTTCCGGGCCTTGATAAGTGGTGATCACTGTGTAAAAAAAAGTTATGACATAAGGACCATTGCCAGCACCCTCAAAATGCATGTCCACACGTTGCAACGAAATTTCCGGTCACAATTATAGTCTTTGGTGTTGTTTCACGTAAGTGCCACATCATGCCAGCTCACATCTCAAAAGTCGACTTAAAAGTCAAGACCAAAGTTTATATGGATGTGCTGAAAAGTGTGGTGACCCTTTGGTGCAATCAGGTGGTTGCTGGCCAACCACTGGGTGTGGCAGCAGGACTCGGCGTCGGCTTACAAGTCGAAAGAGACACTGATTGGATTTATTTGCTTCCCCACGTAGCAAATTAGGCACAAGGCCGTTTTTTAATGTGGAGATGGGGGAAGGGGGGAGGGAAAGGGGGTACCAGCTCCCGAGAGGTGGGAAATGGGAGCTGGATTAGAAACTGTTGGTATGAAGGGTTGCCCCTTCAGTGACCAAGTTTAGATATGTGGGGTTGGCCCCACATATGGTCTTTGCTAGTCATAGCTGTTCTTTGCTAGTCTTAGCTTTGCAGCATCTGTCGGAACAGATGGTATTTATTTGCTCCCGAGAGGTGGGAAATGGGAGCTGGTTAAAGGTCAGGCATGTGGGGTTGCTCCCACATCTGGTCTTTGCTAGTCATAGCTAGTCATAGCTTGCAGTATCTGTCGGAACAGATGGTATTTATTTGCTCCCCCACCGAGCAAATTAGGCACAAGGCCGATTTTAATGTGAGGAGTGAAGGGAGGGGGAAGGGAAAAAGGGGACCAGCTCCCGATAGGTGGGAAATGGGAGTTGGTTAAAGGTCAGGCATGTGGGGTTTCCCCCACATCTGGTCTTTGCTAGTCATAGCTAGTCATAGCTTGCAGTATCTGTCGGACAGATACTACACTTTGATCTTGTCCCCCATGCCGCCGAAGCGGGGGGGGGACTGTTGGGGAATTCTAAGCGCTGTCCAAAGAGACACTGATTTTGCTTCAGAAAGAATGCTACGAATGCATGCCCTTATCTCATTGTACATTTCCTCCTCCGACCTGACACCGCTGGACTACATTGTTTGATCATAGGTCGAGGACATCACCAACATGATCTCACGCAACAGCAAAGCCAGCCTGATCGCATTCATGTGCCGAGTATTTGCTTAGCTCCCGCCGGCTCTTATAAAAAGGCATGCTCTCAGTTCAACTTCTTTCATCTCCTCAATTGTCTCACAACTAAAGTCTTCTAAAGTTCTCCTTGAGCTAAGGGAATAATCAAAAATAATAAAAAAGGAGCGGAACTATTTTGATGCCCATCTTGAACAAGTAGGAGTTTTTTACAAGTATGAAGTTGTGGACTGATCTTCTTTGAGCACCCTTGGGACAAACTTCGCTTAAATTTTCCGCACCTTATATTCCTCGCGAATAATTGGGTATATAGTTCTTACAATGACATCAAACTGTGCATCTATTTTCTCTATAGACACACGACGGTCCTTCTCTATGAAATTCTTTCTTTGGCCAATCAGCTCTGGTGTTCGAACTTCCTTACTCCTCCCACACTTTTCGTCATCCCTCACAAATCCCCTGCCTTCCTTGAGTCTTATGCAACTCAAAAACCGATGCTCGATTCATGCAAGATGGTCCAAAAGCAGTCTGAAGCATTCCATACATTTTCTGTGGCTTTTTTCTAAGTTTAAAACAGAATTTTGTTCTTCTTAATTTTCCTCACGTCAAGATTACATTTTTTAAATTCACCAGTTGTAACAATTAGGCTTTGTTGTTGCTGTTTCATTTGATTGGTTGGTTGTTTTTGTTTTACGGCATATCAACCCTTTTCAGATTATTTAATGCCGAATCCAAAGATTTTGAAGAATTTTTTTTAATAGAATATATTTGTTGTTTTCAAGTCGGTTTCTAATCAACCCATAGTTGGAACCATAACAGGTACTACCACTCCGGGTCCGAGTGGACCTGGGAGCAATGGCAATTAAAGGGCGGCTCCACACACCTCAAAGCCCGCAAGTTGGGGGGTCACCACTGGATATAGTTTAAGGTCATATCCAGGACCTCTTTCATTTGAATCTGAAATTATAAGTTAGTCAGTCACCTCATAAGGCGTATAGCAACAACTTCCTGATTTTTTAAGTGTCTACGACTATTTTAAATGCTGTTACAAAAAAAAAATGGTTTAAACTTATTGAATGAACATTGTAGTCATGCCAATAAAGAGATTTGCTGAAATTCGAGTGATGGTAATTCACGGTGCTTTGCATAAAGGTCTACTTCATAAGATCTCAAGCTACGTAATAGATAGAAATATTCTATCAATTATCAAAGTTGATAGGCTTATAAGAGAAGTCGTCGATGGGAAGAAATCAAACACTCATATTATCAACGTGCGTCACTTAGTGTTCTATCCTGACACCAATCTTCTTCCTGATGTTCATTAATGATTTCCCGAATGGCATTATGTAATCATTTGTAGATATTTATGCAAACGACACCACACTCTATGGCAACACTTTAAAGGCCGAAACTCCTTTCTGATTCTCTCTCTTCTGATCTTAAGCAGTTAGTGCAATGGAGAAAACGATGGATAGTTGATCTAAATGCATATAAATATTTCCTTCCATCATAATCGCTCTGATCGCTCTGATCCTTATCAGCCTCTAATTAAAATGGGAAGCATCATGTTTTGACAAGCTTCTAGCACTAATCTCTACTCCTGATCTGAAACGAAACACATGTATCAAATTCGTTTCCAATGTTGCTGAAAAACATGCCTGGATCATTGTATCGCTCTACAAGGTATCTCACTTCCGATCCATTCCTCTATCTGTATAAGAGACAGCTAGGCACTAAAATGGAGTACTGTCGCCACATCTGGGCAAGACATGCTATTCGCGCCCTATCCTGCCTTGATAGAATTCAAAACCGGCTTCGAAACTGATATGTCCTAAGGTGGCCTA
Organism: Euprymna scolopes; assembly: GCF_053919585.1. Classification (NCBI taxonomy): domain Eukaryota; kingdom Metazoa; phylum Mollusca; class Cephalopoda; order Sepiida; family Sepiolidae; genus Euprymna; species Euprymna scolopes. Next base: position 94,738,272 of record NC_136503.1, on the reverse strand, counting down.
TTATTTGGACAATCAAAATATTAAGTATTCCGCGAAAGGAATAAATAAATGTGGTTTTAATACTGAAAGAGAAGTTTATTTACGTATTTACATAGAGACAAACACAGCATGCTAACGTTCAGGCAGGAAGCCTCTGTTTTTTTAAGGTTTTTTAAAGAAGACTCGGTTCCTTATGTAGAATGTTCTCTTCTTTGCAAACTTTTCCCCACAGAAGAGATGCTGCGAGCCTGTTTTTGCTCAACCGTTTTATATGTTATGACAATAATCATCTCAGCTCTACTCTATGGTCCACCACGCCAAATTTGCAAAAAAAAACAAAAAAACACTCGTCTTGTTATAGCAACTTCAAAAAAATGACCCAATCTATATCTGCGCCTTAATACAAAAGCAGATTCCATGAACAAAGTTTGTGTTTTCGTATAACTACCCGCGTGTGGTACTTAGTTATGCTGGACTGCTTCCTTCTTAAATATGCAAGCCTTAAAGTCCAATGTAAACGAGTTCTTATTTAGCCGTCTCTTTAAATAATCCAATTCCTACCCAAATTCATTCATTAACGATTACTATATTATCCCAATACATTCACTAACAGTTGTCCTTGAGGTGCCTTCGGGTCTTGATAAGTGGTGACTCTCTTGCAAATATCAAGGTTACGGTCGAATCCCGAAAATTGCTATTTGATGCGCGTTGCTGGATGGTCAAATAAGTTGTCCATATGTCTTCAAAGGTAAGGATGGTCAGAACGTACCAATCAACGATGAGCGATACATATATGTAGTTTCAGTTATACTGAGCCACATGCCACACAGCGCGCAATACGATCACTTTACTGTGAGTAACATTTGATGAACGAATAATTTCACGAAATAAACCTATTCGCTACCTTTTTCGTGCTATGTAGCCAATTAAAAATATTTTTCTTTAGGCATATTAAAAATCCGATTGCTACTCTGATAAACAAGACATACTAGACTACTTGAAACCAAGCAATTGTTATATCATTGCCGAAAGACAGTCTAATTTTATGAGTAAAGTTTGTGATAAGTTGTTGGTTTTGTTGGTTTTTGTTTTACGGCATATCAACCCTTTTCAGGTTATTTAATGCCGAATCCGGTGATTTTGAAGAAAAATGTTTTTAATAGAATATATTTGTTTTTCGCAAGTTAGTTTCTATTTAACCCATAGTTAGGACCCTAACAGGTACTACCACTCCGGGTCAGAGTGGACCTGGGAGCAATGGCAATTAAAGGGTGGCTCCACACACCCCAGAGCCCGCAAGCTGGGGCCTCACCATCGGATGTAGTTTACGGTCATATCCAGGACCCCCATTGAGTGACTTTTACCCTCTGCAGGGGGGAGGGCAGTCGGCGTATTCTAATGCCCCACCGACAGGGCCAGTTTGTGCTAAGTATTCCTCTTTTTATGTCATATAAGAGCAAGCAGCCGCTGATATATAATCGAAATTTTACGTTAATAATAATACGTTAATAAATACGAAAAATTAATATTTGTGATATATAATATATTTATATAATAAAAATATTTTTCTATAATTTATTTAAATTTAAAATTCGTCGCCTGTAAAGTCCGAAGTTTAAAACCTTTTTTTTTTTTAAACCACGTTGTTTGTATTTTTTTTTTAATGAAACCTTAGTCCTTGCTCCTTTAATTGATAAAAAATTAAGGTTTGAATTACATTTTTCGAGTAGTTATAAGCTTGGAAAGACAGGGGGTCGAATTAATTCACGCACCCCCACCATTTTGAAATGTCTATTAAAAAGTAAATAATTTACTCACCAAAGTTTTATATATCACAAATTAAAGATAAAAGATTAATAAATAATATATTCAAATTTAAAACAAAAAAGAATAGTTTTTTAAAAATTTACCTGTAAAGTCCGAAGTTTAAATTTTTTTTTTTAAATTACGTTTTTTTTTGTTGTTTTTAAATAAAACCTTGGTCCTTGCTCATTTAATTTTCAGCATAAAAACGTTGAATAGACGGCTATTACACAATGAGATACAATTGAGTGTGCAAATATCTTCACTTAAATATGTAGCTGTCTGTTTCAATATTGTCAAACTCTATCTTCCCCGAAAGTCAGAGAGCGGCGCTTAAATGACTGGATGTTTAATAGGTGTTAAAAGCCACAGAGCGGCGCTTAAATGATTGGGTATTTTTAATAAGTTTTTAATCGGTTAAAATAGTTTTAAGGGGTAAAAAAATGGAGTGTGCAAATATCTTCACTGGAAAATCTCTAAAACGTTAAATATGTAGCTGTCTGTTTCAATATTTTCAAACTCTATCTCCCCCGAAAGTCAGAGAGCGGCGCTTAAATGACTGGATGTTTAATAGATTCAACGTTTTTTTATGCTGAAAACATACAGTCCACTTATTGACCACATATCGCCGACATATACAGCAATCACGCCAAGTGAAGGAATTAATGTTTTTGGACAATTTTTTCGATATTTGTCGTCCGAAGGGTCTAGCTTGACAACGATATCGATCTGGTGCAAATTTGTCGGCTTTGTCGAATGTTTTTGCGATTCATATAAACCTACATTTAAACATACAAGTGAGATTTATAATATAGATAAATCGATTCGGCAGTAAAAAGCAAAAAAATAATTGTATGATATGAAAACAAGCAAACTGAACGTCATTCCTAAATATTGGAGACATTAAAACTTAATATATAAAAAGGTTTGATAAAATTGTTTGATATGCGGTAAAACAAAGCAACTGAAATAAATATTTGAAAATGCAAAGAATATAAACATGTACCTCATTTTAATATAACCGAATTCGATATTAAATAATGTGAAAACGTGCCTTTAAGGACCTGTAGCAGTTAACAAACTATTTACTATAAGCGGATCAATGCCTGGTTCAAAAGTGATTCGGCCACATGGTTGGCGGGGCGCATTGATTTGAGCTGTCCCCTTAAGGACTATTTTTTTTAACCCTTTGGGATCTCAGCTGCGATCGCCAGAGAGACGCCAGCAAGCGACCTAAACAGACCTTTCTCACTCACCTCTCCCACTGCTACTTGTTGACGACAGCAGTCTGATGGCAGACGACACCTTCAAATAGACATTTACACTTTCTTTCTTTCTCTCCAGTTTGAGATAAAATCTCGCCTTTTTTTAAATTAACCCTTTATTATTGTTTTGTTAAAAGCAATGTCGTTTGGTCTTGTGTTTATTTAAGTAATTATTAGGAGAGAAATGCACGACATTCCCCTCCTCTAGCCCTTTCTTACCGACAACCTTTCTTTGTACTCACTTTTTTGTACAATATATTCTTTCTGGCAAAACCCGTTGTTCGCATCTTTAATGATGACCCTTTCTCATCGCCGGAACAAAAGATTTTCCCAAAATTACTGCATTCAAAATTTAAATAATCCGAAACGGTTGACATGCCGTAAAAAAAAAAAAAAACTAATCCATTTTATTTATTTTGTATATTTTCATTTTATTTATGTATAATCTTTGAATAAATATTCAAAGATATAAAGAACTATAAGACTGAACCTTTTTTTCAAAAATTGCCGAATTCAGCTTTAAATAACTTGAAAAGGCCTGACATGACGTAATAAAAACAGAACAAATGAGATTAATTATAAGAAACTTATAGATCACGTATAGGCAATCTAGACATCATTAATTACACAGTTGTATAGATGTCGAAACTTATAGGCTGCCAATTTTCTCAATAGAACTGCACCAATGACGTATTTATCTCTGTTCCACAAACATTAGAAAATGCCATTCAAAAGTAACGAGGCTTTAAAACGATGCCTCCGTTCAGTCTCAAAAGACAAAGGATACCCCCTGTAGGGCAGCTGCATATGTAATTATAAGGCAAGGGTGGCGCAATCACCAACCACACCTCTTGTGAATCGGCACTGTTCGAGTCCAATGGCAAGGAGAAGTCCAGGACGACTGGAAATACCGAGATAAGCGGAGAGCACCTACAGGACCTGGACGTTCCAAATGGTCACCTATCTGGTACTGGCCAGGCTTATCGTTGCTTAACTTCGGTGATCTAATGGGGGCCGGTGGGCCAAACGTAAATATGAATCAAAAGTGATGCTTCTGATAAAAAGCACCTTTACGAGTACCTTCGATATGTTTTCGGACTTTTTGTACAGCCATTCAAAATTGTCGGAGACACTTTAAAATTCAGTGTGTTATTGTTCTACATCTTATGAGCTGACTGACCAATTTTTATGATTTCAAGTTCAGCTACAGCAGGAATCGGAATACACCCTACTAAAGCTTTATTGGCCCAGTTGGTGAATTTCAAAAATGCAATCTGGAAGCGAGAACATATTAGAAGAACGATATGCAATAAAATTCTGTTTTAAACTTGGACAAAATCTTACAAAAACGTATGGAATGCTTCAGACTGCATTGGGATCACTTAGCATGAATCTAGTATGAGTTTCTGAGTGGCATAAGAGATTCGAGGAAGGCAGGGAGTAGGTGACGAATGATGAGAGGTACGGGAGGCGTAAGGAAGTCAGAACACGAGAGCTGATTGGTCAAATAAAGAATTTCATGGATAAGGACGGTCGTTTATCTATACAGACAATAAGTGCACAGTTTGATGTTAGTGTGGGAACTGTTTACACAATTATTCGCGAGGATCTACAGACCAAGAGGGACATAAATAAATTAACGATTTATCAGAGAAGACAAAGCCTGGAAGGTTGGGAGTCCTTTAAACACATATCGTAACTATCAAGCAACAAAAGAATTCAGCAATTTTGGTATTCAGAGGAAACGCTAAAAAGCAATATTTTATATGCCAACTAGTAGAAAACGTTTACATTAGTGTTGGGACGATTAATCGGAGTAGGAACAATCGGAGCTTTTTGGTGTATCCGAATTGGCATTGGAATCGAAAAAATTTGAGCCAATTTTCCGATGCCAAAACCGATTCCTTAAGTTATCTTTGTTTTATTATTTGATTGGTAATTGTCTGTATTTTTTTTCTTTTTTGAGATGAGGTGTTTTCATTGATTAAGATTGTCGGACTGACTTCCTCATCCTGGTTGTTGTAGTCACAACGTTTCGGCCGTTTTGCCCTCCGGCCTTCATCAGGTGTTTTGTATCGAACTGGGGAACCGTTTGTTAGGAGTCTCGAGCCCAACCCTTTATTATTATTACGGGGTACCGTGTTCGGACTCCAGCTAGGCTCTGGGACATAGTTGCTGATTCTCTGTTTTTGAATGTTACTTTTAACTGCCTTCGTTCAGGATTGAACTCAGCACCTTTGTGTAACTGTAAACTTTGATACAACGTCGAGGACCACTCGGCCATATGTCACTGGGACAAGATAATCAGCAACTATGTCCCAGAGCCTAGCTGGAGTCCGAACACGGTACCCCCGTAATAATAATAGAGGGTTGGGTTCGAGACTCCTAACAAACGGTTCCCCAGTTCGATACAAAACACCTGATGAAGGCCGGAGGACAAAACGGCCGAAACGTTATGACTACAACAACCAAGATGAGGAAGTCAGTCCGACAATCTCAATCAATTATTATTTGATGTTGGTTTAATAAACCGCTAATAATAATAATAAAATGATAAGTATTTATTGATTTTAATTTCCAGCCTTGATGTCTGAAGTCAAGTCGTGGTTGGAGGACGTACCTGGGGTGTTCTACAAAAACGGTCTCCAGAGCTGCATCAAACGATGGGAGAAATGCATAACTCTGGGTGGTTCCTATGTAGAGAAAGACTAATAACTGTGCCAAGTTTCGTTGCTCTACTGCTATGGGAAGTGAGTCAGGGGCATTACTTATTGCACGCCCCTTGTAGTAAAATATTTAGAGATTTATAAAGAATCGGAATCGGTAATTGTATAGGAATCTGAAATTTAGTACAGAATCGGTAATTTGTCGGAATCAAGAAAAATATTCGAATCGTCCCATCACTGGTTTACATAGGAAACACCGATAACGTAGTGGCAAATCAGAATTTTTTTAACGAATATCTCTTAGATTGTTAGCTACCTGAAAACACAGGATAGAATAATCGAAGATTATTATGAATTCAGAAATTGTATTTTGTAAATAATATTTTGGGAATGTTGAAATCTTAGTTGGTATTGTTATTGGAGTCGGAGTCAGACATATTGTTTATAGTAAGAGTGAAGGTTAAAAACAATTCTGCAAGGAATTCGAAAATCTATGAACGGAGTCAGCTGGAAACAACGTGAATCTACATGCGCATGTTTGCGAGCGTGATGGATGACGTAATCGAAATTAAGTTAAATTAATATAGAGTTAAATTTTGGGAGTCAAAGATCGAGAGTGAGAAAAAGCAGCTCGTGTCGAACGGTGATGTCTCCCTGTAGAGAGGGATCAGAATGCATTAGTCTATGATCAGCGGCAGCTTTCTAATGGGGAAACATCGGAAATAAAGTTGCTGAAAAGATATTTGTTGGGATGGAACCTTCTTTGCAGCTGTTCCCGCGAATCCGTCAAACAAGATCAGGGATAGAGCAGGTATGTTTCTCTGATTGGCCCGATGTTACAAGCCCTGAGAACTGTTGTCTTTTTGTTACATGTCTGTTGTTAAAATTTATCTGTTTTCATGGGTTTTATATCACTAGATATTTCTAAACTTCAACCATCTTGGAGAGAAAGAAATCAATCACTAACCCCCATCCCCCACCCCCAAAATTTTCTTTTCTCCATTTCATCCATTCTAGGGAGCATTCCCACTTAGAGACTGGCCAGCAGGAGTTCAGATTCCTTTAAAAACCAAAGTGGATCTGGCAGTCTATCAACTACACGGGATTAGGAGGGCCCTACTAACCTCTACTGGTATTTTTTTCTTCCCCCGCCCTCGACATAAATGAATTATTGTATTGTCTTTATTGTTATATTTTTGTTTTTACACGCTAATTGAAAAAAAATGTTTTAAAAATTGGGTGCTAAGTAGGACGTCCCCAAATACGAAAGGGTGAATGCGGTATTATGGTAAAAGAAGAATCTGCAAAGAGTGACAAGGATGACCAACGACCCCTTTGTTTCCCCCCTTTTGAGTTGGTCTTGTGCCTAAGTTTTTGTTCATGTTCTTTTTTGCCTAAATAAAAGATTTAATATCTCAAAGTGTAGTATCTGTTCTTCAGGTTCTGCTCCACCTCAATTTCTTGTTCTTGTTCAGTGATAGACACACGTACGTAATATATACAACCGTCCATGTCATACGGAACCACTTTCCACGTGACATATCTTCGGGTGGAAAATTGTGGTTTCGATTAGTTTAAGTCCGGAGTTCGTGTCTTTGGAAAAAGAATGTAGTTCCAGGAAAAAAAAGAGACACGAAACACGTGACTGTTTAACGTTTGTCACAATCGAAAGTTAAAAGAAAAGCCGAAAGACATCACGAATGCGTAAACGCCTTCGCACACCAAGTTTTCATCGTGAATTCGAAGTTTATACGCGCGTTTTCTCCACTGCACACAAACACATTGTTATGAAATCACGTAATTGGATTACATAATACTTTATTTAATACTAGTATGGGCGGCTTTGCTCAGGCGTAAAATACATGTAAAATATGATATTTCAATTTGAACAGTATTCGTATGTATATATATATATATATATATATATATATATATATATATATATATATATATACAAATTTAGTTGTTAATTTAAATTCTGAAATCAAAATGTAGACACATATATTCGAGTTACGAATTTATTGTTTGACAAAAGGAATATATAGAAGGGGTTATATTAATAAGAATATATAGAAAGGGTTATATTAATCTCCTTAATCCATGGATTTTCAATGTTGAAAATTTCAATATTGAAAATTTATATATTGCTCTGTTCTTAAATATTGAGCTTTTTCCTTTTTGGCTAGGATCACCCTGAAAGTGTTACATCTAGTAATATCTATCAGGATTCCCATTGGATTTTAATCCGTGTCTTATCTCGTTTATATATATATATATATATATATATATATATATATATATATATATATATATATATATATATATATATATATGTATATATATATTATAGATTCGTGATGTCAAAAGTAAAAAATTAAGTATTTAGGTGCAATCAGTTGGTTGTTTTTGTTTTACGGCATATCAAGCCTTTTCAGGTTATTAAGTGCCAAATCCAAAGATTTTGAAGAAAAGTTTTTAATAGAATATATTTGTTGTTTTCAAGTCGGTTTCTATTTAACCCATAGTTGGGACCCTAACAGGCACTACCACTCCGGGTCGGAGTGGACCAGGAAGCAATTAAAGGGTGGCTCCATTCTCCCCAAAGCCCGCAAGCTAGAGCCTCACCACTGGATATAGTTTAAGATCATATGCAGGACCATTAGGTGCTATCGGCTAGAATCGAAGCGAAAATGTAGCATTAAGAGAGGGTGACTTTACCACTTTACTGTGAGACACATATAAACCGATTAAAAATGAAAAATAAACTAGGATGCATGTACAAAATGCATTACGATTTTTTCTATTTTAACCCGTTAAAAACTATTTTAACCGACTAAAGACCCATTAAAGAAGGGTCCATAAACGTTCCAATCATTTGAGGCCACTAGTGCAGCTCTGCGAATTTTTGTGTTGGAGAAGATAGAGTCTGAAAATATGGAGACAGACAGACAGACAGATATATAGGCGTTTATATATTAGATTTTCTTTAATGTATTTTAAAACTGATCCAAGAATCGTCAGTATCTTTGTTTTGTTTTTTTTTTGTTTTTTTTTTGGGGGGGGGTAATTTTTGTCAGCGAAAATTTGTGTACGAACGAAGAGAAAAATATTAACTGAAAAGAAGGAAGGCAGAGAGACAATTACGAGAAAAGAGAACACGTCTGTCAAAACGTGTGAGTGAAAACAAAATGTGAAGAGAGAGAAAGAGAAAGAGGAGGACCAGTTGTTTTATAAAAAAAGGAGAGGACACGCCTGTCATCATTTAGCAGTGAAAACAAAACTGGAAAGGAAAAAAACGCCGATAGCTATTAGTTGCATGCTCTTCTGTAGTGAATGAATGTGTGAATGTAGTATTGACATGAAATTCTAAAAGATAAACTGAAATGGCCGAAAAATGGGCTGAAATGACTTAAATTAATAAAAAATAAATGACTTAGAATGACTTTAATGAACTTAAGGATGAATTGAATAACCTTAAGAATGACTTGAATGCTTAAAAAAATAACTGGAATCCTTCAAAAACAACTTGAATGATCTGGAGAATGAATAGAATGGCTTTGATACTGACTGGTTGTAAAGTGGGTGATCATTTTACATTAAATAAATACATAAAAGTGATCCCCCACTTGATATCACAAAGTTACAAATATAAGTACACTATGTAGTAAGAACAGATACTACACTTTGATCTTGGCTAAAAAGCCAAGAAAAGGGTATTTATTTACTCCCACACAGAGCAAATTAGGCACAAGGCCGATTTTTAATGTGAGGAGTAAAAAGTAAATGGGGACCAACTCCCCGGGGAGTACGGGAGCTGGATAGTTACAATTGGTATGAAGTGTTGCCCCTACATTGACCAAGGTCTTATATGTGGGGTCGCCCCCACATATGGTCTTTGCTTGCAGTATCTGTCGGACAGATACTAAGCTTTGATCTTGGCGAAAAAGCCAAGAAAAGGGTATTTATTTGCTCCCCGACCGAGCAAATTAGGCACAAGGCCGATTTTTAATGTGAAGAGTGAAGGGGAAATTGGGACCAGATCCCCGGGGAGTAGGGGAGCTGGACAGTGACAGTTGGTTTGAAGGGTTGCCCCTACATTGACCAAGGTCTTATATGGGGGGTTGCCCCCACATATGGTCTTTGCTTGCAGTATCTGCCGGAACAGATACTACACTTTAATCTTGGCCAAAAAATCTTAAAAAGCTAAGAACAGCATCTATAAACAACAGACGTTTGATCTTAACCAAAAAGGCCAAGCACAAAAGTGTTACGGACAGACCGACCGACAGATTGACCGACCGACCGACCGACCGACCGACTGAAGAGAAAGATAAGCTTTGCAGCACGCGCGCGAAAATAAAGACTGATCTTTGAATAAGAAGAAAAGACGAAAAAGAAAAGGATTAAGACAGCTGGAAAAGGGCAATTGACAGCGACAGATAGGGAGACTAGGCAGCGAATGTATGTCTTCCTAGGCGTACATTCGCTGAATGAAAAGCAGTAACAGACGATAATGTGCGTTGAAATCGCCAAGAAAAGAAATTTCTACCGTTTTCAAACGAAATGAACGGAAATATGTTTGGAACCACCGGCAATATATATGCGGAATGAAAAGAAACTGGGTGTGACATTGGATTGCGAAAATGGAAAGAAATTGTACTTTCAAGGTGTCTTTATTTCATCTCGAAGAAGTCTTGAAATGAAAACGTAACGCTGATAAATATATAAGTAATTTTTTTTTTTTTTTAGTATACACACACGCCTATATACACAGACATAGCAGAAAAGAACACGCATAAAAACGGTTTATTTCAATAAAAAAAATGATTTGTAGAACAAAACCAAAAATAACTATTACATGATTTATTTATTGCGGACTATTATCTTCATCTTTTTTTGATGTTGTTTCACGAACATTTCGGCCAACTATTCATCTGGCCTTCGTCAGGTGGTAACCGCGACGAGATAGGAACTCCGAATCTCTTAACTGCATTCTCAGCAATTAATGCCATCCATAGTTGTTGTCGTCTCACCCCATTTTTGGCCAAGTAAGCCTCTGACCGGCTTGGAGTAGTATGGATGGGAGTAATTGCTGAGAATGCAGTTAGCAGATTTGTAGTTCCTATCCCATCACGGTTTACCACCTGACGAAGGCCAGAGGAATTGTTAACCGAAACTTTTTGAAAAAAACATCTAAGAAAGATTATGATAATAGTCCACAATAAATTAATTAATAATACTCATCTCAATAATGAATTCCAGTTAAATAATATATAAACTATTACTTGGTTGACATTCTCTTTGCTGCTTTTAATGCTAGGACCCTTCTAAGAATAACACTGATCAGTTCACAAATATCATCTTCAGAAATTTCTTGCCATGTGAGACACTATAATGTTAAAAGTTCAGACTTAGAAAATGGTTTCTTTTCGTTTTTTTGTTTGTTTGTTTGTTTTGTGTGAATGTTTATGTTTAATATGCCCCAATGAGTGACTTGGGCATTATTAATCCCATTTAGGCTCAACCAATGTTGTGTGTCCCTAATTCAGTGAAAGCGAGCTCTGTTTTCCATAAATAGAGGTTAACTTTGCTCATTTTACCATTTGGTAATATTGTTAAAAGTCCTTAATGTAATAAAACAAAACATATTAAGCAGAATTGATGTTTCCTTCACACTTCACTCAAAGTTTCATTCAATACCATAACCGAGAAGCCCATGTTTCGGTATTTTTTTTTTTACACAGGCATCACCACATTATAAAGGCCAAGAGCTCACTCAAGGATATGGGTTAAAGAGTGTACAGTAGAAATTGGACAATACCACATATACATATAAACTGAATAAAACTGAAAAATAAACTAAGATGGGTGTAGAAAATGTATAACGATTTCAAAACATTCTGGACTTCTTAAAAAACTAATTTCACTGGCCAAAGACCCGTAAAAGAACGGTCCGTAAAATTCAATCATTTGAGGTCCCTAATGCTGCTCTGCGACTTTTAGTTCTTGAGGAGATAGAGTTTGAACAGACAAATAACTCTCTTGATGTAGGGATAGCTGTGCGCGTAATTGCGAGGCAAGGGGTGCGCAATTCCCGACCACACTTTTTTCGGAATCGGAGACCAGTGGCAACAAAAAGTCAAAGACGACTGGAAACAATCCCGATGTAAACGGAGAGTACATACAGCACCTGGAAATCCCAAATGGTCGCCATTTAGTACTGACCAGGTACAACGTTGCCTAACTTTGGTGATTTAACGAGAACCGGTGTGTCAATATGATCACGCCAAATATGTCCTAGGATGGAGTGCTGGTGTCACATTTGGGAATAGGCTGCTCAGAGCACATTTTCCTGCCTTGACAGGGTACAAAATCTTGTGGGGAATGACAGAGTGTTTATTATTCTTAATTGCTATCTTTTCACCACCAACGCTCTGATCTTCACTCGGCCATCAATTGAGTGACAATTGAATTGACAAAAAAAAATAGAAAGAAAACAAATATTGTACATCCTTAAAATTTTGGTGATGAAAGAGAAATAATCCCCTATCGATGTTGATTAATTGCCTCCCCTTTGTTAACTAATCTTTTCACAAATTCTAGACCATAATCATAAAATAGAGACTAAATTACAGAATACGAAAATATCTACGGGGCCAGTAACTTTTCTCTTTTCTTTTCCAAACAACAGCGAACATGCCTGAAGACGGTCAAAGGATAATCCAACCGAAACGTTGGACAAATAACATACTATTGCATATACGAAGGGGTTACCATGCTACAGAAGTAAAGAAAATTGCTATTTTTGTCTCTGTATGTCTGTAATGTGTGTGTATATATGCGCGGGTGTAGCAAAGTTTGGGCATTTATAAGTATATTGATATATGTATATAGGTACATGTGGGGTTTAGATAACTTTCGTGTTTTATATTTATTCATATTTTTGTTTGTTTATTTGTTTTAATTTAATTTTATTTTTATTTATTTATTTTTATTTAATTTTATTTCTTTTTTGTTTTGTTTTATTTACCTTAATGTAATTTTTACTTTATTCCTGCGTAGTTTCAGAGTTATTGTCTAGTTTCAGTAAATAAAATAAAAAGCGTACAGCATGGATTCGCTTTTGAATATATGTATTAATGTGTGTGTGTATGTTGCGGTGTCTGTGTATGTGTGGGTTGTATGTGTGTTGCATGTATGTGTGGGTGGAGGTAGATTAAAAGACACCGGTCAGTACTTAGTTGACCAGAGCTAAGGTTCGTTACTTACAGACTCTAAAATGAGATCAATAATCCAGTGCGACTGGAAACAATGCCGAGATAAGCGGAGAGCACATACAGCACCTGGAAATCCCAAATGGTCACTCATTTAATACTGACCAGGTTCAACGTTGCTTAACTTCGGTGATCCAGCGGGAACCGGTGTCAACATGATTATGCCGTAATTATAGCATTTTGCATATTAGATAAAAAATAAAAATGTCCCAGACGAAATCATTTAAAAATTTGAATTATCAACATTTATTTTTTGATCTTTTTGATAACACTGTATGTTCTGATCGAACTAGACTCTTGCCGCATCGACATAAGTATATGCATATTATCTAGATAGACCTCTCAATTCTTGGGTCCTGGATATGACCTTAAACTATATCCGATGGTGAGGCCGCAGCTTGCAGGCTTTGGGGAATTTGGAACCACCCTTTAATTGCCATCGCTTCCATGTCCACTCTGGTAGTACCTGTTAGGGTCCCAACTATGGGGTAAATAGAAACCAACTTAAATAAACAGAAAAAAAAAAACAAACAAATATACTCTTTTAAAAAAGTGTTCTTCAAAATCACTGGATTCGGCATTAAATAACCTGAAAAGGGTTGATATGCCGTAAAACAAAAACAACCAACTAACTTTCAACTGTTGCTACTCAGTTATGGGAAACTTAGAAACACAAAAGCATCCAAACATCGCAGTTTCTTTATTTAGATACTTTTATAACCGAATAGACAAGCAACTATGATCTCTGATATTTTATAAATCGAAAGGTCACACCTGAAGTGGTTCTGTTCACTTCTCTATCCTCGTGTAATTATGTTTGGAACGCCGTTTTCTTATATTTACGTGAATATAAGCGCACTTTCAGAATCGTAGCGCTTCCTTGCCAAGGATAAGAGGGCGCATAAAGGGTTTACTGTTCTTGGACGTAAAGAACTGATATTTCCCTACTTGAAATATTAAAGCCCTCCTTTTTAAAGAAGTTGGATTGCAGCTACGCACGTGCAGCTATTCTCTGCTTGACAATTACGGTTTATTTCTGTACACAAACGCAAATGCAAATGCGTCTTCCTTCGCTTAGCGCTAATTTATTCTGAAGTTATTTTTCCGGAAAGTACAATATGTAATCAAAACGTTACAACATTTCACAATCCATCAACTGGACAAAAGTAACCGTTATAAAGAGATCAGGGCCCGTGGTGCAGTGAGTAAAAGCGTTTAATCTCTACGGTTCCGGGTGAGCATTATCTGTACATAGAGGCTTTGATCTTACCCAAAGCAGACCAGAGGTTTAATTTGCCAAAACGTAGTGAGACAACTATGGAAGGCAGGAATTACTGAGGATCCAGTTAAGAGATTGGATTTATTTGCTTCCCCATTGAGTAAATTAGGCATAAAGCCATTTTTAATGTGTGGGGGGGGGAGAAATGGGACCAGCTCCCGAGAGGTGGGAAATGGGAGCTGGATAGTGATGTCCATTTGATATATAGGGTTGCCCCTACATGGACAAAAAGATTGGGACAAGGACAATGGTCTTTGATTGCAGCATCTGCCGGAACAGATACTACACTTTGATCTTGACCCGAAGGCCACAAAGGGGCCCCGGTATTTATTTGCTCTCCCACCGAGCAAATTAGGCACAAGGCCGATTTTTAATGTGAGGAGTGAAGAGGAAATCGGGACCAACTCCCCGGGAAGTAGGGGAGCTGGATAGTGACAATTGGTATGAAGGGTTGCCCCTACATTGACCAAGGTCTTATCTGTGGGGTCGCCCCCACAAAGGGCCTTTGCTTGCAGTATCTGCCGGAACAGATGGTATTTATTTGCTCCCCCACTGAGCAAATTAGGCACAAGGCCGATTTTTAATGTGAGGAGTGAAGGGAGGGGGAAGGGAAAAAGGGGACCAGCTCCCGAGAGGTGGGAAATGGGAGCTGGTTAATGGTCAGGCATGTGGGGTTGCCCCCACATCTGGTCTTTGCTAGTCATAGCTAGTCATAGCTTGCAGTATCTGCCGGAACAGATGGTATTTATTTGCTCCCCCACCGAGCAAATTAGGCACAAGGCCAATTTTTAATGTGAGGAGTGAAGGGAGGGGGAAGGGAAAAAGGGGACCAGCTCCCGAGAGGTGGGAAATGGGAGCTGGTTAAAGGTCAGGCATGTGGGGTTGCCCCCACATCTGGTCTTTGCTAGTCATAACTAGTCATAGCTTGCAGCATCTGCCGGAACAGATACTACACTTTGATCTTGACCCGAAGGCCACAAAGGTGCCCCCGAAAAAGGAGGGGGGCGGACGAGGATACAGTTAAGAGACTTGATTTGTTTGCTTCCTCACTTAGCAAATTAGACACAAGACCGTTTTTTAATGTGGAGAGAAGGGGGAGAAAGTAGGGATAAAAGGGGACCAGTTCACGAGAGGTGAGAAATGGGAGCTGGATAGTCATGTCCATTTGGTATATAGGGTTGCCCCTACACGGACAAAAAGATTGCCACAAGGACAATAGTCTTTGATTGCTGCATCTGCCGGAACATATACTACACTTTGATATTGGCCCGAAGGTGGATTTATTTGCTTCCACACTGAGCAAATAAGGCAGAATGCCGTTTTTTAATGTGGAGAGTGAAGTGGAAATGGAGACCAACTCCCCAGGGAGTAGGGGAGCTGGATAGTGACAATTGGTATGAGGGGTTTCCTCTACATTGGCCAATAACTGATTACTACAAGAGCAGTGGTCTTATATGTGGGGGCAACCCCACATATGGTCTTTGCTAGCAGTATCTGCCGGAACAGATATTACACTTTGATCTTGACCCGAAGGTGCCGCCGAGAAAGTGGGGGGGGCAGACGAGGATACAGTTAAAAGGCCCAGCATTCGTATCCCATCGCGGTGAATCACCCGTAGAAGGTAAGAGGATGAGTTGGCCGAAACGTGTTGAAACGACAACAAATATGAAGAAATTCAGAAATAAATACGTACACAAATTACTCATCTCAAAAGTTTCCAAAAAATAAAATAATATATAATGCCATTCGGTACGACCCCGACAATTGAAGTCCAGATAAAAACGAAAAAATTAGATTTATAAGACCAAAAATTCATAACATAATTTTTAACAAACTGTTGATTCGTTTAGGATATTTTAACGATTCAAACAGTTTAAGATATTTTAAATCTGTACCCATTTTTCTTAATACAGTCATGAATAAGGTCTTCTGGATAACCATTATGAATATTTCCCCGATCCTAAGCAAATCGCCATCTTCAAGTCCATCGTAAACAAATTCTTGATGAGCCGTTTCCCTTAAGTAATCCAATTTAGCAAATTTCCACTACTACGTATTAGTACATTGTCTCATTGACGACTGTACACTCTTTTACCCTTGTTCTCGAGTGGCCTCTGGGCCTTGATAAATGGTGACTTCTTTGTAAACAAAACAAACCATATTTACTGCTTTCTACTGCTATCGTTATTTGCTATTTTTCCTGCCAGTAAGTGTAAAATAGAGTGGCTTGGGATACTTGATAAAGCAGATTCCAAAAATCATTTTTTTTTTTTGCGATTAGTCTCTATTGCTAACCTTTGTATCGGTCGAACGAGTCTATAAAAAAAAAGTTGAATCTCTTTGGGGAAATTTGAAGACTCCCTCTGTTTATTCTCCCTCGCGGTCCATTTAATCGTGTTTTATACGAACTAAATTGTTTAATTTAATCGGTTCTGGCACTTCAAATTCCTCCTAGTCCTCTTTATTTTCGACAATAATATAATTTTGAATCACAGTATCGATTTTATTCATGACGAGTTGATAGTTTAAAAGCCTGTAGACAATTTCCCGCCTGCCGTGCTTAAGTGCATTTACAATTTTTTTATATCTGAAAACATATACAGTAAGTGCCGTAAGTATATGATACAAAGCAAAAAATAACAAGTGAAGCATGCACAGTCCCACGTGCACAGTGGACGAGGCTTAAAAAATGACTATGTTCAGCATTTGCCCCCAAATTTTGCCCCCCAAAGTCGCCAGGAGACGTCAAATGTTTTTTGTTTTTGTTTTTTTACGTAGACATCACCACTTATCAAGCCCAAGAGGCCACTCGAGGATAAGGGTTAAAGAGTGTACACTAAAAATTAAACAATATAGTAACCGTTAGTAATGGAGATTCGGTAAATTTGTTAACTTATATGGAACAGCTCATACAAGAACTTGTTTACGTTAGACTTGAAGACAACCATATTTCAGTCAGCCGAAAAGCAGGAAAACGGAAGACAATTCCATAGGCGTGCAGTTATAAGAAAGACACACTTTGTTCATGGAATCTACGTTTAGGTTTAGGCACAGGTAAAGAGTGGGGTAAATTATTGATAGTGTTTTCTGCTAGACGGGTGTTTCTTGTGAAAGTCTGGCGAAGGGGCATAGATTGGGGCTCAGCCGAGCACTTGCCATGGTGAAAATGAATAAACGGTGCAGTTTACATACAGTAGCGTCCAAAACTAAGGGACCCAAATTTAAAATTTAATATTGGTTAGAAATAAGAACTGTGAAAAGCTGAAATTTTGACAATTGGTAGTCGTTATCATCCAAAATAACATAGTAAAATTTTAATCATTTTCAAAGGATAGAAAAAGAATTATAACAATTGTTTATTTATTTGCAAAACTGCTAAATACACATACATGGAAAATTTCGAACAAATATGGTAAAATAGTCCCAAAAATGGAGTGTTTTATTAGCGTAAAAGAGCCCCTGGGGCACACCCAAGAGTTATCGCGAAGTATAGACAAACAAAATTATGTAGAAATCAGTTAGTTACAACGTTTCAGAAAGTTTTTTAAAAAATCATCATTTTTTTTTTTTTTAATGAGCACAAAAGTTTCAATTTTAGCCATTTTTACCTCAAAGGCACCCTTAGGGGGCACCCAGAGTTTACCCGGAAAATACGTCCTGTTACTTTTTTTACTCATATCATGTTTAATGTTTGTGCAAAATTTTTAAAAATTCCAAGTCGTAGTTATTGAGAAAAGTGCGGACAGACGAACGGACGAACGGATGAACGGACAAGGGTGAATTTACAGGCCCACCCTCCTTTCTTGGGAGGGGGGATAAAAAAGTGCTATTCTAATGTGTTTTTTTTTTTTCGTTAGTAGACAATTGATGAACTGAAACACGTTCATACGAGATGATTTCTATGGGACCTTGCTGAAGTTGTTTGAACGGTACAAGTGCATTACAGCCGGAGGAGATTACTTTGAAGGGAAGTAGAATTTTATGTGTGTACTATCAATAAAAGTGCCCATACAAAAATGTCTTCAAACTTATTCAATGCACCTCGTACGCCCTCTTATTGATCCTTCCAGACTGAGACACTGTCACCTAAAATCATATCTTTTTATTTACATTTTCAAATAGGACTACGTTAAATACGATTACTTGGCGTTAAAAAACGTCTCCTTCTTCCATGAAAGACCGGCCGTTAAAAATCCTTATCCTAGCGCCGGTCTGCGACTTTTATTTACGGAGGAGATAGAGTTTAAAAATACGGAGACAGACAGACAAATATATAGCCTTTTATATATTAGATTTATATTTATATACTTTCTTTGCAGCTACTTGCACAGAAAAATCACCTCAAATGGATTGTACTGTCATGTCGCGCTGGCGTTGTTAATAATTGTGGAATGTGGCATACCATACTTTCGTCAAAAAACTGAACATCTATCTTTTAATAACGTTTTGAATGTCCATACACGATTTAATTATTACCTTAATCTTAGATGCTTTCGTCATGATACAACTTAGGATCTATGGTACCCCCTCGCCAGACTTTCACGAGAAAAACCTCGTCTAGCAAAAAACACTATCACTAATTTCCCCCTCTCTTTACCTGTGCCTAAACCTAAACGTAGATTCCATGAGCAAAGTTTCTTTCTTAGAACTTCACGCCTTCCGTTTTCCTGCTTTCCAGCTGACTACAATATGGTTGTCTTCAAGTCTAACGTAAACAAGTTTTTGATGAACCGTTCCGTATAAGTTAACAAATTTACCGAATTTCCATTTTTAGCGATTACTATATTGTCCAATTTCTACTGCACACTCTTTAACCCTTATCCTCGAGTGGCCTCAAGGCCTTGATAAGTGGTGACGCCTATGTAAAAAATAAAAGAGAGCCTCCCCAAAGACGAGAGCGATTCATTTTATTTGGAGAATAATGGGAGTAAGAGCGTTGATTATGCAAAGAGAGGGGTTTGGTTTTAGATGCATTAAAATTAACTAACCATATTTTCCATTGCATTTCGTGCTTAAAATCAGAAGGGAGGGAATGAGAAAGATTTTGGTTATTGCCTGCCTTCGAACTGTTGGCATTGCTTGTGATGTTGTCTGCATATTGATTTTTTTATCCAAAACACAATAATTCTTTCTTTTTTGTCAGAAATATCGTTCATGAATATGAATACTAAATAATAACATAAAAGAAGCGAGTGTATCGAGGATGCCAAAAGTAAACTAAAGGTACTTTCTATTCGCCATCATGTATAATTGTCTTTTCATCTCAACAAATGACACACTGCAGATTAGAACCTGGGCCTACCGATCATAAAAATTGAGGGATTATTGTATTTTTTAAACCGCGTTGACCCCTAACAAGATACACCGTCACTTGGACGTAAGGGGCTATTATTTAAGGCAATGCCGAGGAAAGATTACCAAGATGTTAGTTTACATTACATTAAAACTTGTGCAAATCAGTACAGCCAGGAAGCAGGTATCAGGAAGGGAATTCCAAATCTAGCTTTTCAAGGGAAGAAACTATTAGAATAGAAAGCTTTCTTGTATTTAGGGACCTCAAAAGTGAAGGGGTTATAATTTTTTGCAATGCGAACTTTATTATGTATGTCGAGGGGGCACAAGTGCAACAAGATCATCAGAGCACATTCTATTAAAATATTTGTAATATTGTGGCGATAAGACAGGGGTTGAAGCTTAGTTGACAAAGTGGGACCTATTAGATTGGAAACTCTTTTAGGACCCTATAAAAGGAGGAGAGGTTAGTCAAGATTTGGCAACAATACGCCACGAATGGGAAATAGTAGCCTTGTAGAGGTTTAGGATACTCTCAGTAGCTAGTAGATTTCTGGCTCGATAGAGGGAACCCACCGTCTTTGTAGCAACATTCGCAATGTACTCAATGTATTTGGTCCAGTAGTCTGTATTGATGATTGATATAGTTATTGTATTAATGATTGATGATTTAGAAAGTCATTTCAGTGCATTTATTGAAAACAAAATAAAACTCGAAATCAAATCGTTAAACAATATATATATATATATATATATATATATATATATATATATATATATATATATATATAACTACTTAATTTACTCACATAAATTTATATACGAAAGTATAGATTTATGCGTGAACTTTAAGTATTTACTTCAAAAGTGTTCAATACGTAGGTAGAGCTAGTTAGTAAGTTATAAAATGTATATGGCGATTAAACTATACTGAATATTCCGCGTTTCATCCACTCTAGGATTCTTCAGGCTGAAGAATCCTAGAGTGGATGGCACGCGGAATATTCAGTGTAGCTTAAGCACCATATACATTTTATAACTTACTATATATATATATATATATATATATATATATATATATATATATATATATATATATATATTCAAGTTGTAATATTATGCGCGGTTTGTTTTAATATTAGTTTTTTACATATCCAACATTTTTTCATTTTTTTGTTTGGCAATATATAACTACAATAAATTGCGGCGTCACTTAATGCCTAAACTAGCAAATTCTAGCATTGCTACAAATATAATTTGCTGATTTCTTTATATCCTCTGTCGAGAATAAGAATAAGAATAGCATTCTTTGAAACTCCACGAAATAAGGACTTTGTAAATGGTTTTTTGGAGTATTTAGTCGAACAATAGATTTTGATTGTAAAGTTCAAATTACGGTTTTAATGTTCTTTCTCTCTCTTATATATATATATATATATATATATATATATATATATATATATATATATATATGTATGTATATATATATATATGCATATATATATATATATATATTATGAACAATTAGCAGGGATATTTAAAGTTGCCCGGGATTGAATTATGATCAATAGATTTTTGACACTCTCATATTTCATTTTTATGGAAATCGGCGAAATCACCATTCTCTAATCAAATCGATTAATTGCATGCTCTGATTGGAGATCCATCGTTATGACTCTGTATAAATTGCTGTTTACGTTGCACTAGAACCTTACTTTTGATTTTATAAAATTATGATTCATATACTGGTTTAAAGTAACATTTCAAGTATAAAAGTCAAGTATATTTCAATTGTGCTCTAAACATAAAAATTCATTTGGAAGACGCACCCTTCATATCAAATAACGTACTGTTGAATTTATATGTCGGGATTTTCTGCTTGTGCGGTAAGAAAACTTCTTAGATGTATTTGTGATGACAGGCTGTATAAGGCGTTTACTTTAGTAAAAATCGGCTTCCATCGAATGTTTTCAATTATCGATTATCTAAACTTAAGGAAATTATACCGATGCAGAGTATATCTAAAAACAGTGCCAGACACATAAAGTATATTTTTGTGAAATTTAAAAAACTCAACACAGCTCTTTCGTAGTTCATAGGGAACTAACTCACAAACACACAGACAAAGAACCTTTTATATAATAGTAGATAGATATTTCGAGGTAAAACTTCCTTATCTCGTGAAAATAAGACTTTTTTTTTTTAATATTGTCGTCATATCAAATGTAGTTGTGTATATTTTTTTTTACATAAGCACCACCACTTATCAAGGCCAAGAGGCCACTCGGGGATAAGGGTTAAAGAGAGTACAGTAGAAATTGGACAATATAGTAATCGTTAAAAATGGAAATTCGGTAAATTTCTTAACTTATATGGAACGGTTCATCAAAAACCTGTTTACATTAGACTTGCAGATAACCATATTGTAGTCAGCTGGAAAGCAGGAAAACGGAAGATAATCTCACAAGCGTGCAGTTCTAAGAAAGAAGCTTTGTTCATGGAATCTGCGCTTAGGTTTAGGCACAGATAAAGAGTGGGGGAAATTAGTGATAGTGTTTTCTGCTAGACGGGTGTTTCTTGTAAATGTCTGGCAAGGGGGTACCATAGATTGGAGCTCAGCCGAGCACCTGCCATGAAAATAACGATAAAGCAGAGAAATAATCAAATTCTATCCAATTTTCACTTCGACTCATTATGACGGTGTTCTTACCGAGACCTCTTGAAACTCAGTAATGTTTATTCTTGTGTCGCCTTCGGAACTTGATAAGCGGTTACTCCTTTGTAAAAAGTCTTTTAGTTTCATTTGCATGAATTTTTTTTAGGAATACAATGGATTCGAAGGATTTGATAAGAAATACAAAAACAAAAACAACACATTTTACACCACAATTATCTATAGTTTAATACCGTAGTACGTAGGTGTGTCACGGTTCCAGCTTATAAATTATTTGATCGGGAGATGTTATTTAATTAAAAAGCGGACGGAAGGTGATAACATACTACGGACATTAAACTACTTCTTGTACTTCTGCAGTTTAAAGCCCGTTTCCGTGAGTCAGCGCCCGGCGAACGACGGAAATCGCCGCATTATACCAACAGGGCAAAAAGAGGCGCGAGCGAGAAGACCCAAATAAGAGAAGTTGTTGAAACCATTAACAATGCAATGGACAGAGAGCATAAGTAATTAACAGGTGTATTTTTCGATCGCCAACACTGAGAATTGAACCCTCAATCGTTAAAGACTGACTTTTCGAAGTATCTAACCACTGCGCCATGAGTCCTGGCTGACAGTTCTAGTACGAATTAGGGGGGGGGCTAACGTACGTACGTAGGTGTGTCACGGTTCCAGCTTATAAATTATTTGATCGGGACATGTTATTTATTAAAAAAAGCGGACGGAAGGTGATAACATACTACGAAGATTAAACTACTTTTTGTACTTTTACAGTTTAAAGCCCGTTTTCCGTGAGTCTTGCTCGACAGCGCCCGGCGAACGACGGAAACCGCCGCATTATACCGACAGGGTAAAAAGAGGCGCGAGCGAGAAGACCCAAATAAGAGAAGCTGCTGAACAATGCAATGCTGGGACGCGTTTGGCAAGAATTGAATTATCGGTTTTTATGTGACTTGTGTGAGTAATATTGCTCACCCTGAACATCTTTGGACATTCCATGAGAACGTGAGATTACAAGCTTTTTAATATACCAGATGCGTTTTTATATCCTTTATACATCTCTTTTTTTACATCGGGATCACCACTTATCAAGGCCAGAAGGCCACTCAGGGATAACGGTTATTGCGTGTACAGTAATCAATGAGATAGTACTGTAGTAATCATTAGTATTACGTGTTTAGATAGAGTGTCTTACTTAAGGGGGCGGTTTGTCAGGAGTTTGTTTATGTTGGACTTGAAGACGTCTAAGCTGTAGTCAGGTGGGAAACAGGCAAGCGGCAGAGAGTTCCACTGGCGTGCAGTTCTAAGAAAGAAGCTTTGCTCATGGAATATACGTTTAGATTTAGGCACCAACAAAGAGTGGGGAAAATTATTGACAGTAGTTTCAGCTAGACGGGTGTTTCTCGTGAAAGATTTGCTCTCGTTTCGTCAGCCATGAATGGACAGAGCTCATAAGTAATTAACAGGTGTATTTTTCGATCTCCAACACTGAGAATTGAACCCTCGATCGTCATGGAGAATATCACTTTAAAAACTGACTTTTCGAAGTATCTAACGACTGCGCCATGAGTCCTGGCAGACAGTTCTAGTACGAATTAGGGGGGGGGGGCTTAAACCTATTTTGTGTCTAGTCGTCAATATATATATATATATATATATTAGACATGAAGAGATTATAGATAGATAGATGTAAATACCCGTTCACATATACTTTTTCATAATAAAGCTAGAACCCAGAATTAGATGGAATCGAATAATTGCATCGAAAACGGACAACGCCAGACCCAAAGTGGGTTTTGATGTACTGCATCTCATCAGTGATGTGTTCCAACATAGGCGTGAATTCAGGTCATCGCACGCAGGCAGTGTGCAATACTGACGACCTAACCGTATGAGCCACGGCCCAATCTATTGGCTATGCCTTGATTTTAATTTTTTAATACTTTATCTCGTCCTACATTCTACTATGCGACAAATCACGCGCCCTATACAACTAAGATATGCAGGCGGTAGATATCACATCTACAAACATTAACTGAAATTAACCGACTCCCCAGATACTATTTGTCACATAGTAGAATGTAGAACGAGGTAAAATATTAAAACAAAAATTAATTAAAATCGAGGCGTAGCCAATAGATTGCACCGTGGCTCATATGGTTAGGGCGTCAGTATTCCATACTTCATACGTGCGACAACATGGGTTCGCGCCTATGTCGGAGCACGTCACTGATTAGAAACAGTACATCAAAACCCACTTTGGGTCTGGCGTTGTCCGTTGTCGACGCAATTATTCGATTCCATCTAATTCTTGGCCCTAGCTTTATCATGAAAAAGTGTATGTGAACCGGTGTTTATATATATATATATATATATATATTCTTTATGTAAATACAGTCATCTCTTGCTACGATCTGCAGACTGTTTCAATTACATTTGATTTCATCAGGCAGGAAAATACAAAAATAAAAAGGATCCAGAATTTTTCAAATTTTGGGGAGGGAAAAAATGCCATGACTGGCAAGAAGCAAAAATTAAAGTTCTAATTATTATTATTATTATTATTGTTATTGTTATTATTATTATTATTATTGTTATTATTATTATTATTGTTATTGTTATTATTATTATTATTGTTATTGTTATTATTATTATTATTATTATTGTTATTATTATTATTGTAATTATTATTATTATTATTATTATTATTTTTATTGTTATTATTATTATTGTTATTATTGTTATTATTGTTGTTATTATAATTATTATTATTGTTATTATTATTATTATTATTATTATTATTATTATTATTATTATTATTATTATTATACTTGATATGACAGGGAAGCGTTTTAATTACTTTTTTACTTAAATTAATTTAATTAATTTTATAATTTAATAAATTAATTGATTAATTTTACTTTAATTAATGTTCTTTTTTTACATTATAACCATGATACTTGACATTTTATTATTAAACAATACACGCAATTATATATATAAATATTATATATATATAAATATTATATAAATAACGAATTTTATAAAATGAAATGTACGTTTTCTAAAGTGCAATGTAGACTACAATGTATTGTAGACTAAGTCATTGCAGGGAGGCATATGAAGCCTTTTCCCCCACGATGTCCCCAACGAGAACAGGTAATCAATCGATTTGATGTAAAAATGAGTAATTTCATCGATTCAACAACAAAAACATTAACGTGTGAAACATACGTTGATGATCATCCTATCCCAGGCAACGTCAGATGTGCCTTCAAGAGTGGCTTACTTAAAAAGAGCCCAGAAAATATAGTAGAGAGGAGGAATGTTCTTTTATTGTTTAAATTACCTGCAGTCTTATTTAAATTACGTGTAGTGTTATTTAAATTACCTGTAGTGTTATTTAAACTACGTGTAGCGTTATATAAATTAACATTTAGTGTTATTTAAATTACGTGTAGTGTTATTTAAATTACGTTTAGTGCTATTTAAATTACCTGTAGTGTTATTTAAATTACGTGTAGTGTCATTTAAATTACGTGTAGTGTTATTTAAATTACCTGCAGTGTAATTTAAATTATCTGCAGTGTTATTTAAATTACGTGTAGTGCTATTTAAATTACGTGTAATGTTATTTAAATTACGTGTAGTGTTATCTAGATTACGTGTAGTGTAATTTAAATTACGTGTAGTGTTATTTAAATAACCTGCAGTGTTATTTAACTTACGTGTAGTGTTATTTAAATTACGTGTAGTATTATTTAAATTACGTTTAGTGTTATTTAAATTACCTGTAGTGTTATTTAAATTACGTGTAGTGTTATTTAACTTACGTGTAGTGTTATTTAAATTACGTGTAGTGTTATTTAAATTACCTGTAGTGTTATTAAAATTACGTGTAGTGTTATGTAAATTACGTGTAGTGTTATTTAAATTACCTGTATTTTTATTAAAATTACCTATAGTGTTATTTAAATTACGTTTAGTGTTATGTAAGTTACTTGTAGTGGTATTTAAGTTACCTGTAGTGTTATTTAAATTACCTGTCGTGTTATTTAAATTGCGTGTAGTGTTATTTAAATTACCTGTAGTGTTATTTTAATTACGTGTAGTGTTATGTAAGTTACTTGTAGTGGTATTTAAGTTACCTGTAGTATTATGTAAATTACCTATAGTGTTATTTTAATTACGTGTAGTGGTATTTAAGTTACCTGTAGTGTTATTTTAATTACGTGTAGTGCTATGTAAGTTACTTGTAGTGGTATTTAAGTTACCTGTAGTATTATGTAAATTACCTATAGTGTTATTTTAATTACGTGTAGTGGTATTTAAGTTACCTGTAGTGTTATTTTAATTACGTGTAGTGTTATGTAAGTTACTTGTAGTGGTATTTAAGTTACCTGTAGTATTATGTAAATTACCTATAGTGTTATTTTAATTACGTGTAGTGGTATTTAAGTTACCTGTAGTGTTATTTTAATTACGTGTAGTGTTATGTAAGTTACTTGTTGTGGTATTTAAGTTATCTGTAGTGTTATTTAAATTACGTGTAGTGTTATGTAAGTTACTTGTAGTGGTATTTAAGTTACCTGTAGTGTTATTTAAATTACCTGTAGTGTTATTTAAATTACGTGTAGTGTTATGTAAGTTTCCTGTAATGGTATAAAAGATGCTGGAAGTGCTCCCCGTTACATTTATGCATTTCTGGGCACGTTTAACAGCGTTTGCAGATACTGCCTGTAGATTTTATCTGGTGGTAATGCTCCCTTTTAGTTTGTCTAGATTGTGAGGATTATTTGCATAAACTTTTTTGTTTTAAAGTCCAGCAAAGATACAAATCACATGATGACAAGTCCGGGGAACGTGGTGGCCATAACCCTTCGCTTATTGTTCTCTCTTCCGTAACCATGTCATGAACTCATGTTTGTGATCCATGAGACGTTTGACATGTAGCGCCATCTTGTTGGAAAAAGAATTGCATTTTGTTTTGTATTCGTTATGAAGAGTTGGTTTTTAAGAGAAAAAGAGTAATTGGGCCAATTAATCTGAAAAAAAAAATTGATTAGAAAAAATCAGTGTCGTTCGCTACTTTTAAGTGGACCACCCTGTATAAAGAAACGCTTCCATAGTAATTAAATAATAGTTACTATTTACAATGCCTCCCATCGGGACAGAGTTAAACACGAGGGTCGTTTTTTAATGTGGAGAAAAGGAACACAAATAAAAATTGTCTTAGTCGTGAAGGATTTCTCCTCCACTGACAGAGAACAAGAAATTAAAATGCACCATCTGAAGAACAGGTACTACACTTTGAGGTATTTATTTGCTCCCCCACTGAGAAAATTAGGCACAAGGCCGATTTTTAAAGTCAGGAGTGAAGGAGAAATGGAGACCAACTCCCGGGGAGTAGGGTAGCTGGATAGTGACAATTGGTATGAAGGGTTCCCCTACATTGACCAAGGTCTTATATGTGGGATTGCCCCTACATATGGTCTTTGCTTGCAGTATCTGCCGGAACAGATGGTATTTATTTGCTCCCCCACCGAGCAAATTAGGCACAAGGCCGATTTTTAATGTGAGGAGTGAAGGGGAAATGGGGACCAGCTCCCCGGGGAGTAGGGGAGCTGGATAGTGACAATTGGTATGAAGGGTTGCCCCTACATTTACCAAGGTCTTATATGTGGAGTTGATCCCACATATGGTCTTTGCTTGCAGTATCTGCCAGAACAGATGGTATTTATTTGCTCCCCCACCGAGCAAATTAGGCACAAGGCCAATTTTTAATGTGAGAAGTGAAGGGAGGGGGAAGGGGAAAAGGGGACCAGCTCCCGAGAGGTGGGAAATGGGAGCTGGTTAATGGTCAGGCATGTGGGGTTGCCCCCACATCTGGTCTTTGCTAGTCATAGCTAGTCATAGCTTGCAGAATCTGCCGGAACAGATGGTATTTATTTGCTCCCCCACCAAGCAAATTAGGCACAAGGCCAATTTTTAATGTGAGAAGTGAAGGGAGGGGGAAGGGAAAAAGGGGACCAGCTCCCGAGAGGTGGGAAATGGGAGCTGGTTAAAGGTCAGGCATGTAGGGTTGCCCCCACATCTGGTCTTTGCTAGTCATAGCTAGTCATAGCTTGCAGTATCTGCCGGAACAGATACAACACTTTTATGCCGGCCCGAAGGCCAAATGTGATGGTTATTAATTAAATAATGCTTAGCCTTCAATTCGCCTTCAACAAATGTTAATCCAGTTATTTTAATTACAGTTAAAATGATAGAAGTTTTGCGAAACTATGTATTCAAGTATTTACTCTAACCCCGTTCGAAAAAGAAGTATAAAAAACAATAGAATTAATCTATAAAAGTGAAATTGTGTGGATGTGTGTGTACATTTCCCTACCAAACTACTCTGTCAATTTTCAATGTATAAACTCGAGATTTTACATAAGAGGGTATAAAGATTTGGGAAAATTTTTTTAATCGGTTTTCGGCCATAAATTTGCCTGTTAAGAGGTCAAAGTTAAGCGATTTGACCTTTGAAAACTGTACCAAACTCCTCCTCCAATTTTTGGCCTGAACACTTACAATTTTAGATGGAGGTTACTTGGATGTGGATTAAACTTTTTAATTTATTTGAGCCCAAAACAATAAATGTTAAGGGGTGAAATTGGGGTCAAAGTTGAAAGAAATTGACCTCTGCGGTCTCTACCAAATTAGCCAATTTTTGGTCTAAACATTTGAAATTTTACATAAAGTGAATTCTGATATAGAGCATGTTTTTTAATCCTTTTTCGGCCGTAAAGTTGGCTGCAAAGGGGCTAAAGTTCAAAAGTCCGACTTTGGGTCTCTAGCAAACTATTCAGCCAATTTTGGATATAAACATTTGAAATTTTACATTCCGTCTATTCAGACATTAAGCAAGCTTTTTGATTAGCATTTGCTGAAAGTTTGGCTGCGAAAAGGTCAAAGTTGAAATAGGTGACCTTTTTAGACTCTACCAAACTCCTTCGACAATATTTGGTCCAAACACTCGAAATTTTCGATGTAGGTTACCTGGACAGGAGTCAAACTTTTTAACACACACACACACAGATATATAATATATATAATATATATATATATATATATATATATATATATACTATAATAATTAAATACCTACAGACACTAGTGTTTCATCCTTTCAGGAATCTTCAGTGCAGGGTGTCACGATTAATACCAGTCGAACGATCCAAACCCCGCATCACGAGAAATCTCTGGCTCGATTTGCGAATCCATTCGGCTACCATTAACCGCGTGAAATAACGTCGAATTTAAAAATTTTAATTTTAAATGTTCATTTACGTCAGTCAGAGAGTGATCTAATCGTTATACCATGATCTACGCATAAGAGCTAAATTGACCGACTTTAATTTAACTGAAAGTGCTCAATGATAAGAAACGAATTTCTTAAAGGGGCTGTCATAATTTATTTTTTTACTATAATAATTAAATTAATTATATATATATATATATATATATATATATATATATATATATATATATATATATATATATGCACATCAAGTTATGAACGGTACATAGGGACCTAGCGAAGCCGGGCTGAACTGTTAGTAGAAGATATAAAATTACAGTAACAGAAGGATACAAGAAGAAAAAGAAGAAGAAGAAGAAGAAAAAGAAGAAGAAGAAGAAACGCATAATAACATATACTTCGGTTATTCTGGTGCTTTTTTAATCATTATTTTTATCATTTTGAAATCATTTCTTATAGTCTGTAACCTTGTGGATATTTTAAAATAGATAAAAAGAGTTTATAAATGCCTCATTTTAATTTAAACGTAGCAGCTTGTTTGCTCAATCGAGATAACTTTTCTAGTATTGATTTTTTTATATTTCTGCAAAATTTAATTTTTTTTGTATGTAGACTTATTTTAGCACTTTTAACAAATAGCTTCCAAAAGTTGATTTTTATTTGCCAAAATAGATTAGCTATTAGATTTGTTTTTGTTTTTTTTTAATTAAATACAGAAAGAAATGTATCTTCCAAACTAAGAAAAATATTTTCATTAAAATGAATGAATGCGTCCGTCCAGTTCCGACAGAGAAAGGATACCCCCTGCACGTGTAATTGTGTGGCAAATGTTGCGCAATCCCAACCACACCTCTCTTGAATCGGTATGTGGTAAGGAGAAGTCCAGGGCGATTGGAAACAATGCCGAGATAAGCCGAGAGTATACAGTACTTGGAAGTTCCAGAGGGTCACCCATCTGGTACTGATCAGGTTCATCGTTGCTTAACTTCGATTATTTGATGGAAACCGGTGTGACAAACGTGATTATGCCGTAGCCATACAAATAAGCAAAGAAAACACCAACAAAAATTCAGTTTTTTACTCGAATTTAGTATTTTTAGAATTCATATATAAAATCGAGACGACAAATGAAAGAGTTCGATTCTAATTTCATTTCGCTAAATAAATCGAAAATATAGTTTATATCGACGTTTCTATACTTTGGAGTTAAGCTTAAGATTAATGTTAGGGTTAGGGTTAGGGTTAGGGTTAGGGTTAGGGTTAGACTTAGTTTGTTTCAGATCGTTTGACTTTTTGGTACATGTATTTAAAATTGCCGTAGACCCTTGAAAATGCCGTGTGTATTTGCTATACATCTGATGAGATGACTGACTAAATTTTATGATTCCATATTCAAATGAACAGCCACAGTAGGAACTGGAATACTAAAACCTGCTTAGTGAACTTCAAACATGCAATCTGGACACGTTAGAAGAAAGGTTATGCATTAAAATTTTCTTTTAAACTGTTAGAAATGCCACAGAAACTTATGGAATGCTTCAGACTGCTTTTGGACTATCTTGCATGATTCAAGCATCAGTGTGTAAGTGGCATAAGAGATTCAAGGAAGGCAAGGTGTATGTGAGAAATAATAAGAGGTGTAGGAAGAGTAAGGAATTGAACACCAGAGTTGATTGGTCATATAAAGTATTTCATGGATAACGACCATCATGTGACAATAAGGGAAGAGTTTGATGTCAGTATAAGAACTGTACACACAATTATTCGACAGGAACTGACGATCCGGATGATTTGCGCAAAGTTTATCCCAAAGAAGATCACAAATCATTTGGCAAACATAGGAATCAAGAGAGTTCCTCACCCTCCCTATTGTCTAGAAATTGCTCCCTGTGACTTTTGGTTATTCCCTAAGCTTACGAAAAACATTGAAAGCTGTCGTTATGAGCATATAGAGAAGATGAAAATGCTTACCAAAGACGACTTTCAGGACACGTTTCAGACATAGTTTGTAGGGTTTAAGTGAATTGTATTTGGAGGGTATTATTTCGAATTGAATTATTTAATTGGTTGTTTTTTGTTTTACGGCATATCAACCCTTTTCAGGTTATTTAATGCAAAATCCAGTGATTTTGAAGAATTTTTTTTTTTAATAGAATGTATTTGTTTTTTTCAAGTCAGTTTCTATTTAACCCATATTTGGGGTCCTCACTCCGGATCAGAATGGACCTGGGAGCAATGGCAATCAAAGGGTGGCTCCACATTCCCCAAAGTCTGCTTGCTAGGTTATCACCATCGAATATAGTTTAAGGTCATATCTAGGACCGCTTTCGAATTGAACAAGAGTTTCATGTGTGTACTATCAATAAAAGTGCGTATAGAAAAAAAAAGAGTCTGGAACCTTTTTTAAAGCACCTCGTATACCAATGATGCATTTGTGATAACGGTAATATATTGTTAGCTCCTTACATAAAGTGACTTCATATATTGTCCGGAGTGATTTGTCTTTCAAACCCCCTTTACAAAGGTACTGAGATTTAGTGCTGACTGTAACATTTAGACCAGACAATTTGTTTGAATAGTGTAATATATTTCTTAAGTTAGATGTCCTATCCGATTTTAAAATGTCCGTATGTAAATTCTATGGAAGACTATAACGTATGAATTCATAATTAATTCAATTTACAAGCCGATTTGCTGGTACATACGATAGAATACTTAAGAGATTTGTTCGTGTATTTTAGAGATGTCAGAAAAAGAAGAAAGATACGTGACAAGACAATTCCATTTACGGCGATAAAGTAAAAACTAGAATGTCTAATAGGGAAATCTCAGCTGCAAAGAAAGTGAAAAACACTTTATGAAAAGCGAATGACCTTTTTAAAGTGGAATAAAGAATAAAAAAAAAAACAGTAAAAATAACTATGGTTTGACGTTGAATGTGTAGATATACAATTCAGCTTTATTTATGATGGTAATTGGATCAAATAAAAAGTCAGACAAGTTATTTAATCATAAGACTGTTCATATTTATTTATTGCGGACTTTTATTCTCACCTTTCTTAGTTGTTGTTTCACGACGTTTCGGCCAACTATTCCTCTTTCCTTCTAGTAGGAGGGGGGGGGAATTAGCAAAATGCATACGAAAATCGCCTGTAAAGTATTTAAAGAAACTAAGTATGAAGAGAATTATAATTGCGTGGAAATGGAATGCAGAATAATATGGTTTGATTAAAAAAGAACATTATATATATATATATATATATATATATATAAATATATATATGTATATATATATATATTTATATATATATATATATGTATGTATATATGTATATATGTATGTATAGTGTTGTGGAGACGCCCACTAATTAGCATACGTGGGTGAACAAGATATAGATAAAGGTATCAAGTCAGCAAGACCGGGGTGCTGTGTTCGAACGCCGGATAGGCAAGACGCATGTGCAGGTTGCTCCATGAAAAACGTTAACACGCCCTCTGCCGGACAATCTTCCAACTGCAGTACAACTGCACCTTTGTAAATATGTATTACCTTTTCGTCTTAATATATTTGTTTTACCTTTACTTTCTGCGTTCGTGTTGTTATTCATACAGACACAATATATAGGATTGATATGTAGTTTGCTTGAAGCATTGTGTGGGATAGGTAATTTGTAAATTGCCACTTGTTCTCGTCTCCTTTCACCAACAACGACTATATTACATACTTCGCATTGTGATAGCCTTCTAAATCTCTACTATATATATATATATATATATATATGTATATATATATATATATATATATATATATATATATATATGATAAGACTAATTGATATAGTATTCCGACGAAATGGAAGGATGAAACAGAATAAACATCATCTATGTTTCGTCTTTCTTTTAAAACGTCTTCTGGATTGTAAATAAAATACAAGTACAATATTTTTAAATATATTGTAAAAATTTATGACATTTTTTTAAATTGATCTTGCAGAACGGTGGTTCATTAAAATTGGTGGGTCTGCGTTCGCGCCTGGTCCACAAAGTATGGAAATAAAAAATTTAAAAGTTTTTAAAAAAGTTTACAAGTGTTTTTGATATAGATGTACATAAGAATACTTTGATAAGTAGGTTTAAACTTAAATAGGGATGGTATAATAAAATTGTGGGGGGTCTGCGTTCGCGCCTTGGCTCCATAGAATGAAAATAGGCACAAACCTTAATAAAGGATTTTCATATCTATCTGCGTAAGTATACTTTGATAATTATGTTTCAGTTTGAAGAAATATGGTATAATAAAATTATGGCGTGTTCGTTCGGGCCTGACATCTATAGAATGGATATATGTCACAAAGTTTAACAAAGTTTTTTAATATAGATCCACAGAATATTGTGATAAGTGTTTCAGTGTGAACAGGTATGGTATAATAAATTATGGGGTTTATCTATTTTATTTTTACTTTCATCATATTTTGCTTTTGTTTTGATACCCACAAATTCGAAGCTATCTGTTTATAACCCTTCCTTTTCATAACCTATCATAATTTCATAAATCAGAGTCCATTTTCTGTAGGCTGTTTTTAAACCCAGTCAACGACAGGTACTTTTGCTAGTATATATATATTTCAGAAAAAAAATTTGAATTCATGGTTGTTCTGAAAATGTTAACTTTATTCGATTTCAGAACAAAAAGTTATAGCGTTATTAAGAGAAAAAAGGGCTTAACGTCATATAACCGTTAATATATTTAAGACAGATATGATTTAAATCATATTTTTGGGATGAAATATGACTATAATACTGTAAATATGTATGTGTAACTGAAATAAAATAAGTGTATTTTTGTTATTTAATTTCCTGACTTATTATATGTATTAATTATTATAGGTGTTTTTTTTATATTTAGAGAGAGTTAACCTATGTCTAAAATTAAATTATGTTATTTTAATAGGTGTTTACTAATTTATTGTGATAATTCTTTTTTTTTTTTACAAAGGCATCACCATAGATAGAGGTTGCAAGGAGGAGAAAAGGACATCCCCTACGAGGCTACGAAGTCTATTTTGAACTCTATCAAGGCAGGACAAGTCCTTTCTAGCAGCTCCTGCCCAGATGTGGCAACAGTATTCGATCCTTGGACGTACCTGGCTCTTATATAGATAGAGAATAGCATCAGCAGTGAGATATCTACCGGATCGATAGAAAGATCCCACCATTTTTCCAGCGGCCTTGGCAACAGATTTGATATACGTGTTCAGTCGCGGTTTATTTAAAATCAATTAAACTCATTTTACTTGTTTCAAGTACAAGGTATAATTTACTTGTTTAAATTAAAGGTATGATTATGTTCCAATGAATAAGAGAACAATGCATTTAGAGAATTGATATTTCTTATATACTTATTACGTTTATTGAGCCTTTTCTATAATCTACGTTGGGGTTCACCATCGTATATATGATGTCAGTTTTGGTACGGAACAATGTATATGTAAGCATTTTAGCATGGTTTGTTTTTGAGATGGTTTGTTGTTTTAATGTTTCTTTTATATGTTGTGTTGTGAATCCTCGTTGTCGTGTTTAGGTGAAAAGATGTCTGTTTATTACAGACGTGTCCAGTGATTTTAGCTAATAAGCTAAAATCACTGGACACGTCTGTAATAAACAGACATCTTTTCACCTAAACACCTAAATACTCTGGAAAATATTTTTGTTATCTTTTTCCTGGTATTTAATATAAAATATATATGTTGCAAAATCCTAAAAGTCTTTACGAGGTAAAAATTTATATATATATATATATATATATATATATATATTACACAGGCATCACCACATTATCAAGGTCAAGAGGCTACTCGAGGATAAGGGTTAAAGAGTGTACAGTAGAAATTGGACAATATAGTAATCATTAGTAATGAAAATTCGGTAAATTTGTTAACTTATATGGAACGGCTCATCAAGAACTTATTTACGTTAGACTTGAAGACAACCATATTGTAGTCAGCCGGAAAGCAGGCAAACGGAAGACAATTCCATAGGCGTGCAGTTCTAAGAAAGAAGCTTTGCTCATAGAATCTACGTTTAGGTTTAGGCACAGATAAAAAGTGGGGAAATTAGTGATAGTGCTTTCAGTTAGACGAGTGTTTCTTGTGAAAGTTTGGCGAGAGAAGACCATAGACTGAAGTTCAGTCGAACACTTTCCATGAAAATAACGACACATCAGAGACAAACTCGCAACAGCTCTTCTGTGAGAAAGAGGTTGCAGTGAAGAGAAAAGTACACCCCCTACGAGGTTACGAAGTCTATTTTGAACTCTATCAAGGCAGGACAAGTCCTTTCTAGCAGCTCCTGTCCAGATGTGGCAACAGTATTCCATCCTTGGACGTACCTGGCTCTTATATAGATTGAGAATTGCATCAGCAGTGAGATATTTACCGGATCGATAGAAAGATCCCACCATTTTTCCAGCGGCCTTGGCAACAGATTTGATGTACGTGTTCCATTTAAGATCAGGATTAATGGTCAAGCCCAGAAGTTTGTCAAAACTTGAGGCCTCCTGAAGACGAGAGCCATTCATTTCAATTGGTGCCAGATGTGGATATATATATATATATATATATATATATATATATATATATATATATATATAAAATCAAGAAGAAAAAATATTTATATAGATATATATATATGTTGCTCATGTTCACCCTTTACAAAGCATATTGCCACTTGGACGTAAGGGGTACTATTCAGGCATGCCTAGGAAAGATTAGCAAGATATTTGTTTGCGTTACATTTAAACTTCTCCATATCAGTACAGCAAGAAACAACAAAAATTCACAGTGTTAGTATTATATATATACATATATATATATATATATATATATATATATAGAGAGAGAGAGAGAGAGAGATTTGCTTTATCTTGTATATCAAGCAATCTTTATTTAGATGGGATAATCCTTATATAATATTACTGCCAATAATATTTTGTAAGACATGTAATCACAGGTTTCCATACCAGTTGATTGTTAGATAATTTTATTCTGAAGTATATATATATATATATATATATATATATATATATGTATATATATATAAATATATGTATATATATATATAAATATATGTATATATATATATATATATTATAATATTTAAGCGAATTCAAGGTACGTCTTTTGCGGGTGTTGACGCATACGTAGAAGCCATCTTATCATGAAGATACGATTTTCCCACCCCTGCCTGTAAAAAAGACAGCCGTTGAGGAAAAAGGAATGAGTGTTTTTGGTCAATCTTTCGATATTGGTCTCCGACGGGTCCAGCTTGAAAATGATACCGATCGGGTGGCTTCGGTCGAAAGTTTTTGCGAGACATACAAACACATATACATACATACATACATACATAAACACACATTTTCGCTTTTATATATATATATATAGATAGATAGATAGATAGATCGATAGATAGATAGATAGATAGATAACGTATAAGATTCTACTAGGTTTCCAACAACGAAATGATATAATATAAAATCTATTTAGATCTTACTTAAAATATTACGATTCAAAATTCGTTTCGAATCGATGTTTGAAAAAAAAATCTAATTTCTCTAACTTCCAAAACTGCAGAGTTGTAAATATCTTTTTTTTAATCATTTTTTCTCTGTGCAAATGTATTTAATATACTTTATTCTGTAAACGCTTTTAATTCTCTTTAAGTGGATTTCATCATTATTCCCGGTTTTCTACGAAACACATATTCGAATAAAGAATATATCTTTAAAATTGCACTCCGCCCCTTTCTCCGTCCCTCTGCCGACATGTATCACCTTTCGCCAATGTACGAGGAATTTGTTCTTTACCGTTAACTTAATCTCTCACTCTTCCATTCCAACAGCGTACATAGGAGGAGTCGGTTGCATGCATAAAACCTAGGCGTACAGCACTTAGTAAATAGCCTTAGGTAACCATGCTGGTCGCAACTTTAAATGCCAAAAACTCTTGCGTGAAATGTAATTGAAGGAAATATGGCTGCAATAGTTGGCCTGCCAGGTTACAGGATCGGGAAGGAAAAGGAGAAAATAGAAATGTAATTTTGTAGATGGATTTCTTTTTGTAAGACAGGTGCATATTTGCATACGAGGCGACATATATGGTCGATTAAAGAGAAACTTTATAAGAAAAATAGGAACACGAGTTTGCGCATACCGGAAAAGGAGTATAGAGGTCGGTTTACGTTGTCGGTACCTCCGTTTAGTCTCGAAAGACAAAGCATACCCATGTAGGGGCAGTTGCGCGTGTAATTGTGAGGCAAGGGTCGCGCAATCCCTAACCCTAACCACACCTCTCCTGAACCGACACTGTTTGGATCCAGTGGCAAGGAGAAGACCAGGACGACTGGAAACAATGCCGAGATAAGCGGAGAACACATGCAGCACCTAGAAGTCCCAAATGGTCACCCATTTAGTAGTGACCAGGCTCAACGTTGCTTAACTTCGGTGATCCAGCGGGAACCGGCGTGTCAACGTGCTTATGCCGGATGGCTTACGTTGTAAAGAGTTAGTGCTCAATTATGAGAATTTTGTGTCTGCTCCTTGTCTCGTTCTTCGCGTGCGAGTGTACGATCAGTTAGGACTGAGGAAGAAAAAAAAAAGACTAGGGAAATATGCGAAAGTTTCGTCGTGGGAAAAATAAGAACATAAATTCGACGTCGTTTGTTCTTAACCAAAACGTAAGTAAAATATGAATTAGTTCCCAGAAAAAAATATCAGTTGGACACGAAAATCTATAGACAATATTTTAAGACATTTTAGCCATCTTTTTGCTTTACACAAGCTGGACACCCGGTGTTTCCTGGGCGTACAATACGCTTAAACATGGTATTTTAATTCATACAAAGTGTGCATGTATTATTACAGAATCAATCATCTATTAGCGAAGACCTAATCCATTCGGCTACCATTAACCGCGTGAAATAACGTCGAATTTAAACATTTTAATTTTAAATGATCATTTACGTCAGTCAGAGAGTGATCTAATCGTTATACGATGATCTATGCATCTATATATATATATATATATATATATATATATATATATATATATACGTTTTATTTTTATTACCGTATTTTTCTGTTTAG
>NC_136503.1:94557092-94697092 GCF_053919585.1 Euprymna scolopes | reverse complement strand
AACATTTAAAATTAAAATGTTAAAAATTCGGCGTCATTTCACGCAGTTAATGGTAGCCGAATGGATTAGGTCTTCGTTAATTGAGCCAGAGATGTCTCGTGATACGGGGTGCGAATCGTTCGACTGGTATTAATCGTGACACCCTACACTGAAGATTCCCGAAAGGATGAAACACTAGTGTCTGTAGGTATTTAATTATTATGGTAAAAAATAAGTATATATATATATATATATATATATATATATATATATATATATATATATTAAATATATATGTGTATATATATATATATATATATATTGAGAAAAGGATTTATAATTTTGAATTAAAAATCAGTTTCAAAAGGAAAGAGAAACAAAATACACACGATTGTACGATCGTTTCGGACACGTTGTTCATTTTATTGAAATTGCGAATAAGTATCGACAATAATTTGATAAAAGTTTTTCCTTTTAAACATAGTCTCCTCATAAGCAAAAATAGGTGGGGATTAAAGACACCAAAATAAAGTTAGCATTGCAGTCCTGGAAATATTTTAAAAAAAAACATAATAGAAAATTAAGTTATTAATTTTATGTTGATAAGTAAAACAAAATAG
Organism: Euprymna scolopes; assembly: GCF_053919585.1. NCBI lineage: Eukaryota > Metazoa > Mollusca > Cephalopoda > Sepiida > Sepiolidae > Euprymna > Euprymna scolopes. The sequence continues at coordinate 94,696,493 of NC_136503.1, read as the reverse complement.
AAAATTAAGGTTAAAAAAAAATCGAGTTGATTTTTTTGTTTTTCCGTTTAAAACTGATTTTTAATTCATAATTATGAATCCTTTTACCTAGTATTAATATAGCTCTAGGACGGATATACCTATTACGCTTAGTATATATCTCAAGTACAATGGCTCTGTTTTCTTTTAAAAGTATTCATACATTAACTAATACATTGAACTAACCGCTGCTCTTTGGACTCAATGTCTAATTCCCTCTAAAAATAATATATATATATATATATATATATATATATATATATATATATATATATATATATATATATATATATATATATATATGTTGTTTGTTTTTGGTTTTGCGATACGTTTTGAATGAATTCAATTATTTACGAAAGTGCATTTTTACCTAAATGCAAGTTGGGAATAATTTTCCCTTTAACCAATTTGGTACCCCGGCGTATCGTATTTTTAAAATATAATCATCCACTAACACGTGTTTCGTCATCTACGATTCATCCACTCTGATGAAACACGTGCCAGTGGATAATTATATTAAATATATATATATATATATATATATATATATATATATATATATATATATATATATATAAAGAAATATAACTTACAGAACAGAAGCATGTTAACTTATTTTGAGTCTTATTTGCATAAGGTTTCATTTGATGTAACTCCGACTTTTCGCAAGGACCCATCGCGTTACTGATAACGTAGTACATAAAACGCAATTCAAAGTCATATTTCTCACGAGGTTGAAGGTTCTAATCGTCAATGCGGGCAATAAAAGAATGTAATTGTGAATTACTTGCTGATGAAACAAGAATATGTTAACCGTTATATTAAATGAAGAGTTCCGTTTGAAACTATGTCTACATTCCCGAGTTCGACGGAAAAATTCCCGAGTTAAACAGAAAAATATTCGACTACGGCAGACAGATTTTCGAGTTCAACAAAAAATTCCCTAGTCCGACAAAAAAATTTCCGATTTCCGGAGAAAAATTCCCGAGTACGATAAACAAAATGATCTTCGAGTTCGACCGAAAAAATTCCCGAGTTCGACAGAAAAATTCCCGAGTTCGACAGAAAAATTCCCGAGTTCGACCGAAAAAATTCCCGAGTTCGACAGAAAAATTCCCGAGTTCGACAGAACAATTTTCGAGTTCAACAGATAAATTTTCGAGATCAACAGAAAAATTCCCGAGTTCGACAGAACAATTTTCGAGTTCAACAGATAAATTTTCGAGATCAACAGAAAAATTTTCGAGATCAACAGATAAATTTTCGAGTTCAACAGAAAAATTTTCGAATTCAACAGAAAAATTTTCGAATTCAACAGAAAAATTTTCCAGTTCGACAGAAAATTTTCGAGTTCAACAGAAAAATTTTCCAGTTCAACAGAAAAATTTTCGAGTTCAACAGAAAAATTCCCGAGTTCGACAGAACAATTTTCGAGTTCAACAGATAAATTTTCGAGATCAACAGAACAATTTTCGAGTTCAACAGATAAATTTTCCAGTTCGACAGAAAATTTTCGAGTTCAACAGAAAAATTTTCGAGTTCAACAGAAAAATTCCCGAGTTCGACAGAACAATTTTCGAGTTCAACAGATAAATTTTCGAGATCAACAGATAAATTTTCGAGTTCAACAGAAAAATTTTCGAGATCAACAGATAAATTTTCGAGTTCAACAGAAAAATTTTCGAATTCAACAGAAAAATTTTCCAGTTCGACAGAAAATTTTCGAGTTCAACAGAAAAATTTTCGAGTTCAACAGAAAAATTTTCGAGTTCAACAGAAAAATTCCCGAGTTCGACAGAACAATTTTCGAGTTCAACAGATAAATTTTCGAGATCAACAGAACAATTTTCGAGTTCAACAGATAAATTTTCGAGATCAACAGATAAATTTTCGAGTTCAACAGAAAAATTTTCGAATTCAACAGAAAAATTTTCCAGTTCGACAGAAAATTTTCGAGTTCAACAGAAAAATTTTCGAGTTCGACAGAAAGTTCCCGAGTTCAACAGTAAAAATTTCGAGTTCGACAAAAAATCCCCGAATTCACAGAAAACTTTTCGAGTTCAACAAAACTTTTCGAGTTCAACACAAAATTTCCTAGTTCACCAGAAAAATTTTCGAGTTCAACAGAAAAATTCTCGAGGTCGACAGAAAAATTTTCGAGTTCAACAGAAAAATGTTCGAGTTCAACACAAAAAATTTCGAGTTCAACACAAAAATTTTCGAGTTCAACACAAAAATTTAACTCGAATAAAGGTCAAGTCAAGAAGCTTGTTAAAACATGGAGCCTCCCCAAGACGAAAAACGGTCCTTCTTTAAATTCAGTAAGTTTTTCTATTCTGCGTGATCTTGTGAAGCTTTCATTTCCGGTATCTCTGTTACAGGGGCAGCGGTTGTACGAGTATGATTTAAGTCTGGTGATATGATTGCTTTATTTGCAAACAATAACAAACATGTAGTTTCGTTGTTCGTGAAATACGAGGCATTAGTCCTCCCCTATTAGAGGGGAGTTATATACAACACGTTTAAACAAGTGCATCTATATTGAGATACACTTGTTTAAAATGTTGCATATACCTCTCCTCTAAAGATAGCGTCTGCGTTTCCCCTTTCTAATTTGCGAAAGTATGGCAGAAGTACCGACAACAAGAGTTCGTACACTTTAACGTAAAACAGTTAGGTCTTTTGCTATGTACTGCTCCGAGGGCGCAACTTTCTGTACACGTATCTATAAGCTATTACGTGACTCTCAATGGACAATTCAGTTTTCTCGTTGAAGGTGTAGAAGAATTGATCAGGAGGGAATTCAGAAGAGACTAAATTCCATCTGATCAATTTGGTGGATCATGTTAGTTTTAACGGCTGCACACTACTGCAAAGGGGTGAACCGTTCGTACGAAAACTATTCTTAAAAGGAGGGCACATCATTGAAAATGCACCTTTGCACATCCCAGGTTTTGTTACAAATAGTTGAAAGCAGACTAGAATAGCATACTGAATTTCTCGTCTCCGGGAGGCTCCATGTTTTGACAATCTTCTGGGCTATCTATATAAGAGCAAGACACGAACTAGGATGGAGTCCTGTTGCCAAATCTGGACAGGAGCTGCTAGAAAGGACTTATTCTGCCTTGATAGAATTCAAAATAGACTTCGTAGCTTCGTAAGGGATGTCCTTTTCTCTTCCCTGCAACCTTTTTCTCACAGAAGAGATGTCGCGAGTTTGTCTCTGCTTTATCGTTATTTTCATGGCAAGTGCTCGACTGAGCTCCAATCTATTGTCCCCTCTCGCCAAACTTGCACGTCTTTTTTTTTTTAATATAGATCCACAGAATATTGTGATAAGTGTTTAAGTGTGAACAGGTAGGGTATAATAGATTAACGATTTGACCTTTGAGAACTCTACCAAACTCCTCCTACAATTTTGGGTCTAAACACGTGAAATATTAGATATAGATACCTTGGAGATGTATCTAAATTAATAACTTTATTTGACCCCCAAAACAATAAATTTTAAGGGGCCATAATAGGGGTCAAATTTAAAAAATTGACCTTTTTTTGTTTTGTTTTGCTCAGCATACACCTCAAAACACCCGGGCAACGCCGGGCACCCATGCTAGTATATATATATATATATATATATATATATATATATATATATATATATATATATATATATAATTGATGTCCAAAAATGTCACTGAAAATCCTTTAATTTTGATGATATCTATCTGTAATTTTAACACAATATTCACGAGTCAAACAATCTTTATTTATGAAAAATATTGTCTTTTAAATGTTGCCCATTTTCAGCTTCGCATATTTGTGCTCTTTCCAAAACATTAATCATGACAGATTGCAGAATCTCTGGATTGCGATTTGATGCCCGTATTTCGTTCCTGATATGTTCCTTCGATCCTTGCAGGGTTTGGGGCTTTCTTTCTTTGAGAAATTCCCACAAGAAAAAGCCGGGGCTTTTCAGGTCTGGGGAACGTAGTGGCCACGTGACATAGCTCTTTGATTCAAAACAATTTTTACCGTCGAATTTAGTATAGAAAAATGTTTAATACTATACTTATCTATAATAAAATTCCAAAACATTATGAGTATAATATCTGAAATAGAGAAAAAAAAAAATCTTTAATTATAAAATGCCAAATATTTTCAACCCTTCAGTGACTTCTTGGATAACCTGTAGATATATACATATTTTTTTCGTCAGAAGTTTTGGTTTCAGTTTTTATTCAAACTGATGCACCCAAGTCATATGGATATATTTTTTTATTTTTAAAATTACATTTTTAAATATATAATAATGGATAGAAAATTGACACTATAATAATATATACAAAATCTACATCAATCAAAATAACATATTTAAGCGTATATTACGACCGAGCGTATTTTACGGTGGTGCTAGCTTAAATGAATACTCTTGCAGTTTTTTACAAAAGAGCTTTTGGCCAAGATCAAAGCGTTGTATCTGTTCTTCCATTTCTCGTTCTCTTTCAGTGAAGGAGAAATCCTTCACGACTGAGACAATTTTTTTTTATTTTTGTACCTTTTCTCCACGTTAAAAAATGACACTGGTGTCTCTGTCCCGGGGGGGGGCATTGTAAATAGGTACAATAATATCAGAGCCTCTTCATTTATGCTAAATATCCACAAAATGCGAAGATCAATGTATTACATATGGAAGTGTTCGCTGTAAAATTTCAACAGATCCCGCGCGTGGTGACAAAACTAACGGTAGTTGATAAATACGGTGAATATATAAGATATTGCAAAACTGCTTCATCTCCTGATTTTTATCGTTTTCTGTGCAATTCTAATTAGATTACGGCGCTGATAGAATCTTGCGTTCAGTTTTAAGGGATTAGGCTATGAGTTACAAAACAATCTTTCTTTGCGAAATATCCAATTAACTCGAGACGTCCCGATAAAGCGTACACGACACACGTATTTTGGTGCCAAGTTCTTGGTTATTTGGCAACAACTCAATTGACTTGTCTTTTTCAAGAGATCTTTTTAGAATCGCTGCCTTATTTGAGGAAACTACTTTCATATATATATATATATATATATATATATATGTGTGTGTGTGTATGTGTGTGTGTGTGTGTGTGTGTGTGTAAAAGTGAAAGTGTCTGTCTGTCTGTGTCTGTGTCTGTCTGTGTACATTTCCCTACGCAATAACTGTCAATTTTTAGTCTACAGACTGGAAATTTTACATACAGAGTACTGAGGTGTAGGCAAATCGATGTGATAAGTTTTCGGGCAAAAATTTTGCGATTAAAGGGTCAAAGTTCAATGAGTTTGCCTACCAAACTTCTCCGACAATTTTTGGTCTAAACACTTGAAATTTTTTATATGGAGTCCTCAGACATTGATCTAACTTAATAACTTGATTTGACCCCTAAACAATACACCTCAAAACACCCAGGCAGCACCCATGCTAGTATATATATATATATATATATATATATATATATATATATATATATATATATATATATACTAACCTGGGTACCCGGCGTTTCCCGGGTGTTTTAAGGTGTGTGTTGAGCAAAAAAAATAAATTGTAGTAGGCAGGAAGGCTCTAACTCGTGACGCGAAGGCGGGAAAAAAGTTGAGGTGTATGTTAGAGTGTTTGTTGACAAAAAAAAAATGAAGCAAAATTTCAAAAAGAAAAAGTGGTAGAGGGCAGGCTCGAACCCGTACCGCGGAGAAGGAAAGAAAATTAAAAAAAAAAAAAAAATACTCAATTAGTCTTTTTTCTGCAGGTCTTTTTTGGAGTCTCTGCCTTATTTGAGGAAACTGCTTGCGCGCAAACACACACACACATACATACACACACACACACATATATATATATATATATATATATATATATATATATATATATATATATATATATATATAATATAATATTGAGGATAAGAATAATAATTGTTAGTTAAAGAAGAGAAACAAAACAAAATCAAATTTGATTTTGTTTTGTTTCTCCTTTGGAAACTGATCTATAACCAGGGCTCTGACAACAGAATATTCTTCCCATTATTTGGACTCTCAAGTATATATCCGACACAATAAGACACAGGCAATCAACCGAGAACTACATCAGTCTATATAAAAACATGTGACATTAACAAATATGTACTTAATAGTACAAAACAATGAAAAAAAAATATGCTGTTGTCACAACCATATTCATAAATAACAAATAATAATATAAATGAATAATGAATGAAACTTTTAGACTTCCGGTCTAAATGAAACTTTTAGACTTCTGGTCTAAATTAAACTTTTAGACTCTCGGTCTAAATGAAACTTTTAGACTTCTGGTATAAATGAAACTTTCAGACTTCCGGTCTAAATGAAACTTTTAGACTTCTGGTCTAAATTAAACTTTTAGACTCTCGGTCTAAATGAAACTTTTAGACTTCTGGTCTAAATTGTAGAGGCCAGAAAGGAGTTATCGCCCTTTCTCTCAGACTTGGCATAAGTGGAGTTATCCCCCTTATAAAAGAAGAGAGGAATCGCCATTATGTGTTTACACTCATCGACGGCGACACGCTGTCGGATTGGGAAACCAGCTTGCTTAACGCAAACTGTACATGGCGCTACGAACATATTGTCACTTTAAAACGTGAAATACTTATATCGCAGCATTGGACTTAATATCGTTACACTATGGAACAAGAAAACGTTCTCTTATTACGTCAACTCGTCGAGTTACAAAAAGAAAACATCGAATTACGGAAGGACATTTTACATGGACGAGCGAACACGTCGCAAACAAAAAGAATGCAGCGACCTTCTATAGGTCTGGACTCAACAGATAGCGAATGGGCACTCTTTTTAGACACCTGGTCACGGTACAAGGAGATGTGCAGACTCGAAAATCCAGCTGTAATTCGAAACGAACTGCGAGAAGCATGCACACCGGAAACGAACAGGTTACTTTTTGAGCTCATTGGACCAGAACGACTCAACAATGCGGCAGAAGAGTTCCTACTTTGCCAAATACGACTCGTGGCCGTTCGAGGCTTACACAAGGAAGTCCACCGGCAAACGTTTCACTCCATGAAGCAAAATGAGGGCGAGTCAGTGACCCATTTTTTATCGAGGTTACGGGGCCAGGCGAAATTTTGTGAATTTAGTATTCAGTGTCCGAACGAACCCACTTGCCGGCAGCAGGTTAATTACTCAGACGATATGGTTGCCGGGCAAATGATGGCAGGGTTAAGAAATATCGAACACCAGAGAAGGGTACTGGCAGAGGCAGCTACACTTCCTACATTGGATCTAAAGTTTTCACGGTTGGTTTGCCTGGAGGCAACAGACGAAGCAACTCCACACTTTTCCGATACCACACAACCTCTCACGATATCTGGGGTACAAAAGTCGAATCAAGTACAACAAATGCATGAGGCAAAGGCCCTGTCGAACCCACGGGACACCAAACCTTGCAACGGTTGCGGAAAAACATCACACCGAGGTGGATCGATGAACCGGAAAGATTGCCCAGCAGTGGGACTCAAGTGCCACTTTTGTGGAATAGTAGGGCACATTAAAAAGGTGTGTCGGAAAATTAATAGATCCAAAACGGAGGCTATAAAAAGCGGGGAGTCATTCATGTTTTGCACCACGGATAAAACCCCTACTCACAGACACAATGAGAGACAACCGGCGAACATTCCTCACCTTGAGTGGAATGGGAAACAGTTCCAGGTGGGCGCCCCAGAACCGCCCCCCTCAGTTACAGCAGAGGTAACTGTAATGAACAAGTGCCATGCGACCTTTGGAAGGGTGCCAAAGAAGCCGATGAAAGTGAGCACCCACGCCATCCAAGCCTTCGCGGACACAGGAGCCCAAACTTGCTCTGTTGGCCCCGAGATTCAAGGACTCCTCGGGTACCCAAATGGGTACTTGGTTCCAACTACCCATCGGATAAGGGGTATAACAAATAGCCAGTTACACATCAAGGGGGTCCTGTTTTTACATATTAAGGTGGGATCAAGAGAAACACGACAGGCAGTGTATGTGTCTGACAACACATCCGGGCTCTACTTATCACAGACGGCACTTAAGGAGCTGAAATTATTGCCATCCAATTTTCCTACATCATTATCGCAAAGCAGCTCAGCGGAAACAGAAGAGACGGCCCCTTGCGGGTGTCCGCGCAGAACACCGGCTCCGAAGAAACCAGCAGCAATCCCATTGGAGCCAACCGACATTAACAGAGAAAAATTGGAGCAATGGCTAAAGGAACATTTCAAGGCTAGCGCATTCAATACCTGTCCACACCAACCACTCCAAGTAATGAAGGGTAAACCCTTAGAAATAAAATTCCTCCCAGATGCGACACCGACGGCAATCCACACACCAATACCTGTCCCCCATCATTGGAAGGAAAAGGTGAAACAAGATATAGACCGTGACGTGGCACTGGGGATAATCGAACCCGTACCGGTAGGCACACCAACTACTTGGTGCTCGAGAATGGTGGTCACACCAAAAAAGGATGGATCCCCAAGGCGGACGGTGGACTTACAAAAGTTGAACGAGGCGACCATGAGGGAGACGCACCACACTTCGTCCCCATTCAATCAGGTCTCGGTAATACCTGCACATACCAGGAAGACTGTACTCGATGCGTGGAACGGTTACCACAGTTTACCGCTGTCTCCAGCTGCACGAAACGCCACCACGTTCATCACTGAATGGGGTCGATACAGGTACTGTCGAGCCCCTCAAGGATTCCATGGATCAGGAGATGGCTACACCCGTCGGTTTGACGATATCACCATGGACATGGCTCGAAAAACTCGGTGTATAGATGACAGTCTCCTGTGGGACAACTCAATGGAATCCTCATTCTGGCACACAATTGAATATATAAACCACTGCGCCGATAGAGGGATTGTGTTTAACCCAGACAAGTTTCACTTTGCTGACATGGAAGTGGAGTTCGCAGGGTTTCAAGTAACAGCGAACGGGGTCAAACCCACAAGAAGAATGACTGAAGCCATCCTGAGCTTCCCCACCCCGACAAATATTACTGGGGTTAGGTCCTGGTTCGGACTCGTAAACCAAGTCTCCTATGCATTCTCACAAGCCGAAGTTATGGCCCCATTCCGAGAGTTGCTGAAAACAAAGGACAGGAAATTTTATTGGGATGAGACACTGGAACAGGTATTCCAAGAGTCGAAAAAAATAATAGTGGAAAGAATTGAAAAAGGCATCCAAACGTTCGAAATGAACAGAGCAACAGGACTCGCGACAGACTACAGCAAAACAGGGATATCGTATTTTCTGTTTCAAAAGCATTGCAGATGTGAGGGGGAATTAAACATGAGTTGTGGGGATGGCCATTGGAAACTCATCCTGGCGGGATCCCGTTTTACCAACGACGCGGAATCACGATATGCACCAGTGGAAGGTGAAGCCTTGGCTCTGATCTATGGGTTGGAATCATGCCGCATGTTCATACTCGGATGCCCAGACTTGGTGATTACAGTGGATCACTTACCGCTTGTAAAGATATTTTCGGACCGAGCCCTGGAGAACATAAAAAACCCACGCCTGTTAAACTTCAAGGAAAAGTCACTCATGTATAAATTCAAGATAAAACATCGACCGGGGAAACTCAACTTGGCCCCTGACTGTGCATCTCGGTACCCGGCGGGCACCCCACCAAGAGACCAGGACCAATCCATTGACACCGCAGTCAAAGCCGCCCTAACATCGATGTACGAGAATGATACTACGTTAAGAGCCATCACATGGGGAAGGATTGTGGCTGCGGCAGCCACGGACGAAGAATGTAGGACTTTGAAAGAGCTGATTCAAAATGGCTTCCCCCAGTCACGTAACAATATCCCAACCGTAGTTCGAGTCTTCTGGCCTATGCGTGAGGAATTATATTGCCTGGAAGGAGTGATCATCAAGGGGAACAAAATCCTAATACCTCGACAACTCCGCGCAGAGGTATTGGAATCTCTTCATTCCGCTCATCAGGGTGTGAACGGAATGCTGGCGAATGCGAGACAACGACTATTCTGGCCAGGGTTGAATGCTAACATCAGGCAAACAAGAGCCCAGTGCCGCACGTGCAATGAAATCGCACCGTCTCAGCCCAGGGAACCCTTGATGTCCCCAGCAGACCCGGAATTTCCATTTCAACAAGTGGTGGTTGACTTCGTCCAGATGCAGGGTAGACACTTTATGGTATACGCAGACAGGTATACGGGATGGGTTGAAGTGGCCCTAATGACGTCGGGAAGAGCCAAGACGGTGTGCGATACCTTGAGGACTTGGTTCTGTACCTACGGCGTACCGGAAGAGATTTCGTCGGATGGTGGACCACCATTTGAATCCCAGGAATACGACTCCTTTTTGAGGAATTGGGGCATACGAAAACGTACCTCATCAGCGCATTATGCCCAAGGCAATGGCCGCGCAGAGTTAGCCGTCAAAACCGCGAGACGTATACTGGCGGACAATACGGACAGTTATGGACGCCTGTGCCATGATCGGGCAGCCCGAGCACTACTGACCCATAGGAACACGCCTGTCCAGGATCTGGACATGTCCCCGGCCATGATGCTGTATGGTCGGGTCATTAAAGACCACCTTCCTGTCCTGCGGGACAAATACCAGGTTCGAAAACAGTGGACAGAAATAGGCAAACTAAGGGAAGTAGCAATGGCCAAAAGACATATGAGGAACGAGCAGTATTACAACCAACATAGTCGCCCACTCCGGGAACTCCAGGTAGGAGATTACGTCCAGATCCAGAACCAGGACGGGAACCACCCACGTCGATGGACAAAGACAGGGAGAATCGTGGAGACCCAGGGTTACCGACAGTACCAAGTCCGGGTCGATGGAAGCAATCGAGTGACATTGCGCAACCGTCGGTTTCTCCGTAGAATACACCCGGTAGTGGATGGCCCTCATAACATCAGACAAGAAATCCCGAACCCACCTATAAATGTGGAGACCCCACAGGAACAACCTCCGGAGGAGGCAATGGAGGTGGAACAACACGCCGACACGGAATCCCCAAGCGAACATGAGGAAGAAATGGAAGTGGAAGATACCACGGGAGGAGATACCCAAAAATACAGTCCTCCTCCGTTAAGGGAACCGTCAAGTCGGAGGACGAGAGCCCCAAGGGGTTTGTCGCCGCAAATGCGGGGGAAGTCGCACGGGTATTTCTCCACATAAAGGATGACCACAACAACTTGCTTTTGTGGTCACGAGGGGGAGGGGCATGTAGAGGCCAGAAAGGAGTTATCGCCCTTTCTCTCAGACTTGGCATAAGTGGAGTTATCCCCCTTATAAAAGAAGAGAGGAATCGCCATTATGTGTTTACACTCATCGACGGCGACACGCTGTCGGATTGGGAAACCAGCTTGCTTAACGCAAACTGTACATAAATGAAACTTTCAGACTTCCGGTCTAAATAGAAACTTTTAGGCTTCTGGTCTAAATGAAACTTTTAGACTTCTGGTCTAAATTAAACTTTTAGACTCTCGGTCTAAATGAAACTTTTAGACTTCTGGTCTAAATAGAAACTTTCAGACTTCCGGTCTAAATGAAACTTTTAGACTGTCGGTCTAAATGAAACTTTTAGACTTCTGGTCTAAATAGAAACTTTCAGACTTCCGGTCTAAATGAAACTTTTAGACTGTCGGTCTAAATGAAACTTTTAGACTTCTGGTCTTAATTAAACTTTTAAACTTCTGGTCTAAATGAAACTTTTAGTCTCTCGGTCTAAATTAAGCTTTTAGACTTCTGGGTCTAAATTAAACTTTTAGACTTCTGGGTCTAAATTAAACTTTTAGACTTCTGGTCTAAATGAGACTTTTAGACTTCTGGGTCTAAATAAAACTTTTAGACTTCTTGTCTAAATGAAACTTTTAGACTTCTGGGTCTAAATTAAACTTTCAGTCTTCTGGGTCTAAATTAAACTTTTAGACTTCTGGGTCTAAATGAAACTTTTAGACTTCTGGGTCTAAATAAACTTTTAGACTTCTGGTCTAAATGAGACTTTTAGACTTCTGGTCTAAATGAGACTTTTAGAGTCCTGGTCCAAATGAAACTTTAAGACCTCCGGTATAAATGAAACTGTTTGACTTTTGGTTTAAATGCCTCTATAAATATATATATATATATATATATATATATATATATATATATATATTATGTTATTTTTACACAGCTTAGAGGATAAATCATCGGTACCTTAGGTTTCAATCCTGATAATAGAAGACCGTTTTTCATACCCATACCAAGCTCTCGTCACCAGATTAGAATCGGCTGAAAAGAGGCTAATTTGATCGAATGGTGAGATCTGAAATCGCCTCAAGAAGTATCAGCATTTATTAGTCGGCTATAGAAAACGGGTTTTCAGAACAGCAACCTAAGATTCTACACCAAAATACTTGTACAGAATAGTATTCATAACCACACCGCTCTATGGATTTGAGTCTTGGACGACTTCTAGTCATGGTATAAGAAGTCTGGAGATCATAAGTTTTTTATCTATTGACTGGCGAGGGGGCGCCCGGCTTTGTCCGGTCGTAAACACGCTTAAATATATATTTTAATTTGTCCAGATTTCGTATATATTATTATAGAGTTATGATTTCAAAAGTAAAAAAGAAACGTATTTAGGTGCCATCAGCTAGGACTCATACCACTGTACCAATTTGACACGCATATGAAATGATTCAAATTAAAAATCAAAAATAAACTAAGATGCATGTACAAAAATGTATAACGATTTTTTTACATTTTTGGCCCTTTTTGCCCTTTTAAAAACTGTTTTAATCGGCTGAGCTCCATAAAAGAACGGCCCATAAACAAAACAATTATTTGAGGTCTCTAGCACCAGTCTGCGAGTTTTAGTTTCGGGAGAGATAGAGTTTGAAAATATGGATACACGCAAACAGACATACTGAGTTTTATATATTAGATTTTTAAAAGTAAACTAAATGTCTTATCGTCACGCTTTTTTATACTTCTGAAATTCACTACAAACGAGCAACGTTCACAAGAGAGAGGAACTCTACTAGTACAATTTTGACCTCCTACCAAACCCAAAAACTCTTAGAGTAGCAGGGCAGCACCTGCTCACGGTGCCTACATTCAATTGTCTAACACATAGTTATTTGATGACGAGATCAAGAAGCAAGTATCAGTATTCATTGGTCGGCTGCGAAAAAGGTTTTTTTAGAACAACAATCTCAAATTCATCGCCAAAATGCTAGTGTACTATTATTATAACGACTACTGTTGTATGTGTTGTGTTGTGGGTACATATTAAGACATTATATGACAAGGACTCAAAATAATGATTATAATGGCATTGATATTCAGAGCTGAGAGAGACGCGACTTCATTATTGAAGGAATGTGTAATATAGTTTTTTTTTTTCATCAGAGGGGAAATACTTTACTTACGATGGAGGAGGAGACAGACAATACTGGGAGGGGGTTATACAGTTCATTTAAGATGATGATCAAAACACATTTACCTCCCAATTGGTGGAATGACGACACGAAGATAAACAGTTCCAAAATATAGATGGTGATTTCTTTATTCATCAGCTGGCCGATTGATGATGTCAGGAATTCAAGCTTTTTCGACTATATGGTCTACTCTTCTACCTTTCACCTCTGTGATTGCCTGATTCTCTGATTATCTGATTCTAACTTATTTTACATAGGAATCACCACTTATCAAGGCCCTGAGGCCACTCGAGGATAAGGGTTATTGAGTGTACAGTAATCAATGGTATAATATTGTAGTAGTCATTATTAATGGAAATTTGGTAGATTGGATTACTTAAGGGGCGGTTCATCAATAATTTGTTTATGTTGGACTTGAAGACAACCAAGTTGCAGTCAGCTGTGAAGCAGGCAAACGGAAAACAGTTCCACATGTGTGCAGTTCTAAGAAAGAATCATTGTTCATGGAATCTATGTTTTTATTTAGGCAAGTTAAAGAGTGTGGAAAGTTATTGACAGTGGCTTCAGCTAGACAGCTAGACGGGTGTTTTTTGAGAAAGACTGGAGCTCAGACGAGCACTTGCCGTGGAAGTAACGATAAAACAAAGACAGGCTCGTGACGTCCCTTTTGTGGGAAAGAGGTTGCAGGAAAGAGAAAAGGGCACCCCCCACTAAGTTACGAAGTTTATTTTGTACTCTGTCAAGGCAGGATAAGCTGCTTCTAGCAGCTCCTGCCCAGATGTGGCAACAATACTCCATCCCTAGACGTACTTGGTTTTTATATAGGTAGAAACCCATCTCAATATATTGAGAATATCCTTTGTTTATAACATCAGATGTGTAGTCCCAATGTGACTTTTTAACGTTTCAATTCACCCGTGCCCTTGCACATGTATATACACACCTCTGATAAACAAAAGAAATCCGTTAATTAAATTGTATCATTCAACCAATTTGCTACATATTTTCAACTTTGTTATCGTCCATTCTTTTAACTGACATATTTAATATCCAGTTATTTCTAAAAGAATGGACAATCGCTCTATCTCCGAAATAAATCTCCGACATAAATAATATTTAGTTATTTCTAAAAGAATTAACAATCGACTGCATTCCTTGCCTACTGGGTTCGATCCTAGCCTTTTCCTAATATCATTTTCACTTATCCAGTCTGCCTTCTTACTTACATCAGAAGAATACAGCCTTTCTTATGTAACATGTAGATATGAAGCTTTGGTGATCTCACACGCCATATGAAAAGTCTAGACACCGCATTGATATAGCTTCAGACACAACTCCTATCACACTACGCACAATGCTTCAAGCAAACTACATCATACTTTCCCTATTTTTGAAAAGTATCTTCAGATATACATTTCAGTGTGTGTTCTAGCTTTTGTGTGACCCAATGTGAAATTTGTGTAATGTGTAATTTTGCAAAACATCCTTTGAGCAGTTGTAACTGTATATACAAGAATGGGACTGACAGTCAACTCCCAGAGGTACTCCGTCAATACAGCGCTAACCTGCAACCAAATTCGATAATTCTTATAGCAGCTAGGCAACACCTCCTCATGGTGCCCACATTCGGTATCTGGGGAGCATAGTCTATAACACGTATTAATTGGGTGACAAGAGCCAGAATTGGTTCAAGCAAGCATCATCATCTTTTAGTCGGCGAAGGAAAAGTTTGGGGGGGGGGGGCAGCACAGCAAAATCAGACTCCACACCAAAATGCTAGTGTACAGAGCAGTATGCATCACCACAACTGCTTGGATGATTTATAGCCGCCATATAAAAAGTCTGGGACTTTCCATATAAGATGTCTCCAGAAGATTCTTCACATCACATAGGGGGAAAGAGTGCTGCACACGGCACTGGCATCTAAACTTCAGCCTCTGTCCCATCGTCGAAACGTTGCATCCCTCTGCCTGTTCTACAAGTATTATAATGGTGAATGCTCTGAAGAACTGCAAGCACTTGTGCCCACACGACGTGAACACCCTCGACAGACCCGACAAGCTGCAAAATCCCACCCCCACACTGTAGAGATCCCTAGATGTAAAAGATCTTTCTACTCTAGTAGTTTCTTCCCCAGAACCGCTAGACTTTGGAATTCCATTCCAGGTCACTGCTTCCCCAACTGTACTGACATGCATAAGTTCAAGTGCAACGTGAACCAACGTCTCGCTGCCCTAATCCGTACATAGTACCCCAGTAGATGTTTCCCCTGATAGTAGCCCCCTACACCAAAGTGGCAATGTGCCTTGTTTGGGGTGAAAATGTAATAAAAAAAAAGTATTGGAGAGGACAGATAGCTGCAGCATGGGCTTCATTATAATCCAATGTTTACTTAAATGGTTAGGGAATATCATTAGAATGTCCAGCTACAATCTATCGCGTAGGAGTAGCTATGGTCAATTACTCTAAGATCGATGCAGTGTTGATGGGCAGAGGCTGCGTTTTAAAGACCAAATCAAGAGATCCATTAAGAAGTATGGAATAGCCCCTCCCCCTTCATTTGAGGAACTTGCCGGTAATTCTGGCGCCTTTTCTGCTCACAAGGAATGGACCATATTAACCCTTAGGCTACGCTGATTGTTAATTTATTTACACCTAGTTTTTACTATTACAAACATCCGCAACCTTCAAGGACTATAGAATACTTCTTTGTCCTAACTGCATTAATCATTGAACTAAACCCATGCTTGAAATCCACGTTTGAATGTTTGTATTGTTTTTGAGAAAAAAATATTTTTTCAAAGACTCTAGACATCCACACCCGTCGTAAGCAATGTGTGTTAAAATACCATCGTCGGCCAAGGGTTAACAGCAGCGAATACAGGACCATACATCTAAGCTTGCAAAGAGGCATGTTCGCCACGCTATACCTGCTCAACCCGGCACCTCTTGCATACGCTCGATATGTGACCGTAACTGTGTGTCACGTATTGGATTATTTAAACATCAGCAGACTCACAAGAAGTATAAGAGCATCATCATATGATAACGATGGGCAACCAAGAAGACGCACGATCTCAAATCGAGCTGATTCGAACTTTTTCTATTTTTCATGTTGACTTTTTGACAATTCAACAAATAGTGAGCGGATAGTTGGCGGGAAAGGGGAGCAAATCGAGTGATTATTTTGAGAAGGTCTTCCCTCGGGTCAGACACTCGTGAAAATGGCAAATCTTCAAAGTGGATTCGGTTATTTTTGTATTTCTTACTACGGCCGTCACATGTTATGTAGGAGGCGGCTATACTTCGATGGGGAAGAAACATTAAATGCTTTATTTTTTCGTTTGTTGTTATTGGTTTTAGTTTTATTTGTAAAGACGAACACATCGACATTTCTAAACTCAACATAAACAAAGTTTTGCAAAAGTTTAAGCATTAAAGAAATTGTTTAAAAGAGTAGAAATATTTTCCATTATCGAATTAACCTTTGGGATTGCGACATACAAGCTGTCCATAATATATTTTTATAATTTAAAAGCGACTATTGTATGGAGTAGAGTATAAAGTTTTTTGCTTAATCCCAAATATTTATGATACAGCTATACACGTCATCCACATAGAGTACTGTTTCGCTGTTTCACAGCTCATCAGTGCGGCTAGACAAGCAACTACCTCAAGCCAGAATAGAAATCCAGCCGCCTAAATGACAGTCGGAACTTCTAACCGTTGCGCTCTATGGATGCTACTATGCGGGCAATGAATTAACAAGTTTTTTGGCATTGTCCAAATACCTAAGCTCTATTTGTTTACACAAAGAGCATCGCTTCATACGCTAATGGTAGTTTGTATATCACTTCCCAAATGCTCAACCTAGCGACAGCGAGAAACATTCGTTGACAATCTGAATATGTCGGAAACATAAAAAATGATGTGCAACAATGAATTCATGGATGTCTCTAATTGAATCATGAAATGCGTTTGGATCAATATAACGTAAAATAGCTTACCGCATGGTGTCCAGCCTTCACGTGGATATGTTTCCAGCACATGGTGAAAGAAATAACGCATGGAATTATTAGGATCAATATAACGTAAACTAGCTTGCCGCAGGGTGTCTAGCCTTCATGTTAAAAGGAAATAACGCATGGAATTATTATGAACGAATAAGAAAATCACTCGCTGTAAAATGGTGGTACACGTTTATTATGAGCACACATACACACATAACAACAATTCAAACATAATACATGAAAGGTTAGAAGTCCAAGTATCCTAACTGAAACGGACAGGCATGATGGTCATTTCTCTATTTCTGAAATCACTCCCTGTTCTCTCCACCCTACTGCTTCCGGAAAAAAAGAAAGCTGGTAAAACGATGAACCGATAAACAGAAATTACTCCCTTTGCATTGTACTTTTGTATCGCCCCAACAAATGCAGAGCGAGAGAGAGAGACAGAGAAAAAGAGAGAGAGAGAGAGAAAGAGAAATGGAGAGTCACTCCCTGTTCCCTCCACCTTCCTGCTTCCGGTCGTTGATCTCGTGAGAAGTCACGAGAATTTAAGGTCTAGGACTCGTAAAAAGGAGAGCAACTTTGCCCAAAGAAGTAAAGAATTACTTCCTTTACATTGTACTTTTGTATCGTCCTAACAAATGCAGAAAGAAAGAGAGAGAGCGGGAGAGAGAGATGGAGAGCCATAGCTGTCAATGCCTGTACCAGGCAGGACACGATTTGATGGTAATGGCATTCGACTAATAATAAATAGGGGGCGAGGAGTTGCGAAGAATCGTTGATAGACAAAATGTGTGTACGTTGTATTCGCTTTTCTTTATTACATCAGACTATAACAAAACACAGCGACAAAGAGAGAATAAGAGAGAGAATAAGAGAGAGAATAAGAGAGAGAAGAAAAGAGAGAATAAGAGAGAGAAGAAGAGAGAGAAGAAGAGAGAGAATAAGAGAGAGAAGAAGAGAGAGAATAAGAGAGAGAATAAGAGAGAGAAGAAGAGAGAGAATAAGAGAGAGAATAAGAGAGAGAAGAAGAGAGAGAATAAGAGAGAGAAGAAGAGAGAGAAGAAGAGAGAGAATAAGAGAGAGAATAAGAGAGAGAATAAGAGAGAGAAGAAGAGAGAGAAGAAGAGAGAGAATAAGAGAGAGAATAAGAGAGAGAAGAAGAGAGAGAATAAGAGAGAGAATAAGAGAGAGAAGAAGAGAGAGAAGAAGAGAGAGAAGAAGAGAGAGAATAAGAGAGAGAAGAAGAGAGAGAATAACAGAGAGAATAAGAGAGAGAATAAGAGAGAGAAGAAGAGAGAGAAGAAAAGAGAGAATAAGAGAGAGAAGAAGAGAGAGAAGAAGAGAGAGAAGAAGAGAGAGAATAAGAGAGAGAAGAAGAGAGAGAAGAAGAGAGAGAAGAAGAGAGAGAATAAGAGAGAGAATAAGAGAGAGAATAAGAGAGCGAATAAGAGAGAGAAGAAGAGAGAGAATAAGAGAGAGAATAAGAGAGAGAAGAAGAGAGAGAATAAGAGAGAGAAGAAGAGAGAGATGAAGAGAGAGAAGAAGAGAGAGAATAAGAGAGAGAAGAAGAGAGAGAAGAAGAGAGAGAATAAGAGAGAGAAGAGAGAGAATAAGAGAGAGAATAAGAGAGAGAAGAAGAGAGAGAATAAGAGAGAGAAGAAGAGAGAGAAGAAGAGAGAGAAGAAGAGAGAGAATAAGAGAGAGAAGAAAGGCGAGTATCAGAGGAAAAAAAACGTGAGAAAGCTGTAAAACGATGGACCGATAAATAGAAATTACTCCCTTTGCATTGTACTTTTGTATCGCCCCAACAAATGCAGAGCGAAAGAGAGAGAGAGAGAGAGAGAGAGAGAGAGAGGGGGAAAGAGAAAGAGAAATGGCACGAATTGATGATGATGATGATGATGACATTCGATAAATAATAAATAGATAGGGAGTCTGTGAAGGGCCCTTGATAGACACGGTACAAAATAAGTCTGCGTTGTATTCACTTTGCCTTATTACATAATAATATTACAAAACACAACGACAAATAGAGAATAAAGGAGAGTATTAGACATAAAACAAGTGAGAAAGATGGCGAACGGACAAACAGACATACAACAATGACAAAAGCGACACTAAGGCCATCGTTGAGATGACTGTTGTCTCTATTGACTTACATATAGATTTGGAGCTGTGCAGTTCTAGGAGGTCCACTTGATTAATTTACATAATTTTTAATTGCTTTAAAATTTTCGAAATTTGTCATCGCATAATCGATTGTTCACGTGGAATGTTGACATGATTAATAATTAATTAAAGGCTACATTTTTAAGTGGTTTATAAACGAGTCTCAAGTTTATTTAATGTCTTCATCAAATATGATGGTTTTGATCTAACGTTTTTTCTTTCTATTGGCTTGCATATAAATTTGGACCTGTGCAGTTCTAGGAGGCCCAGCCTACCAGGCTTTGCCTTTGAGAAAGAATTAGATTATTACTTCCAGCCTGGGGTACCCCTACAGGGGAATACTTATTGTTAAAAACCAGAGAAAGAGAGACAAGAGAAAAATAACCAAGCGGCAAGCAGATAGACGGATGGACAGACAGACAAAATGACGGAACCGAGGGTCAGCCCATTTGAGATTTATTGATTTAAATATGGCTTTGGGCCTGTACAGCTTTCGGATGTACACAGTCCCAGGCGTTACGTTCTCCATTTCAGAAGGAGGTTAGGTGATTGATAAACGCAGGAAGCACCCTTAGAGATGTAACATTTTACGAGAACCAACACGTTGTAGACTCAGTCGCAAAAGAATTGAAAAGAACGTCAACTCGCTTTGTTTTTGTTGTACAACGACACATTCCCTCATGTTCTCGTTACCATTGTGACGTCATTAACATAGTCGAACGTCATTGACGTCATACTCGAACATTATTCACGCCTTTCGCGTGATCTCGAATGTGCTCTACGTCTCTAACGTGATCGTCCTTTTTAACGGCTTTTATTTTTCGTACAGGTGACGTCATTTCGCGTGTATTTGTATTCGCAGAGCGGCGCTATGTTACACAGAGGAAGGCCGACTAATGCCGGCCAGAGTGCTCTTCCGCTAGTCCGTTGTTACTCGAAATGCCACTGCTCAAACCTGGTCTTCATTCTGGCGTGGAGATATATAAATGTCAGGAGTGACGATAAAATGTGGAAGACATGCTAATAAATAACAAAGTGTGAAACAAAAAAGAAAACTGATAAAGAGAATTATGGGCGAAAAATATAAAAAAAAAATGCTAAATTATACATCTTTATTAAGTTGCCAAGTTTCCTGGGAATAGCATTGCGTAGGAATAACGTCTTTTAAGTTTATTTACTGTCCGAACCGACATCGCAGCGTCAGCGTTTCTATTTGAACACTTGCATGCATATTTCATGCAATTTACGGGAATGGCATAATTAAATGCACGTGCAATATTTTCAAAATAATGAGAATCTATAATTTAATAAATGAAATCACACTATCCCCAAATCCGTGGAAAATAAAGAAAAATTTCTGAACGAAATTTAAAATGCGTGTTTTATTTTCGACTTTATTTTGTATCGAAGCATAAAAGTGTCTGCGCGGACAGAAAATAATTGTTTAGAATTCAATGTTTCTGCTTGTGTTATGTTGATTAATCGGGCTATTATTCTCATCTTGCTGTTATTAGGACAAGGTTTCGATCGCTGCAACCTCCGACCTTCTTCGAGTGTTGAGAATATGCTTCCTTTTCTCTACTAAGGCAAAAAGGGCTAGAAGCAGCTTATCCTGCCTTGACAGAGTTCAAAATAGACTTCGTAACTTTTTTCTCTTCCCTACACCCTCTTTACCACAAGAGAGACCTTGCGAGACTTTGTCTGCTTCATCGGTATTTTCATGACAAGTGCTCAGCTAAGCTTCAATCTATGGTCCCCTGGCCAAACTTTCACGATAAACACTCGTCTAGTCAAAACTACTATAAATACTTCCCCCACTCTTTATCTGTGCCTAAACCTAAATATAGACTCCATGAACAAAGCTTCTTTCTTAGAACTGCACGCCTGTGGAACTCTTTGCCGATTGCCTACTTTCCAGCTGACTACAATCTGATTGTCTTCAAGTCCAACGTAAACAAATTCTTGACGAACCCTCTCTCTAAGTAATCCAATTTACGAAATACCACTACTTATGTTTACTACGCTATAATCACATTGACTAATGTATAGCTATTAACCGTTATCCTCGAGTGGCCCACGGGCCTTGAAAAATGGTGATTTTTGTGTAAAAAAGCATATTCCATACTGACAAAACTTTTATTGACATCGTAATTGTTATGTTTGCAGGTTGAACCAAATAACACATAAGGCAATACAAATGAAGACTCAACAAACAAAGGTAGATCAATAAGAAGGGCATTTGGAAAAGTATATTTACAGTATATTTACATAATGGTTGTCAGGTAAGAGAGTCTTGGCTGGAGAACATATCTGCTCTCGGCTCGGTCTTCGGTGGCTTCTGGTTAACACACACTCAGACTAACCGAGTCTTGTTATTTATGTGTAATATTATCCACATATGTAAATGAGTGGGTGCCACCACAACACCCTCCTCCCAAGATTTAAAGTCACACAGATTTCAATATATTTTTCTCTTGGGATTTAACGTTAATGGTTCATTAAACATTCTTTTTCTATCTGATCTTCGGGGCTCAGGTGTATATTGAGGCGGTTCCAAATTAAAGGATTCGTATATGATGTCTGTGGTTTCCTTCTCTTCGACTGCTGTTGTATAATCACCATCTTTAATGTGGCGTTTTTTTATTTAGTTCAGGTGCCTTTTATGTATATTTTGTACAATCACCAATGCGTTTATTCACTACTCCACATTCCCAGTAAGAGGTGTTATTCCTGTAGCACTTGAAATATACTCGATCTCCCAAGTTATATTTCTTTCTTATCATGTGTGTAGTATTTCGGACAATTGCCTGTCTTTGTAATAGTTTATCAAACGCCGATTTCACCTTTCTGGCAAACATTAAATCAGCTGGTGATATGTTTGACGGTGTATTAGGGTGCGGTGTTATTCTATATATGTGCAAAATTTGTTGCAAAGCTTTTTCCGTTGGTATCCCAATGGATTTTTTCAACGCTCGTTTTAAGGTGTCCACGAATCTCTCCGCGAGGCCGTTCGATCTTAGATGGTACGGAGGAGTAGTGATATGCTTTACTTGGAATGTGTCACAAAATTCCTTAAAGTCTGTGAATGTGAATTGAGTACCATTGTCAGTGACCACCAATCTGGCCTGGTACACCAATCGTGCAAATAACTCGTGTAGGAATCCTATTGAGCTGTTCGTTGTTGGATCCTTGCAACGCATTACCCCAGGCCATTTTGTATAACTATCTACTAAAATTAAGTAGTAATTTTCTCCTACTCGACCAGCGAAGTCCATGTGGATTCTCGACCATGGGTGGTCGGTTTTCGGCCAAGGTTTGCGTACTAGAGGTGGGGATTTTGCCGCTAACTGGTATCCTTTACATCTATTTATTGTTGTAGATATGTCGATGCACATGTTATGCCAGTATACGTAGCTTCTCATTAGAGACTTCATCCGATCTATCTCCGGATGTCCTGTGTGGAAGTCTCTCACAATCCTCTTCTACAACGTTTCAGGTATTACTACTCTCTCGCTGTATAATAACACATCGTTACATATGAAAAAAATTCCTGAACCTTTTTGTTATTTATAATTTGTTTCTTTTATATCATTCATCTTTATCAGCTTCTCCTTTAATGTCCGACAATGTTACTGATAGTTCTTTAATCATACCATATTTTTCACTTCGACGTTTGTTCAAATTGCTGCAATCACTGATTCTTCCAAATTATGTTTCTGTGGTATCCGTCTTGAAAGTCCATCCGCATGGCAAATCTTTTTCGATGCTAGATGTTGTAGCTGGAAATCGTAACTCAGTAGGATCGTACCCCAGCGCAGCAATCTATTTGCGGTGTATACAGGCAATCCTTTTATTGATCCGTAGATTGTGACTAATGGTTTATGGTCTGTTTTAAGTATAAAATGTCTACCATATAAATATCGGCGGAATTTAGTCACTGCAAAGATTATACACAACGCTTCTTTTTTTAATCTGTGAATACACCTTCTCTGCTGGAAGCAGCGTTCTTGAAGCATGAGCTATTGGCTTTCTAGATCTATTAGGCATGATATGTTGAATGCATGCTCCTATGCCGTAGGAACTAGCGTCACTAGCGACGACTATATTTAATTTTGTGTCATAGTGAGTTAGAAATAATCCAGCTGTTAGTATGCTCTTTATTTTGTCAAAAGCGGTTTGACATTCTTGCGTCCAGTTCCAAGGTGTGTCCTTTTTCAGCAGCTCATTTAAGGGAGCTCGCAAATTATGCATCCCTTCAATAAAAGATTGGTAATAATTTTCGAGTCCTAAGAAACTCTGCAAGGTTGTTACGTTATTAGGTGCTGGCACGTTTTTTTTTTATTGCCGCAGATCTTTCTGGGTCTTGACGTCGCCCATGTTTATTTATTATATGTCCAAGATACTTAATTTCGCTCATACAAAAGTTGGATTTATTTTCTTTTGCTTTAGACATGAATTCTTGTATTCGAGTGAATACTTGTTTTGAATGCTCCTTATGTTCTTCTAGGGATTTGCTCCTCATAACAATGTCGTCCAGGTATGCATGTGTACACTCAATACCACTTAGCATGGTGTCCATCGCTTGCTGAAAGATGGCAGGCGCTACTTTGATGCCAAAGGGCAACCGGTTGTATTCGTACAAGCCCTTATGCGTGTTAATGCATAGTATTTTTGAGCAATTGTCCTCGACCGATATTTGTAAATACGCGTCGCTCAAGTCTATCTTGAAGAAGATATTACCACCATTCAACTTTGTGAATATTTCCTCTGGGCTTGGTAGAGGGTAATGGTAATCTTGTAATACGGAGTTTAGACCTGTCGAAAAGTCTGCGCACACTCTGATCTCATCATTCTTTTTCTTTACATATACGGTGGGGGCTGCCCAGTCGCTATGTTCTATTTTTGATAGTATTCCTGTCTGTTCCAATCTGTCTAATTCTTTATTAATCTTTTCCAACCCAGCGAACGGAACGTTTCGCTTTTTTCTAAAAATCAGGCTGGTGTTTTCTTTAGTTCAAACGAGGCCTTAAATTTATTGCAGCGACCTTATTTATTCATGAATACTTTAGGGAATCATTTTTTAAGTCTTCTTTTATATTTTCTGTTGTTGGTGTAGTACATTCTATTTATTTACAGAATGTATTGATTGGCTTATTCTACAGTCTAAATTTCTCAATCAAATCTATTCTAAGCAGATTTTCGCTATTTTTCAATACGAACATTTTTAATTTCTTCGTAATCCCTTTTAATTTTATCGGAAGGATAACTTCTCCTTCAAATTTTATCTCACCACCAGTTACCGTCCGAGCTGATTTACTTGTTTTCATCATGGTTGGTTTACCCAACTTTTCCCATGTATTCAAGTTTATTATAGAAATATCGGATCCTGAATCCAGTTGTAATTTTATTGGCGTTTTAAATATTTCTACTTTTATGTATTTTCGCCGATTTTTGTCTAATTTTTCATCTGATTTTGTTTGCTGTACTCTCTTTCTAGTGAAATCTTTATATCTGCAACAATCGCTTTTGTGTCCGACTTTCTTGCAAATGTAGCATTTTTCTTCTTATAAGGGCAATCCGATTCCCAATGTCTTTCTGCGCATCTCTTACAGTTATATCTAGGGAGAGACTTTTTATATTCTTTACTATAATTATAATTAAAATGAATAAATAAATAAAAAATAATATTAACCATGCTCTAGTTCATCATCTTACAGATG
The DNA here is from genome assembly GCF_053919585.1 of Euprymna scolopes. Classification (NCBI taxonomy): domain Eukaryota; kingdom Metazoa; phylum Mollusca; class Cephalopoda; order Sepiida; family Sepiolidae; genus Euprymna; species Euprymna scolopes. The sequence continues at coordinate 94,671,095 of NC_136503.1, read as the reverse complement.
CTAAACTACTGACTGACAAACAATATGGATTTAGACAAGCCCGTTCCACAGCAGACATCCTCACTGTGATCTCTGAACGTATATACCATTCACTGGACAAAGCGGGGGAAGGCAGAGCGGTAGCTCTAGATATATCTAAGGCTTTTGACAGGGTATGGCATGAGGGTCTCCTCAGTAAAATCAGATCATACGGTATCACTGGTAGAATACTTAACATAATTAAATCCTTCTTAGATAAGAGAACAATCCAGGTAGTCCTCGACGGTCGCACATCTAAACAATATGATATAAATGTGGGAGTGCCCCAGGGTTCTATCCTTGGACCTCTATTGTTCCTGATATTCATAAATGACCTCCCCGACAACATTGCCTATGAGATGGGTATATATGCTGATGACACTACACTCTATGGCAGACACGACAGGAAGACGAATGAACACATTTCTAAAGAAATGGCCGAAACACTAGAGGAAGACCTCCAATCTGTAGTGGAATGGGGACAAAAGTGGTTGGTCGCGTTCAATGCTGCCAAGACTAAACTAGTTTCATTCAATAATTACAAGAAACCCTCTCTACCACCCATAGCAATGGGCAATGACTCTTTATCTGAGAGTCCATCTTTCAAACTTCTTGGCCTAACGTTCACAGGAAACATGAGTTGGAACAATTACATTGAAGGCATTGCCAGGGCCGCTGCAAGAAAGGTAGGCTCTCTCTACCGTGCTAGAAAACTACTAACACCCGAAAGTATCCTGTACCTCTATAAGGCCACCATTCGCCCATGTATGGAGTATTGCTGCCACATCTGGGCTGGTGCATCTGCTACTAGTCTCTCGCTCCTTGACAAGGTTCAAAAGAGAGTCGCAAACCTGATAGGCCCTGAACTGGCATCTAAGCTTCAGCCTCTGTCCCATCGACGAAATGTTGCATCCCTCTGCCTTTTCTACAAGTATTTTAGTGGTGAATGCTCTGACGAACTGCAATCACTTGTTCCCCCACGACGCGAGCACCCTCGACAAACCCGACAGGCTACTAAATCCCACCCCCACACTGTAGAGATCCCTAGATGTAAAAGATCCTTTTACTCCAATAGTTTCTTCCCCAGAACCGCAAGACTCTGGAATTCCATTCCAGGTCCCTGCTTCCCCAACAGTACTGACGTGCAGAAGTTCAAGTGTAACGTGAACCGACACCTTGCTGCCCAAATCCCTACATAGTACCCCAGTAGTTGTTGCCCCTGATAGTAGCCCCCTACACCAAAGTGGCAATTTGCCTTGTTTGGGGTGAAAATGTAATAAAAAAAAAAAATTATTATATTTGGAATATCTCGTTCCATTTTGACTGCTTTTATTTGTATAGTTCTTGGTTGGTGTGTATGGTTTTCTAACCTTTCTTACATATGCCACTCCGGATTCTTCTATATTTTTTAATCATTTTTAGTGTAATGGCCCTTTCACAATCCTCTACTAATTTCTGAAGTGTTAAATCTTGCACAGATTCCAGCTTAGACAACACTCGTCTGCGTATTTCTGCATTTTTCGTGGAAACTAACCCTTGTGAGAATATTAGGCATTTGACATCTTCTACTGTTAGTTCTGCAAGCTTAACATTATCACAGTTTTTATTGACAACTGATGCGTATGTCAAATAATCTTGGTTGTCTATCTTCCTTAGATCCATACACAACCATCTCTTATGAAAAAGAGATATATCCGGATTAAATAATTATTTTAGTAATTTTACAGCTTACATGAAATCTAATTCCGTAGTTTTTTAGGTAATATGTAATCTACGAAATTACTGTGTTCTGCTACACCCAACTTTCTGAGTAAGAGGCTCACTTTCTGGCTATTTATCCAACTTTTGCAGTCCAGTTGGAAGACATCCTCGTATCTTGTATAGTATGCTTCAAAATTCTTTTCTTCCTCCGGCACATAATTAAATGTGTCCATACTATTAAAAATAGTTGTATGGGAGAAATTAGCACTGTCAACACTTTCTCGATTATTCTTTAGTAGTTCCAGTGTTCATTTTGCCTTTCTTCATGTTCAAATTTTAATTTCTTCTGCCTTTCTTTTTGTTCAAATTTTAATTTCTTCTGCCTTTCTTCTTGTTCAAATTGTAATTTCTTCTGCCTTCCTTCTTGTTCCAGTTGCCATTTCAATAATTTCTCATTTCTTCGTTGATCTCGCTCGGCTTGTGCCTGTTGTTGCGTCTGCAAAAATTGCATTAACATTCTAGATAAATCTTCCATATTTTTAGTGTATTCTAAAATATAAAATGGCTTGTGTTACAACAAAAATTGTCCAGAGTTCCTGTTTTCAATAAATAATAATATCGCTGCTCGAATAATATTTTCTCACTTCGCTAGCGAGTCCAGCTCATCCAACCCCAAAATAAAAAAACTGAGGATTTTACTGAAACAACCAAATACGATTGACTTTTCCGTTTTAGGAACTTCCTAATAAGTAACAGCAGAACTTTAGTACAACTCTTTCCACAATTTTTTTTTCAACTCGAGTCATAATTGAAAAAAATAAAATGTATGGACTACATTTAATTATTTCTTTTGTTTTTTTTTCTTACGTGACGTTTTACTGTCTTATATCCGTTATCCAGTGACAACTTCAGTTTAAAAAAAATTACTATATATATATATACATATATACATACATATATATATATATATATATATGGTAGAAATGGTAATTAATATAAACCTAAAGAAAGTGCTCAATACTGTTGTAGCCGAAACAAAAATGTAACTTAACAGGAAAATACGGTAATAAAAAATAAAACGTATATATATATATATATATATATATATATATATATATATATATATATATATATATATAGTAAGTTATAAAATATATATGGCGATTAAGCTACACTGAATATTCGGCGTTTAATCCACTCTAGTATTCCTCACGCTGAGGAATACTAGGGTGGATGAAACGCCGAATATTCAGTGTAGCTTAATCGCCACCTATATTTTATAAATTACTAACTAGCTCTACCTACGTATTGAGCACTTTTGAAGTAAATACTTAAAGTTTACGCACAAATCTATACTTTCGTATATTGAATTTATGTGAGTAAATGAAGTAGTTATATATATATATATATATATATATATATATATATATATATATATATATATATATATTACACGAATTCCCATAGGCCTTATTTACTCGGATATATCCGAGTATTTGCTCTAGCGTGATAATTTAATTCGTTTTGTTCCGTCTTTTGATTTATTAAGGATTAACTGCTGATGATTTTGTAAGTGAACAGGGGTCCGTAGGTTTTTTTTTCGTATATTATTTTAAAAGCGTTGTATCGTTTTTGTACCGTAAAATCTTATATATATACATATATATGTATATATATATATATATGTGTGTGTGTGTGTGTGTGTGTGTGTGTGTGTTTGTGTGTGTGTGTGTACACGCACAATTTTGTCGCTAGAAAAGCGGAAAATTTGTCAAACAACGATTTATTTTTACAAAAAAATATTTTTACAAAGTTTTTCAAAGACAAATGTTATGCTCCTAGATACTCCAAATGTCGTCCGTGCACTTCACTGCAACCTCAAACAACGATTTATTTTTACAACACACACACACGGCACCAATCAAAAAATAGCAATCGTGATCTAAGCTTACCTTCACATTTCTCGCTTTTCTAGCAACCACTCTGTTTTTATACATACATAAATACACACACACACACACACACACATATATATATGAAATAAAATGGAGGTGGAAGGACCTGAATACTCAACGTTTCGCCCGATTTATTCGGGCTTCTTCAAGAGGGATGGTCATTGACGAGAGAGTCGGAGGATTGGGGCTATATATAATGATGGGGAGAGCAGCGTGTTTTCCTTATGTAAATTAGATGTCATATATACACATATATATATATATATATATATATATATATACACATTTTATGAGAGAAAAATAAATTAGAGTAAACTAGTGTAGTGGATTACGTCTAAAAGTTAAAATATCGTAGAGATTAAAAAAATTGCGTCTGGAAATATAGCGGTGATAGATTAAGTAAATAAAATGACACGATATTTTATTTACTTAATCTATCATCGCTATATTTCCAGACGCAATTTATTTTAATCTCTACGATATTTTAACTTTTAGACGTAATCCACTACACTAATTTACTCTAATTTATTTTTTCTCTCATAAAATGTATATACATGTATACATGACATCTAATTTGCATAAGGAAAACACGCTGCTCTCCCCCATCATTATATATAGCCCCAATCCTCCGACTCCCTCGTCAATGACCATCCCTCTTGAAGAAGCCCGAATAAATCGGGCGAAACGTTGAGTATTCAGGTCCTTCCACCTCCATTTTATTTCATATCGTCGGATTTAATCCAGCTCAACAATCATATATATATATATATATATATATATATATATATATATATAGAGAGAGAGAGAGAGAGAGAGAGAGAGAGAGAGGGGGGGGGGAATTTATTACTGTGAGTCCAGAATGAGTTTACATATTATTTCAGCTAGGGGGAAAACAATATGTAAACTCATTCTGGACACTTCTCTGGCTACATATTGAGCACTTTTTTTTTCACCACTGGTAAATATATATATATATATATATATATATATATATATATATACATATATATATATATATATGTATATATATATATATATATATATAGTGATTTAAAGGTTCGAAGAAAACCATGGTTTGGGTTTTTATTGAGATGTTCTTTATTGTGAAGAAATTAATATAGATGTATTCTAGCTGTTTTAGCATATTGATCGATGTCCAGGTTTCGTCCACTGGGTGGAGTCCACATTATAGAGTCCTTAGGTTTTTCGAATTGCTTAGTATCTGGAAGCGGGTTGTTGGTGGGTGTATCATTGTTGTGGTCTTTGAAATATTCTTTTAATCTGATCCTGCGTAGGTAATGTTCCATGTTGAAACATATGTTGCCTGGGTTGAGGTGTTGTGTGGGGCAGAAAGAGAGTCCTTTTGCCAGTAGGGATTTTTCATCATTGGTGAGAGTATACTGAGAGAGGTTGACGCTGGAGGGCTGGTATATGGTATTGAGGTTAGATTTCTGAGTAAGGTGAATATTTTTGTTTGATGAGGTTTCGTAAATTGGGATATTTTTGAGGATTGGGTCTTTGTTTATAAGATTGTTTGTGGTTTTCATTACATAAAAGTGCACGTAATTTCTTTTGATATATGTAGTTCATGAATTGAGAATTTTAACATTATATATATATGTACACACACACACATACACACACACACACACATATATATATATATATATATATATATATATATATATATGACGAGGACGCATGAGACCGTCTGAAACGTACGTAAACGATTTCAATGACTTAAAAACATTATTACAATTATCCAAACATAATTCTCAATGAAAAACCAAGACACGGAATAATAAAATAATGTTAAAAAATACACATTGTTGGTGACTACTCCCTTATTTAAATATATATATATATATATATATATATATATATATATATATATATATATATATATGTATATATATATATAATTTTAAAAATATAATCGTAGGGTCCCGATTTCGAATCTGCAAGATTCAGGCACTCTGATGATTCGTAGACGACGAAACACGTGTCAGTGGATAATTATATTTTAAAAATAATATATATACTGCTCCTCATGTGGGGGAACCAAATGGGTTAAAGGAGAAATTATTCCCAACTCGCATTTAGGTAAAAATGCACTTTCGTAAATAATTGAATTCATTCAAAACATATCGTTAAAACACAAACAACATCTATCTATCTATGTATCTATCTGTCTATCTCTTTATATATATATATATATATATATATATATATATATATATATATATATATATATATATATATATGTATGCATGTATGTACGTATAATCCACATGAATTAAAATTTGAGCCTATGTTTCGACCGGGCAAGGCTGGGAGCTTCTGCTATTAATTCAACTTTGACGAATATTTATCGAATAAATTTCACTTTAAAACAAAATTGCTTAAACTTATTTAGAAAGAAGTTTATTGTTTTCCACTGATTTTTATGGATGACAATACAAACAGGACATACAGCAACCATGTAAACATATTACTGTCAACAATTAACTCGCGTTACATGAATGGATTCCGACCTGGGAAAAGAAATTCTTCCCAATTTGTTGAAAGCATCAATCCTGGAATACGACGAATTAAAATTAAAATTAAAAGTAAATAAGATTTATGATGCTTCCGAAACAAAACCGAAGCTCAAACAGAAACTCATTTATCAACTAGTTAACGTGTGTATGTTACTCTTTTGTATTGTTTTATTTTGATTATAATCGTAAAAATCCACAGGAGATTTAAACACGAGGTTTCTTAAGTTTTTTTTTTGGGGGGGCAGGTATTTAAAGTTATCGTAGGCTCTTTAGAATTCGGTATATTATTGCTATACATCTTATGAGATGATTAAACAGTTCTTTTTTACAGGCTCAAATGAACAGCTACAGCAGGAATCACAATACACATTACTAAAGCCTGGTTATCACAGTTAGTGATTTTCAAAAATGCAATCTGAACGCGAGGGCTCTTCAAAATACCGATATTTAATAAAAAATATATATATTTAAACTTTGAAAATGCTTTAGAAACCGGCGGAATACTTCAGACTGCTTTTGAACCCTTGTGCATGAATCGAGTATCTGTTTTTGAATAGCATAAATATTCAAGGATGGCAGCGAGTCTCTAAGGGATGATGAGAGATGTGGAAAGAGTAAGGATGTCATAATACCGGAGTTATTTGGCTAATTAAAGACTTTCATGGATAAGGACATTTGTGTGTCTATGGAAACAATAAGTGCATAGTTTTATGTCAGTGTGCGAACGGTCCACACAATTATTCGCGACGAACTAAAGATGCGGGAGATTTGTGCACAGTTTGTCCCAAGGGTGAACTCAATAACTCCATCCTTATCACGGACTATCTGACTAAAATTGGCATTAAGATCGTTTATTACCATCCGTAAATTCCAGACTTTGCTTCCTGTAACTCTTGATTATTCCCTAATGCTTTGACGAGATGATTTTCCTGGGTTCTTTAAGAATGTCTTGGAATTGTACACGTGCGTTAGAACTGTAGGAGATTAATTTGAAGGGGGGTAGCGTATAAAAGTGTTCATACTAAAAACATCTGAACACTTATTGAAAGCATTATGTATCGTTTTTATAGTTTAAGAGGTTGTTTGATAAATTAAGGAGCTTGGCAGTTCATTTATTATAACGATGCAAACAGACCATAAAGCAACCATGTAAACACATTAATGTCAATAATTAACTCGCGTTACATGGATGGATTCCGACCTAGGAAAAGCAATTCTTCCCACTTTGTTGAAAGCATCAATCCTGGAATACGAAGACTAAAGATTAAAATGAAAAGGAAAGATTTACGAGGCTTCCGAAACAAAACTCAAACTGAAACTAATTTATCAACTAGTGAATGTGCGTATATTACCATTTTGTGTAGTTTTATTTGGATTATAATCGTAAAATTCAATAGGATATGTTAAAATTACGTGCCTTCAATAATTTTACAAAGATTTGGGAGGGGCAGGTATTTAAAATCATCGCAGTTCTTTAGAATTCGGTATATTATTGCTATACATCTTATGAGATGATTAAACAGTTCTTTTTGTCAGGTTCAAGTGATCAGCTACAGCAGGAATCACAATACACATTACTAAAGTCCGATTATCACAGTTAGTGATTTTCAAAATTGCAATCTGAACGCGAGGGCACTTCAAAATACCGATATTTAATAAAAAAAAATATGTTAAAACTTTGAAAATGCTTCAGAAAACTACGGAATACTTCAGACTTCTTTTGGGCCATCTTGTATGAATCGAACATCAGTTTTTGAATAGCATAAATATTCAAGGGTGGCAGCGAGTCTTTAAGGGATGATGAGAGGTGTGGAAGGTCCAAGGATGCCATAATACCGGAGTTATTTGGCTAATTAAAGACTTTCATGGATAAGGACAGTTGTGTGTCTATGGAAACAATAAGTGCACAGTTTTATGTCAGTGTGCGAACGGTCCACACAATTATTCGCGACGAATGAAGATGCGGAAGATTTGTGCACATTTTGTTCCAAGGGTGAACTCCATAACTCCATCTTTATCACGGACAATTTGACTAAAATTGGCATCAACATCGTTCATTAACATCCGTAAATACCAGACTTTGCTTCCTATGATTCTTTATTATTCCCCAGTGCTGTGACGAGAGTCATTGACACGCTCACACAATATAATTTTCCTGGGTTCTTCAAGAATGTATTGGAATTGTACAATTGCGTTTCAGCTGTAGGAGATTAATTTGAAGGAGACTAGCGTTTCATGTGTGTACTGACAATAAAAGTGCCCATACTAAAACATCTGGACACTTATTGAAAGCATTATGTATCGTTTGCATTTTTTTAGAGGTTGTTCAATAAATTTAGGAGCTTGGCATTTCATTTATTGAAGTAATAACTCAAACGAAATCAGAAGACTGTCCAACATAACAAAAGAAAAAATTATGCCAATTCATACGAATTCAATTTTCGTTGTCACATTTTTTTGTCTAAACATAATTTTGAATTTTTCATTCATCTTACTGGACAAAAATGGATATTTCCAGAACAATTTCATAAAAGAGAAAATGGCGTGGGCAAACGGCTTTCTTCACAATGAGATATTTTTGTGCGCCGCCATTATGAATTTATGTTGTTAGAAGTATTATGAAAACAGTTCGACAAAATGGCGTCCATTTTACAATTTAATGTGACGGCTATTTAAATTAGTAACACTATTTTCGGCCATGAAGTTTATTCTCTGAATTTGCGCATTTATTATCTATTATCGATTTCGACGATAAAAGTCGTTTTTCTAGTACAACAAAAATAATGAATGTATATTTATGTACTATCGGTTTGAGGCATAACACGCAAGGATTAAGTAAGTTCAAAATTTTTGGTTTCCCGATAAAACGAGGCTGGACCAAATTCACCTGTCTGCACTTTTCTCAGTAACCACGACTTCGAATTTAAAAAAAAAATTCATAATCATTAAACATGATATGAGTAAAAAAAAAGTAACAGAACAGAGACTCCAGTTGCCCCCCTAGGGGTGCCTTTCGGATTAAAATGACTAAAATTTACACTTTTGGGCTTATTAAAAAAATTCATGCCTTGGAGTTTTATAAAACTTACTGAAAAGTCATACCTAATCGATTTCTATATCAGTTTGTTTGTCTATACTTCGCGATAACTCTTGAATGTGCCCCCAGGGGTTCTTTTAGGGCTTATAAAAAACACCCCATTTTGGAGACTATTTTACCATATTTGTCCAAGATTTTCTGTGTATGTCTATTTAGCAGTTTTGCATGGTGCTGAACTCAAATTTAAATATGGCAAGACCTTGGGAACTTTTGTAGCTTAATATGAGGGCTCAAATGATAGACTTAGTCATTTCTCTTTTTGCATGGTGCAGAACTCAAATTTATATATGTTAAGGCCTTAAACGGAACCGTTTGTCTACTTTCATTAGGATTTGACGTCCCCTGGGGAATTTAGGGCTAAATGGTGGGGGGGGGGAGAGCAAATACTGAACATGAATAAGTAAATGATTTATGTCTCATTCACTCTGCACACACAGATGACTATGTATGCTTCACTTTTTTGTCGATGTAGAATTTGACCTGAAATATGAAAATAAGGTGCGTGTTTTTTTTATGTTTTTCTTTACCATAACCGCCTTTGCTCACGAGCCGATCTGTCAACTAGCTCCTAAATGCTTATGAAGTTCTTTTAATTTTGATGTGGAATATTAATTAAACTTGTGGTGCTGTGATAAACTAATGCCAACAAATTAAATGATAATGTGTGAGGTCAGGGGAATATGAGACTTTTGGGCATCAGTGCTGTGTGAGACGAGCATTATCATGTTGAAAATAACTTCCTGGAGACTAAAGAATCCGTTTTCGAAGCAATATGTACTGAAAAATAAGATAAAATATTCTTCAGGAATCTGAAGTTAAAAGAATATGAATTAAGCATAGAGATAAGCTTAATTATAAAAACATATTGCTATGTAGTAGGTCGAACAAAAGAAAATATTTATTTATCTATCTATCGATCTATCGATCTATCTATCTATCTATCTCTATATATATGTGTATATATATGTGTGTGTATTATTGATATTGCTCTCGATCTAATAACCTATCTATTTATGTATCAATCCATCTCGATCTATCTATCTATCACAATAGAGAAATGAATATGTAAAATGTTGATAAAAATCTGTCAAAATATGACAATGCTAGATCATAGACAAGTTTACCGAGAGAATCTCATCAGCTGACAGGATCTACGTGTGAGTTACGTGGATCAGGTTAGCTGGAGAATATTAGGAGTTGAAATTTGGACGTTGAGCACCGTCACCAGGGAGGTAGCTTACGTGTCTTAGAATGGAAACCTAGAAACTACTCAATGAAGGATATTCACTTTCCATTCTTCTGCGTTCGACACCTGGAAAGTGAATAAAAAACTATATAAAACCAACCAGCGTTCTTGGAAGTGAATGAATATTTATTCAAATGAGTTCCAGCCTCCCCTCTTAGGACAAGATGAATTCCAGGTGGACATTTAGACGATCATAGCATTGGAACATGAATAAACATGAATAATTATCACTCGTCTAGCTAAAACCACTATCAATAATTCCCCCCACTCTTTATCTCTACCTAAACCTAAACATAGATTCCATGATCAAAGCTTCTTTCTTAGAACTGCACGCCTGTTGAATTGTCTTCCGTTTTCCTTCTTTCCATTTAAAAGTCGCTACCGTTTTGATTTTTTTAAACCGGTTCGTGAATTAATTATTTTTTTTTTTTACAGACTACTTAAAAATACAAACCAATGAACTTTTCTACCATAAAAGTAACTTTTATTGACTATGGTAACATTTATTTTTTGTATATTTATATTATTTTATATATATAACATTTTCTCTTTGTAAGGAAACATCATTTTGTTTGTCACTCTTGGCTACAAATGGAAACAAAGTTGATATAAAAATATATTACCCGTGCGCTACCACTGAGTATCGAAATCAAATATATTTTCGGGAAAATTATCTTTACTTTCATCGTATTTTGCTTAGGGTAAATTTTTTGAGTATCAAAATCTATCTCTTTACAAACCCCTCCTTTTCATAACCTATCATACTTTCATCAATCACAGTCTATTTTCTGTAGGCTGTTTTAGAAACCAGTCAACGACGGGTACTTCTGCTAGTATATTTTATAACTTACAATATATATATAAATTACGCTTAAATGTATTATTTTGAATCATGCAAATTTACTATTTATTATTATATTATATTTTTTTACAAAGGCATCACCACTTATCGAGGCCAAGAGGCCACTCAAGGATAAGGGTTAAAGAGTGTACAGTAGACATTGGAAAATATAGTAATCATTAGTAATGAAAATTTGGTAAATTTAATAACTTATATAGAACGGCTCATCAAGAACTTATTTACGTTAGACTTGAACACAACCATATTGTAGTCAGCCGGAAAGCAGGAAAACGGAAGACAATTCCACAAGCGTGCAGTTCTAAGAAAGAAGCTTTGTTCATGGAATCTACGTTTAGGTTTAGGCACAGATAAAGAGTGGGGGGAATTATTGATAGTGTGTGCAGCTAGACGAGTGTTTCTTGTGAATGTTTGGCGAGGGGGGACCATAGATTGAAGCTCAGTTGAACACTTCCCATGAAAATAACGATACATCAGAGACAAACTCGCAACATCTCTTCTGTGAGATAGAGGTTGCAAGGAAGAGAAAAGGACATCTCCTACGAGGCTACGGAGTCTATTTTGAACTCTATCAAGGCAGGACAATATATCCAGTATCGATTTAAAAAGTTTAAAAACAAAAAATTACCCGTGCGGTACCACTGATTATCGAAATTAAAACGTTTAGCTTACGATTTACCTTTTCCTCTGGCGTTAACGCCTGAGCTATGAAGACATGTTTGCTGCAAGGCTAAAAATTTAAATATGAACCAATAGCTATTACGTTACACATGCATATTCGTAATGTCGTCGTTCGAGTTTCTTTGATTTTCACACTGTTGAACCGATTTTCCCCGATTAGCACCCAAATATAAAGTTTCGCACGGGTTCGAGTATCCTATATAATAATTTCATGTCTGTAGATAAAAACCATACAGAGGGGTTTGATGGGTATTTATTTTAAATAAACAAACTCCAATCTCTGGTCCCCCCTCGCCAATCTTTCACGAAAAACACCCGTCTAGCTGAATCCACTGTGAAAAATTTCCCCCACTCTATATCTGTGCCTAAATCAAAACGCGGATTCCATGAACAAAGCTTCTTTCTTAGAACTGCACGCCTGTGGAACTCTGTTCAGTCTTCCTGCTTCCCACCGGACTACAACTTGGATGTCTTCAAGTCCAATGTTAACAAATTCCTAATGAACCGCCCCCTTAAGTAAACACTTCATCAAATCTCCATACTAACGTAATGTACTTGCAATAACCCTTATCCCTGAGCGGCTTCCGGGCCTTGATAAGTGGTGATCACTGTGTAAAAAAAAACAAAAAAAACATATATACACATACATAAATATATATAGAAAGATGTTTGTGTTTACTATAATCTTTTTAGGCAAATATTATGCAAGTATAAATCATGTAGAATATCTGCATAAATATAATTACACGTAAAAGTTGACTAAAGATGATCATCCCATGAGAAAACCGAAAAAAAAAACTAAGGAATTAATTAAAATTAATGCAAAATTGTTTGATCTTTTGCAGATGAATGCAATTCCACGACCTTTATCTATCTATCTATCTAATTATCTATCTATCTATCTATCTACACCTCTATAAAGAAAATACAACTTTCTTATATATGGGTTGTGGAATTGCATTCACTAGCAAAACTCTAGCTAATTTGCATATTCTTTTCAACATTCATTTTAATTAATTCCCTATTAATTTCTTCGGGTTTTCTCATGGGATAATCATCTTTATTATCTTCGTGCAGATATTCTACATGATTTATACTTGCATAATATTTGCGTAAAAAGTTTATAGTAAACACGAAATTGTTTCCATATATATTTATGTATACTCATATATTTTTGTCTAACAAATTTTGCCTACCAAACTCCTCCTAGAGTTTTTGGTTTACAGACATGAAACTTCGTATATAAGGTATCTGAATCCATGCGAAACTTTATATTTGAGTTTTAGCCCGGAAAAATCGATGCAAAAGTGTGAAAATTAAAAAAAATGAAATTTGCCAGATGAAGGTTGAACGCCAGCATTACGAACTCATAACGTAGTAGCTATTGGTTCATGTTTTAATTTTTAGTATTGCAGTACATATGTCTTTATAGCCCAGTCATTGGCGGACGAGGCATAGTTAAGTCGTAAGCTGAAGGTTTTGATTCTTTTTCAATCATTACTACGTATTGCGTCCAATCTATATATAATTATCTATCTATCTATCTATCTATACTCCTATAAATTCGGTTTTCAAGCGTATGTATAGATATTAATATAAAAAATACCTTTCTCTATTTATTTAAAAAGAAAATACAATTTTGTTATGTATGGGGCGTGGAATTGCATTCACTAGCAGAAGATCTAGCTAATTTGCATATTTTAAAAATTAATTTTAATTAATTCCCTATTAGTTTCTTCAGCTTTCTTATGGAATGATCACCTTTAGTTAACTATTACATATAATTATATTGGAGTTTTAGGTTTATAGATATGAAAATTCATATATAAGGTATTTGAATCTATGCGAAACTTTATATTAGGGAATTGGCCCTGGAAAATTGGTGCAAAAGTGTTAAAATAAAAATAAATAAATTTGCCTGGTGAAGGTCGTACGCCGCCATTACGAACGCATAACGCTATTGGTTCCTGTTTTAATTTTTAGCTATGCAGCAAATATGTCTTCATGGTCCAGTCATTTTTTTTTTGTTTGCTCAACATACACCTCCGAACACTCGGGCAATACCGGGCTGAAAAGCTAGTATATCTATATAAGTAAACGTGTCTGTGTATCTGTGCCTCTGTATGTGTGTCTGTCTGTGTGTGTACATTTCCCTACGCAATAACTCTGTCAATTTTCAGTTTACAAACTCGAAATTTGATATACAGAGTACTGAGACTGGGAAAATTTATGTGATCGGTTTTCGGCCAGAAATTTGTCTGTTAAGGGGTCAAAGTTCAACGATTTGAACTTTAAGAACTCTGCCGAACTCCTCCGACAATTTTGGGTTCAAACACTTGAAATTTTAGATATAGGTTCCTTGGACATGGATCTAACTTAATAACTTGATTTGAGCCCAAAACAATAAATGTTAAAGGGGCATAATAGTGGTCAAAGTTAAAAAAATGTACCGCTTTTTTTTCTTTTTTTTTTTTTTTTGCTCAACATACACCTCCAAATACCCGGGCAACGCCAGGCTGAAATGCTAGTATATCTATAAATGAACGTGTCTGTGTATCTGTGTGTGTATCTGTGTCTATGTATCTGTGTGTCTGTGTGTTTGTGTGTGTACATTTTCCTACGCAATAACTTTGTCAATTGGAAAAATCTTTGTAATTCGTTTTCGGCCAGAAATTTGGCTGTTAAGGGGTCAAAGTTCAACGATTTGACATTTGATAACTCTACCAAACTCCTCCGCCAATTTTAGTGTCTAAACACGTGAAACTTTAGATAACGGTTCCTTGGACATGGATCAAACTTAATAACTTGATTTGAACCTAAAACAATACATTTTAAGGGGTCATAAGATGGGTTAAAGTTTTAAAAGCATTGACCTCTGCGGTCTCTTCCAAATTACTCAAATAATTTCTGGTCTAAACATTTGAAATTTTACATAAAAGTATTCAGAGATAGGGCAAGCTTTTAAATAGGTTAAGGTTTAAAATGTGAGCTACAAATCTATAAATGTATGTATGTTTGCATGTCTGCCGAAAACTTTTGATAGAGGCGACGGGTTTTCACAAGATCAGTGTCGTTTCTAAGCTCGACCTTTCAGACGACAAATACCGAAAAAGTGGCTAAAAACATGAATTCCTTCACCCTCAACTGGACACTTTTAATCAGGGAGGGGTGGCTTTTTTCGGCGATATTTTCGAAAGTCATCCCCTCTTTTCGATTTAAACCTACGTCAGTTCCGGTTTGGTGGTGGTCGTAACAGCAAAGCCGTCACGATTTTCCCCGTTCTTTTTCTCCTTGGCGATACGGGTTCGAGCCTGCCTCCTCACTACCGCTTTTGTTTTCTATTTTTATTATATTTTTGCTCAACACACACCTCCAACCGCCCGGGCAACGTCAGGATGAAATGCTTATATATATATATATATATATATATATATATATATATATATATATATATATATATATATAAGTGAACGTGTGTGTGCGTGTGTGTGTGTGTGTGCGTGCGTACATTTTCCTACGCAACAACTTTGTCAATTTTAAGTCTACCGACTCGAAATTTGATATACAGAGTACTGAGATTTGGGAAAATCTTTGTGATCCGTGATCAGAAATTTGGTTGTTAAGGTGGTTCAAAGTTCAACGATTTGAACTTTGAGAACTCTACCGAACTCCTCCGACAATTTTGGGTTCAAACACTTGAAATTTTAGATATAGGTTCCTTGGACATGGATCTAACTTAATAACTTGATTTGATCCAAAAACAATATATGTTAAGTTGTCGTAATAGGGATCAATTTTTTTAAAAATTACTTTTTCTTTTTTTTTTTTTTTTTTTTTGCTTAACATACACATATAAACACCCGGGCAACACCGGGCTGAAATGCAAGTATATATAATAAAGTCGTATAAATAGAGAAAATGCTTTTATAATATGAATATAATTAATTACTTATTGGGTGGTGTGGGAAAAGTAACATATCATTTTTTTTTTACACAGTGATCGCCACTTATCAAGGCCCGGAAGCCACTCAGGGATAAGGTTTATTGCAAGTACATTACGTTAGTGTGGGGATTTTATGAAGTGTTTACTTAAGGGGGCGGTTCATTAGGAATTTGTTAACATTGGACTTGAAGACATTCAGGTTGTAGTCCGGTGGGAAGCAGGCTTGCAGTTCTAAGAAAGAAGCTTTGTTCATGGAATCCGCGTTTTGATTAAGGCACAGATATAGAGTGGGGGAAATTTTTCACAGTGGATTCAGCTAGACGGGTGTTTTTCGTGAAAGATGGGCGAGGGGGGACCAGAGATTTGAGTTCAGATGAGCACCTGCCATGGAAATAACGATAAAACAAGGATAGGCTCGCAACGTCTCTTCTGTGGGAGAGAGGTTGCAGGGTAGAGAAAAGGGCATCCCCCACTAAGCCACGAAGTCTATTTTGTACTCTGTCAAGGCAGGACAGGCTGTTTTTAGCAGCTCCTGCCCAGATATGGCAGCAGTGTTCCATCCTTGGACGTACTTGGCTTTTATATAGATAGAGACTTGCATCAGTAGTGAGATATCTTCTGGAGCGGTAGAAGGATCACACCATCTTTCCAGCGACCTTGGCAACAGACTTGATGTACGTGTTCTATTTCAGATCAGGAGTAAAGGTCAAACCCAGAAGCTTGTCAAAACACGGGGCCTTTACTTTCGGAATCTGCAACATCGATTCAAACAATTTCTTTATAATGCCACGAGTAAAATACTGCAAGTATCTGACAGGCCTACCTCCTGATCGAAATTATCATTGCTCGAGTTTTTTTTTTATTTTATCTTGTCGATTTATTTACAGGTCTTCATGTATATTTGATTTGTTCCCTAATATGACAGCACTCAATATTTATGTGCGTTCTTTCGTTTAAATATTTATGTATCTAACGCAATCAGATGTAAATCAAATTACAACGGATCTGGATTCACATTTAAGACGACATGTTGGAAAAGCAAAATAAAACGTGCCAAATAATATGATCAGTTTTATCGATGAAGGTGAAAAAAGAAAAACGCGGATATTTTTGCATTATTTGTGGTAATTTGACATGAGATATCCATTTTAAACATAAGTTTTCTGAAAATTGATGTTTTTCTGAATGAAGTATACACAAAACACACAGTATATATATATATATATATATATATATATATATATATATATATATATATATATATATATATATATATATATATATATATATATATGGGAGAATCGAATATCGGAACTGCCAAAATGATTCTTTAAATACATTTTGTTTTAGTTTGTTTAAAGCCAAATCTTACATTGCTGGGCATAATGAGAAAATAATATATATTTATTGATTTTAAAATACTAGTGAAGCTAAAATCCATAGATCATCCTTCACGAGTGTAATTTTACATTTACGAAAATATCTTCACCTTTAACATGTTTTTCTTACAGAAATCAGGGAAAATAACAGCTCTATAGTAAAAAAAAAACAAAAACAAAAATTATGGAATCGGTAACTGTATCGGAATCGGGAATTTAGTACGAAATCGGTAATTGTACCGGATTCTGGAAAAATATTGGAATCGTCGCATCACTAATCTATCTATACAATTATAAAACTCAAATGAACTTGTAACGGGTGTTGTAACCCAACATCCGGTTTACGTCTTCCGGTTTCGCATGCGTACAGAAAAATATAATCAACGCGACAATAAACCATATTCTTTTACTGTATACGTTTTCAGCGTCCCAATTGGTTTTTTTTTTTCGCGTTTAAATTATCAAAATAAACATCGTTAATACTTTCTGCATTTTTTACCTCATTCATTTAGGTATTACGTTTCAGTTATTTGAACGTAATTTTCTTACAAATAAAACTGCTTTAACCTGTTGATAACCATAAGAGCATTTTACAACGGCGATTTGCCCACTGTCTTTCCTTTTTATAATTTATTCTCAATTTTTAATACACCTTTCTTAAAAACATTCATACATTTTCTTCTAGACTACACACATAAATAAATAACCCCCGAAAATATGTTTTTTTTAATTTTCGTAAAAAATCAATAATCAACGCGACAATAACACGCATTGTTTTACTGTGTACATTTTCAGTGCCCCAATTTTTTTCCGCATTTAAATTAAAAGATATATCAAAATTTTAATTGAAGTATTATGGTATCTGTTCAGTGCACATTTTACTCATAATATGACAAACCACTTATGATTCAATGGCTGTAATTTTTTTTTCAAAAATAATAAATTATAATAAACAAAACGACTCATAGAAATATATCTATATTCTTTTTTTCATTTTAATATACTGTCATAGAAATATTTCTGTTATGTCAAAAAAACTACTTTCTTTACGTCACAGGTGTCATAGCTAATATAAAATACTGACCCAGCAGGTCACGGTAGTCTAATATAAATATGAATGTGTATATATATATATATATATATATATATATATATATATATATATATATATATATATATATATTAAATTGTAATTCAATGAATTTCAAAAAACTCTCATTGAAATGAAATGAAGTGGTTGAGTTTCATATCAAAGAATTTTTATTATTCTAAGCAAGACAAAGAATGTTTTAGAAAGTTTATCTCCTTAACCTATAGGGTTTCGATGTCTACCATCTCATCAGAGGAGTGAAAATATTAGCAAATAGTTATAAAGGTATGCACCCTATTTGCTAAAGTCAGTGAGACATGGAAAGTCAAAGTGAAAATAATATATTTATCAGAAGTTCTGTAGCAGGAGTATTTGTAGAATATATATATATATATATATATATAATATAAATCTGAATGTGTGTATGTGTGTGTGTGCGGTCACGAATAGGCTCCTATATGGCTGACTATTTTTAAAAACTGATTACATATAATGATAGAAGATGTATCGAGACACAGGAATGGGTATGTTTTATCTGACAGAACGGTGGTTCATAAAAATTGTGGGGTCTGCGTTCGCGCCATGCTACCAAAGTATGGAAATAAAAAATGAAAAAAAAACGTTTACAAGGGTTTTTGATATAGATGTATATAAGAATACTTTGATAAGTATGTTTGATATGTATTTACATGTGTACGTATTTATTTTATATTTCTTATTTCATTTGGTTGTCTTTACAAAACCTCCTGCTAATTATTCAATCCGCAATTGATAACTTGTAAATTTTAGTTGACCTCTTTTTTGCTTAACGTTATCTTGTCTGGGTCATTTTGACATTGGTTTTTCTATTTTAAAATTATTCCAATCACAATTCAACTTTTTCCTCGCTCTTTTTCTTTCTTTCTCACCCATTTTCCTGAATTCAATCTTGCCTCAACAGCCGAGCTGTATATTTGATCCATTTCTTTTTTACACACATTTTATCTTTCTTTTAATAATATATTGGAATTCTTTCCCCTTTTCCTTGTACCTATTTGTTAATCATTCCACGGATTTCTGCCTTTTGGATTACTTTGGATCATCTTACAATTACGCGGGTCCCTTGGAGTTTACTTGTGCGAATGGAAATTTAACTAACTTTCTTGGATTCTGCATCTTTGGATTTTATCGTTATTGGAAATTTTACCCTTCACCTGACTATCCATTCACGTGAAATCACTTGTTTATTCCCCCTATTCCCTCTGCTTCATTTTTGTTATTAAGTAAGATCTATAACTTACTTGTAGTTTCATTTAATACTTTTGCAGCAAAATCCGATCCCGCATTTTGCTAATTCCTACCCTCTGATCAGAAGTAATGTATTTCTTCGAAACTCCGTGGATTAAGAACTATCTATTTATTTAGTGTTTCCTTGTTAAAGTTAAATATGTTTTTAACTTTTTTTGCAAAGTGTTTTTAACATGTTTTATTAACTACTTGTTCTTATATATATATATATATATATATATATATATATATATATATATATATATATATGCATATATATGCATATATATATATAATTTCTACATATCCCCTATGTTTGAGCGTGATTAGTCTTTAGGATTTTCGAGCAATACAACGTTGTATTTCAATTGCTTTCCCGAATTTTCCCCCATGCATAACGTAACGCAACGTTTTTTGTTTTTTTTTTATCTGTGCATAATTTCGATTCATATTCGTGTCTTTCCTTTATTTTTCCCTCAATTCCCTCGATACAGCTTTGATTAAAACGAGGGCGAAACCGGTCCGCTGACTCTCACATTCCCCCCCCCTTATATTCTTTTTACCCCGTTTACTTTATTTTAAACGTTGAGTTTATGTTAACGTTCTAATCATGAATTTTTGTCTTCCGTTCATGATTGCATTATATATATATATATATATATATATATATATATATATATATATGGGGGGGTGTCGGTGTGTAAACCCGAGGGTTCAGGCAAATCACCTGAAAGTTTTAATGCTTTTTTTTTTTTTTTTTTTTAAATTCAATTTTCACCCCAAACAAGGCACAGTGCCACTTTGAAGCAGGGGGCTACTATTAGGGAATTAATTAGCGGGGTCATTATGAAGGGAGAAGAGTAGAAAGATGTTTGTTAACATTACACTTGAACTTCTGCATATCATTGCAGTTGGGAAAGCAGAATCCCGGAAGGGAGTTCCAAAGACCCGCAGTTCTGGGGAAGAAACTATTGGAGTAAAAGACTTTCTTGCACCTAGGGATCTCCACTGTAAAGGGATGAGACTTAGTAGCTTGTCGGGTTTGTCGGGGGTAGTTACGTCGGGGAGGTACAAGTGTTTGCAGTTCGTCAGAGCATTCACCATTAAAGTATTTGTAGAACAGGCAGAGGGATGCAACATCTCGTCAATGGGACAGAGGTTGAAGCCTAGATGACAGTTCAGGACCTATCAGGTTTGCGACTCTTTTTTGAACCCTGTCCAGGAGCGAGAGACAAGCAGCAGATGCACCAGCCCAGATGTGACAACAGTACTCCATACATGGGCGAATGGTTGCCTTATAGAGGTATAGGATACTGGCAGGCGTAAGTAGTTTTCTAGCACGGTAGAGGGAGCCAACCTTCCTTGCAGCAGCCTTGGCAATGCTCTCAATGTATCTATTCCAGTTCATATTCCCTGTAAACGTTAGGCCGAGGAGTTTAAAAGAAGTACTTTCAGGCAATGTGTTCTTGGCTATTGCTATTGGTGGTAGAGAAGGTTTCTTGTAGTTATTGAAGGAAACAAGCTTAGTCTTAGCAGCATTGAATGAGACCAACCATTTTTGTCCCCATTCCACTACGGATTGGAGGTCATCCTCTAGTGTTTCTGCCATTTTCTTGGATATTTTCAAGTCTAATTAATAATTCTCAGAAATCTCTTGATTTCAGTCGCCATTTTGCTCGCGGACATCTTTAAATCCACGAAGCAGCGAAGATTAAAGAATCGAAGGAGATGATTATCTTGGAAGACATGTAGAGAAAGTCAAGCATTTTAGTTTCGATTCCACGCTGACATATTCCAAAATGTTCAATACACGCAGTTCCTAATGGCGTGCAATGTCAACCCTCTTTAACTCATCAATTCCTGGCTCCTTTATTCCAGACCGATGAGTAAATCCTATTGTAATTGTTTGCATTAAGATTTCATGAAGAGTATCAATAACTCGCTGGATACCTGGCGTTGCCCGGTCGTGCGATACGCTTAAACATGATATTTTCATTTATGCAGATTGCGCATGTACTATTGTTGCCTAGTAGAGAGGACAGATCCCGATAATTAGAAGAAACGAAGAAAAATATTTATTAAAGAAAAATGCTAGAATCGAACCCAGTAATCAAAAGTTGAAAAGCGATTACATATTCCTATTTAGATGCAATTCTAGGAATGTGCAGAATGTTCCATTATATTAGAAACTAGCGGGGGTACCCGGCGTTGCCCGAGTGTTTGTTTCCGGGACGGGGGGGGGGAGTTTAAAAAAATGTTATGGTAGGTAAGTAGGAAGGATCAAACCCGGAGTCATGAGTAAAAGTAGGAAAATAAAGTGTGAAAAAAAACAAAAAAACATCTGCAACGTTAACAGTTCGGCCACCAAGAAAAGGCCATTCCAGTTGTTTAGGAAAAAAAAAAACGACTACGGTAGGTCGGCGCGAACGTGAAAATATAATGTGAATTGTCCAGCACGCTAACTACTACGCCACAGAGCACTGCAGCTTAGTTTAGTGATTTTAAATAACTTCACATGAAAGAACTACGAAGCCAAACCGGTGTTCTCTTCTCAACTGTTCCTTGTGAACGATCCCCAAACGGTGTTAAGTGGTGGCAGAGGGAGGAGGAATTTATTAGAGAGAAAATATTTTACCACTTCCATTGATCTTTACCGATTTTGGCCGTGACTTCTCAGCAGAAAAAGTATAGAAATCTAAGATTATCGAGGAATTTGAGAAATAATAAGCCTATAACACACCTCAGATATTGTTCTGCCGTTTGTGCATATTATATTTGCATGAAATATCTTGATTTTTAATCCTATTAATGTCAAAATCCGACGGGAAAAAATGAGTTCATTTTATTTATATAGAATAGAAGATAGAAGAAGATAGATAGAAGAAGAAAAGAATTAGTTAAGTTAGAGAATAAGAATGAAAAATCAATTTTGTGTTACCAAAAACTTGTTGGAGACAAGTAATATATAGAATCCACATGAGGAGACATTTACATATCTGAGCACGTTCTGACATCACAAAGAAAGATAGTTGGAAATATATTCAGTTATAGAATATACTAGCAGTTCCGCCAGTTCTTTGCTCGGCCCCTATGTATTGTTCATAACTTTATGTGCATATGTATATATTAAAAATGTGAATATGTAAATTAATGCGTTTCTATATAATAGGTTCCCTTAACAACCATAGAGTAAAGTTGGGAGAGACAGCAGATGTATTTTGTTTAAACTTTGACCCCAATTTTGACCCTTTAACATTTATTGGTTGTGGCTCTAATTAAATTATAAAGTTAGATCCATGTCCATGTAATCTATATCTAAAATGTCAAGTGTTTAAACCCACAATTGGCGGATGAGTCTTGTAGAGTTCTCAAAGATTAAATAATTTCACTTTGACCCAAAGAAGTGACGTAGGTTTAAATTAAGGCTAGAGAATCGAAAGGAGAGGATGACTTTCGAAAATATTGGCGAAAAAAGCGAACCCCTGAAGAAAAGTTGAAGGTGAAGATATTAATGCTTTTAGCCAATTTTTCGATATTTGTCGTCTAAAAGGTTGCTGATCTTGTGAAAATCCATCGCTGCTGTCGAAAGTTTTAGGCAGACATGAAAACATACATACATACATACATTTATATATTGGTTTCTAAAATCTCAATATCCCATGTCAAATCTCGAGTCTGTAGACTGAAAATTGACAGAGTTATTTGGTAGGGAATTGTACACAGACAGACAGGAACTTTCACTTTTATGGATATATAGATATCCATATAAATCAGAATGATGCGACATTTTTCACTGGCTCAATTCTCAAACTGGTATCAATTTCTTTGATTCTATTTAAAATCAGACTTTTTATAGGCAGTGCAACAGAAGGCTAATCTTTGCATGGACTGTAAGATGAACTCGTATAATATTTTAAAAGAAAATCGTCGCCAAACAAAAAGGAAAACAAAGCTCTTTTCATAAATAACCAATAATATTTTTTAGTTGTGATTTTTTTTAGATGATGGCTGATTGTTTATATTACTTGTATTGATCGGACTATTGTTCTCATCTCGCGTGTTATCGTTGCATATTTAAGAGGACAGCTCCCGATAATTAGAGAAAATAATTAGGATTGAAAATAATATTTATTAAAGGAGAAGACTAGATTCAAACTCAGTGATCTAAAGTTAAAAAGAATACATATTGCTATTTACATGCGATGATATGAATGTGAAGAAACGTCCATTAAAAATAGTTATATGACTAGTTAGGTCAGAGAGGTAGAATCGAACAATGTAAATTTAGGAATGTCTTAGTGTTGCCAAAACGTGTTGGAGTCATATGTAATATGCAAAATCCATGTAAAATAATAGTCACAGGTTTGTGAACGTTCTGACGTCACAAAGAAAGATAGTTTCAAAACAGTTGGTTAAGTTAGGGCTCGAAATCAGTCAAGTCAGTTGATAATTGAGCTCAGAACACTCGGAGGAAGTGACTTACCTTTTAGAAGCGAGGCAGTGAGGTGAGAAGAAAAATGTAGGAACCTAAGGCGGAATCGAATACCTGATCATTCTCATGCAGCTGGAATAAATGTCATCATGTTGTTGGTAAGCCTTTGTCTTCGTCATTTCAACCGCAAGGTAATGTGTTTTTGTGTTCATTTTGTAAAAGGCCTCGTAGGAAACCCCTTTCTAAAAGTGTCGTCTGTCAAAACGAAGTGTCCATCTCACCCCGTTTACAAGTAAATGCCATCGTCGTCGCTATGTAACCATGTCATCCCCATTATGAACCACCCCGCGACACATTATTATTATAGAATCAATCGTCTTTTATACACGACTAGGGGGGATACGCGGCGTTGCCCAGTTGTGTGGAGGTGTAGTAAAAACTCCCGGCGGGGAACTAAAAGGTGTCACAAAAATGGTATAGTAGCGGGGTTCACCAGCGTTTCTTGGGTCAAGTAAGGAATCCCGGGGAGAGGAATTAAAAAAAATAAATCGGTAGTAGCAGGGGGTGCTAAACAACAATAAGCAGCTAAGATGGAGAGAGAAAAAGGTGGTAGTACACAGGCAGGCTCGAACCCGTAACGTGAAGGAGGAAAGAAAAAAACGACGCCTTTGCCGATGTCTTTACAGTTCGACCGGAAGTTCGGAATGTTGAAATTAAGCAAAGTCAGTCCAACCGATACGATGAATTGCAAAAATTGCAACGCGAAAAAACGACACCTGCCTTGTACAAAACTGTCCAGTTTAGTGTAAAGGACTTACTGTATTTCGCAAATATTTCGATATTTGTCGTCCGAAGGGGCGAGCTTTAAAAAGATACAGATCTCATGAGGCTCCGTCGGGTGTACTGAAAGTTTTTGCGAGACATAGAAACACACACACACACATACACACGCACATTCACACATATTCACACACACACACACACAAAAGCACAGGTTCCTCTTTATATGTATAAACTAGCCTGCGTGCCCGGCGTTGTCCGGCTGTTTGGAAGTGTGTGTGTAGAACAAAAAGGAGGAGGAAAAGGACGGAAAACAAAAAAACGTGACATATTTGTCGTTGCAGCCATCGCCAAACCGGAAGTGGCGAAGGTTTAAATCAAGGCTAGTCAATCGAAAAGAGGATGACTTTTGAAAATATTGGCGAAAAAAACGAACGCTCCTTGTAAAAAAGTACCCAGTTGAGAGTGAAGGGATTAATGTTTTTAGCCAATTGTTCGGTATTTCCCGTCCCAAGGGTCGAGCTTCAAAACGATACCAATCTCGTGAAACCCCGTTTCATCTGTCGAAAGTTTTAGCAGACATGCATACATAAATACATGCATTTAAACAGACAGGTGAGATTTGCATTGGTGCTCGGCGTTTCCCAGGTGTTTGGAGGTGTGTGTTGAGCAAATACACAAGTTGTAGTAGGCAGGCAGGCAGGCTCGAACTTGTACCGCGAAGGAGGAAAAGAACGTGAAAAAAAACCGTGACGTTTTATCTGTTGCGACAATCGCCAAACAGGAAGTGACGAAGGTTTAGATTAAGGCTAGACCATTGAAAATAGGAGATGGTTTTCGAAAATATCGGCGAAAAATGCGACCCCTCCCTGTAGAAAAGTGTTCAGTTGAGCATGAATTAATTAATGTTTTTTAGCAAATTTTTCGATATTTGACGTCCGAACGATCCCGCTTAAAAATGATACCGATATTGTGAAAATCCGTCGCATCTTTCGAAAGTTTTAGGCAAAAATACATACATACATACATACATGATGATTGCAACGTCTTGTCAGACGAGTGCCACTCCCTCAGACATTTAAAATCCATGAGCCCAAATGTCTGAGGGAGTATCTATACAAATATGATGTTACAGAGTCTTAGCTTTGTACGACAGCTACGTCTCTCTCTCTGTTCAAAATGTTGAGATCCAGCAACAAGCAAGAGCAAGATAGCCAGCAACAAATTAAACTGCAGACCAGCTTAATGCGGGTACTGGTCTTCCGCTTTATGGTTTTTTAAATCAGAGATTTTCTTCTCCTGGAAAGGTTGCCTTCACCACGGCTTACGGGAGCCCTCTCTACCCAATACACATATACACATACACAAATATACACGGTGCTAGTTGGCCGTTGACTCCAAAAAAGAGTTCATTCGCCCTTTGCCGAATACATACATACATACATACATTTATACACACGGGTAAGCTTTATATTATAGATAATAGATTATTTTTCTGGATGCAAAATTCTAATTTTATTTCTAACGTACATAAAATAGAAATCGGATCGGCATTGTAACATAACAAAGGTCCATAAACACATCAGCCAGATCGGCGTAGTTGTTAAAAAAAATGGACTAAAATAAATATAGATATACTCACTCCATCTAGCTGGTCGCCCGGCGTTGCCCGGTCGTACAATACACATAAACATGATATTTTAATTTATGCAAACTGGGTATGTATTATTATAGAATCAATCCTCTATTGGACATTGTATATTACGAGGAATAATTTGCCCGGTAGACTAATTTGTACAACAAACAAATAAATAAAATAAACAGTAAGTAGTTCATAAAATTCTGTCTGTATTTGTTTACAATATCACAGCAGCTGACATGTGGGTTTGACGATGAATGCCCTGGAAACGTCACTTATGATAAAATGTTGTTAGATAGTATGCAATCGAAGAAATGATGTGCGGCGATTTTTAATAATACCTTTTCTTTTATCGTAAATTGAATTCATTAATAAGAAAAAAAATTATATGGCGAGGTACATCCGAGATCATCAAATTGGGAGTAGAACGCATTAACACTGAGTTATGTTTCTAGATCTCAACAAATCTGTTTTTATTTTTAATAAGAAATTTTTAGTATTGTTTTGGTTACTCGGATAATTATTCTCATCTTGCGTGTTACAGGCACAAAGTTTCAGCTGTTAAAACTACTACCTGCCCCGGGTGTGAAATTCATGTTTTTTTCTCAACTAAAGAAAAAGAGATTAGCTCTGCATTGCAGGAATCATGACCGTAGGTTTTGGGTGTGTCCGTAGATCATTCAAAAATTCCAATCTTCAGGGATCATTAAGATATTTTTAAGGCTTTCTTGTGACTCAATTTCACCGAATATCTATATAGTAAAACAAAATGTTTTACGAAACAGCGGACAGACATCCCGCTCGCGTTTTCGTCTTTTTTTTTTTTTTAACATAATGCAAGTTAAGAAGTTTTTTTGTGAAATTACCTCTCCTGGACTGGGCATATTTTTTACTTTTTTTTTCATTTTTTTCGTGTGAATTTGTAATTAGAAGTATCCAAATGCGGCTAAATTCTATACAATGAAGGCTAATGATGTTATTGTTTTCAACCATATGTGCTGCTTTTTTTAAGTTTTCTGATCCGCCATTTTTCTTCTGCATCCAGTATTTTGACATCATTTCACATTAGGGAATGGGTACCCCCCTTTTTTCCACATATGGTCGGTTGGGACTGATTTTTTCGATTTCTCCACATATGACAGCATTTAGTGTTTCTCTAGTCTTACTTTGAGGGGGCAGTATGTTTCATCTTTATAAAGTTTCTCATATTTGCGCAGTTTTTTTGTGTGTGTTTTTTTTTGTCATGAGTTTTTCAGTCGGGGCTTTAAGTGAATCAAGTGTTCTCGGAGTGTTGGGTTGCTCTTAAAAACTTGTGGCACTATATCTTAATGTCACGGTGGTGGTGATTGTTAACACTCTCCCACTGCCCGGCCAGGAGGTGATTTGGCCGTAGGCGGAGAAATACTAAAGCAACCAGAATGTAATCCCACAATTCCTTTTTTTTCTGGCCTTGTCGGTGGGGCATTAGAATACGCCGACTGTCCCCCTGTAGAGGGTAAAAGTCCCTCAATGGGTGTCCTGGATATGACCTTAAACTATATCCAGTGGTGAGGCCCCAGCTTGTGAGCTTTGGGGAGTGTGGAGCCACCCTTTAATTACCATTGCTCCCAGGTCCACTCTCACCCGGAGTGGTAGTACCTGTTAGAGTCCCAACTATGGGTTGAATAGAAATTGACATGAAAACAACAAATATATTATATTAAAACAAATTTTCTTCAAAATCTTTGGATTTGGCATTAAATAGCCCGAAAAGGGTTGCTATGCCGTAAAACAAAAACAACCAACAAACTAACACTTTTTTCTCGTCCGGACAGCATGTGATGAGCACGTGTTATTTTCCCTTTCTGTAAACGAGAGGGGGACATCCCCTCTCTCTCTCTCTCTATCTCTCTCTATCTCTCTCTCTTTCTTTCTCAGCACTAGTAAAGTTAGCTAGTTTTAATTGTGAAAGTTAATTATCATTTGTAAATTGTTCTTGTAAAAATATTGTAATATTTTCTTGTAAGAAAATAAATAGTTAATTATATTTTTCATATATATTGCAACCTGTGTTGTGTGTTGTTTGTGTCTGCTTCAAATGTCTGCATTAAAGAACGAAGCGGGCCTGAAGACGAAGAAAGTTCCAACCAGAATGCCACCAGAGTGAAGACGTCATTTGAGAGAATGAAGCAGCCACACAACCACATCCAACATCTCAGGTATGCATTTCCTCTTGATATCTAGTGTAACACGTGTGTCGATCATACGCCAGTTACGGGCTGATCGTGTGATAGTCCAGCCTTTTAAAATTCACATAGAATCTTGAAAATTCAATATGTTATTGCTATTCATCTTTTGAGATGAATGGCCTATTTTTATGATTCTAGCTTTAAATGGACACTTACAGCATGAATTGGAATACACCCTACTAAAACCTGATTGCAACAGCTGGTGAATTTCAAAAATGCAATCTGAACGTGAGGACATCTTAGCAGAAAGATATGCAATAAAATTCTGTAAAAATTAAATTTCTCATATATTATCATTGTGTTTTTTTATTTTTGTGTTTGCCTTAAATGTCGGCATTAAAAAGCGACGCGGGCCTGAAGACGAAGAAGGTTCCAACCAGAATGCCACCAGAGTGATCTTGAGAGAATGAAGGAACCCAACAGCCACATCCAACATCTCAGGTATGTATTTCCTCTTGATAGTTAAACCATAAAGACTGGCGCATCAGCACATCATCATGGGACCGTTTCTAAGACATTTACAGTAACACGTGGGTCGGTTACTTTTTTTTACACGGTAGTCGCCATTTATCAAGGCCCAGAAGCCATTCGGGGATAAGGGTTATTGCGTGCAAAGTACATTAGTATTGGAGATTTGATAAAGTGTCTTACTTAAGGGGGGCGGTTCATCAGGAATTTGTTTACATTGGACTTGAAGACATCCAGATTGTAGTCAGGTGGAAAACAGGTAACCAGAACAGAGTCCCACAGGCGTGCACTTCTAAGAAAGAAGCTTTTTTCATGGGATCTACGTTTTGATTTTGGCATAGATAAGGCGTGGGGAAAATTTTTGACAGTGGTTTCAGCTAGAAGGGTGTTTATCGTGAAATATTGGCGAGGGGGTTCAGGGATTGGAGCTCAGACGAGAACCTGCATGGTAGTAACAAGAAAACAAAGACAGGCTCGCAACGTCTCTCCAGTGGGAGTGTGGTTGCAGGGAAAAGAAAAGGGCATCACCCACTAGGCCCCGAAGCCTATTTTGTACTCCGTCAAGGCAGGATCGGCTGTTTTTAGCAGCGCCTGACCAGATGTGATAGCAGTACTCCATGCTTGGACGTACTCGGCTTTTATACAGATAGAGAATTGCATCAGGGGTGAGATATCTTCTGGAGTAGTACGTTGATGCACGTCTTCCATTTCAGGTCAGGAGTAAAGGTCAAACCCAGAAGCTTATCAAAACGTGGAGCTTCCCCTAGACGAGAGCCACCCGTTTCAATTGATGCCAGATGGGGATCAGAGAGTTGATGATGTAAAGATAGGAGCTTGGTTTTAGATGCATAAAAAGTAACCAGCCACCTCCTCCGTCACTGTACCAGGGATCGGCTGATCGTGTAATACATTGTTCTAATTTCATATCGGTTGCATATTTTTTAAAATTTAATATTGACAATAAGCATAAATAATCAGTGAAATTGAGGCATAGGTAAGTCTTAAAAATATATTGGTGTCCCCTGAAGATTGGACTTTCTTTATGATTTACGGACACACCCTCAAACCTACGGTCCGCATTTATGCAATGCAAAGCTAATCCCTTTTTTCCTTCGTAAGAGAAAAAGACAGGAACTTCACACCTGAGGAAGGCCGTAGGTTTTAACGACCGAAATAAAACCCAAGATGAGAAAAATTGTCCGAGTAACCAAAACAATACAAACATTCATATCTCATCTCTAAAATTCAGAATTGCATTAAGAAATTATTTGTTGAGATTTTATTATTCCCCTTGCCGGTGCAACCTAAAATATTCCCCTGAAAAGAAAAATGTTATTTATGAGAAAAAAAAAATATTTGTAAGATCGTATTGTTTTCGGTTGTCGATAAATCGGACGAATTTCTGTACAAAACATATCTAAGAACACCGCCAGACATATAAAGTACATTTGTATGAAATTTGTAAAAGATAGGCTCAGCCGTTTCGGAACCTATAAGGAAGAAACCTCGATACACAAAGTGACTTTTGTACAATACTAAAGATAAAGATATGGACAGATATTATCACCGTGATCCACCCGTGAATTGACGGTGGTCGAGTGCTTAACGACACGCGCTGACGAAGGGGGAGTTCCAAGTTCGAATCAAGCTCACAGAAACAGTTTCAATTAGGGATGTTGGCAATATTCCCATGATCCATACCATAAATTCCTGATGCATTTCAAAAGAGATGTATAAGTACAAAAATATCGGGGATACCAATTCCAACAACTGATTCCTTCGATGCTGCTGCTGCTGACCGTTAAGTAACTACAGTAAAATTATTAACATTTTTTTTTGATGAATTATTATAATTTTTATTTTTTATTTATTTTTTTTTTTTTTGGATGAACGACATTATTATTATTATTTTTCTTTCTTTTTTTTTTTTCGAATTAGTCCATCGGGCAAATTATTCCTTGTAATATATAATAATCAATAGATGATTTATTCTATAATAATACATGCACAATATGCATAAATTAAAATATCATGTCTAAGCATACTGTACGACCGGGCAACTCCAGGCAACGCTAGGCAATGCCAGACAATGCCAGGCTGCCAGCTAGTTGTTTCATGGAGATTCTGTGTCTGTCTTTAACCTAATTTCTATCACATTTCTTAAAGATATAGGCTGTTTCCCCTCCACCCTTTCAAATGCCACTTATGAAATCATTAATAAAATTACTTTCTGCAATCCAACCATATTTGGTACTAAATGTTAAGCATTTTTATATATTTTGTTGATTTCATCATGACTTTCAACCTTTGTTATTACTAGGTCTATGACAACAGCATATTCTTTTCATTGTATTGACTTTCAAGTATATATCGGACACAGTTAGACGCAGTTAATCAACCGAGAACCATATCACTCTATATAAAAGCATATAAGATATCAACGGATACACACTGGAGAGTCAAAACAATGACTGTTGTCTTAGCCCTAGTCATAACTTGGATCTGTTAGAGAGCATTACTTCTACAGCGTCGCATCTCCGATCTCGGTCGTTGAATATTGTGTCACTTTCAGACATGATAGAAGGCGCTCATCGTTCTTGGGATTTGTATACAACTGACCAATTAGCAGATGGTCTGCAACAAATATGGAAAACCGGTTTCTATCAAACGGAAATGGAATCATCTCGTCTTTTCTAGGGCGACAATGTTATCGTTTTACCCTGTGTGATTAATATCGAAAATAGAATATTTGATCTTAAAAATACTTTTTTCTCCTACACTAAAAATGAAGAATTTTTACAAGCATAAAATATATCAATGGATACACACTCGAGAGTCAAAAAATGAAAATAATATGCTGTTGTCCTAGCGCTAGTTGTTATCCTGATTTGTTGGTATTTGTTGCGGTGATGTTGAAGTAAAGTTATTTTTATTACATTACCGTACATCTGTTGAAAATTAAAGGGTAAAAAATAATACTCTCAATACTGCAAGAAATACAAGACTTCCATGACATCCACTTTACTAAATGAAAGCATAATATGAATCAACTTTAAAAATAAAAATGTTCTTAAAATTTTGTTGAAGCTGTGGATGGAGCATCCTACTAGATATCGGACATTTTATACATTTAACAGAGTGATATATATATATATATATTAATTCTGACCTTCTCTTTATTTATATATATATATATATATACATATATATATATATATATATATATATATATATATATATATATATATATATATATGAACAAATGATTAATGAAACATGTTAAAAGACATCTTGATAAAGAGTTAAAAAAATATTTAATTTTAAAAAAGGAAGCACAAGATAAGTGGATAGTCCTTAATCCGCGGAGTTTCGAAGAAATACTCTCCTTATCATCAGAGGGCAGGAATTAGCAAAATGCGAGATCGGATTTTGCATGTAAAAGTATTTAATGAAACTGCAAGTAAGTCACAGGTCTTACTTGGTTAAAAAAAAGGTGAGGTAAGGGGAATAGAGCATTTCTTCGAAACTCTCCAGGTTAAGGACTATCCACTTATCTTGTACTTCCTTTTTAAAATTAAATATGTTTTTAACTCTTTTTCAAGATGTCTTTTAACATGTTTTATTAACCATTTGTTCATATTATAAGCTCTATTTCCTTTTCGGTTTTATTGAGCTTTTACATCTGGTTGAGATTACTTTACTTGTAAATATTAACTCTTTAATATTTATAATATATTCTAAGTTTACCATTTTGATTACCTTGGTAAACTTATTAGAATTTTTATTTTATATATATGTTTTTAGCATTCCTGTCCAGATGTGGCCGCAGTACTCCATCCTTGGACGTACTTGGCTTTTATACAGATAGAGAATTGCATTAGGGGTGAGATATCTTCTGGAGCGGTAGAAGAATCCTACTATTTTTCCAGCGACCTTGGCACTGACTTGATTTACGTGTTCCATTTCAGGTCAGGAGTAAAGGTCAAACGCAGAAAATGCAATGTTCTGTACGTGTTAGTACTTTTCTGACCATCATAACTTTTGACCGACCAGTAATTTGAAAGGCGTCTGAAATCGTGAACGCCGTTATAGATGATAGTCCGATTAGGGATGTGATAATGTTGTTTAGCATCTTGCATACATCAATGAATTTTGGGGATCATTGAGAATTTGGTTGATGGATTACAGTAATTATGTTATGTAGTAGGTCGTACCCAAGAAAGTGTCGATCTATCTATTTATCTATCTATCTAACTGGAGAGATGAATGGAAGATGAATGTGAAGAATGTTGAAAGATTGTCAAAATATGGTAAATTATATTGTAGACAGGTTTACCGGAAGAACTGGTCAGCTGATCGGATCTACGTGTATGTTACGTGTGAATCACGTGATCAGGTTAGCTGGAGATCATTGAAAATTGGAGTTTTGACGTTGAGCAGAGCGGACGGTTTAACAGGTCGTCCTCTCTTCACTGGGGAGAGGGCTGACGTGTCTCAGAATGGCGACTTAGAATTAACCAGCAAGCAAAGATATTAACTTTCCATTCTTCTGCGATCGACACCTAGAAAGTGAATATAATAAACTATAGAAAACCAATCATTGTTTTGGAGTTAATGCGTTTCGTTCAAACAGGTTCCAGTCTCCCCTCCAAGAATAAGATGAATTCCAGGTGGACAAGATCAATGACGCATGAAGTTCAGGTATGTCCGGAATGCATGTATCACATACACAACCGCGTATGAACAATTAGATATGAATATATCATAAATAGACAGAAACAACATAAGCTAGGATTCAACTCGTGAATAAGCAAGTACGCATATAAACATTTAGACGATAATATAACAATTATAGAAGAAACCGTACTCATTAAAAAGAACTTCAAATACTGCATAGCAAATATACTTAATGAACAAAGTGCAGTATAGATACGCGTACTCCAAACAACCAGCATTTTTAAGTTCGACTCTATAAAATTTCGTTATCTTGCAGAGTCTGAAAGTTTGGATCAATTGTGTCTTCGGGTCATTCTTAGAATTCTTATCTCTCACCACGTTCAAAACACACACACAATCCAAAACTTGAGGAAGCGTATCTTATCGCTCACCAGGCAATAATATCAACACCGCTACTAGATTTACAGAATATTGAATAATTGGAAGTATGCACACACGTACATTTCAGAGTGATCTTTGATCGACATTCTTGTGTCCCATAAAAATGACCGGAATCGTAATTATCACCGAAAACGAAGGAAGGCTTACATTACAGGTCGGGAAGTTAGAATAGCGTACGCAAAATAATAAAGAACAATGAGTATTTTAAATATTTACATTTCAGGATTGTCGGTTGCTTACGTTATAATTGTTTCCATGTCCAATCGATAATTTCAAATATTATATCGTTTGAAAATTTTCAGGAACCAGCATTTCTTCATACTTTATGAATAAAAACACTTTTGACAATGTAGCATTTTTGAAGAGAAAGAAAAAAAGAAGAAAAAGGGAAAATTCCTTTATCAGGAAAATCATGTGAGAAACATTTACCTTTGCGGTCGCTATGGAGAAGCCTATAAAGCCTGTTCTTAAATAAGGATACGAAAATTAGGTGATATATTAATATTTAAATAGGCTTCTCCGTAGCTACCGCAAAGGTAAATGTTTCTCATATGCTTTTCCCGATAAGGGAATTTTTCCTTTTTCTTTCTTTTTTTTTTTCTCTTCGAAAATACTCTATTGTCAAAAGTGTTTTCATTCATAATCTGAAGAAATGCTGGTTTTTGATAATTTTTCAAAGGATATAATGTTTGAAATTGTTCGATTGGACATGGAAACAATTGTAACGTAAAATGAAATACACTTTTTGTTGCCATCAACACCTTTTTTGAAGTCTTGATTTTGCTTTCACAGTATATTAATGCTCAATTATGAAATATGATAATTTTGTAGCTTAATCTTTAAGTCAACTTTTTTTGGCTTAAAACTCATTGGTATATGAAAATTTACTGAATTACATGAACCAAGTATATTATACACAAGTCTCTCTCTCTCTCTCTATATATATATATATATATATATATATATATGTATGTATATATATACATATATATGTATATATATATACATATATACAGTATAACTCCTATAATTTGAACATCCGCTTCGTTCAAATTAGAGGATGCTGTTCAAGTTTCGTGATAAAAAATTTGTTGCAGTTAACTTTAATTGTATAAGAATTAAGAAATAGTAAATGAAATTCATTGCTATATGATACTTCAAGTATATATTAAGTTGACTTTACGATATATTGCAAGTAAGAATTGTTAAATATTTTTACTAGGAACAAAAACATTGAAAATAAATTAAATCTACTCTTACTTGTTAGGTATTTATTACCTAAGTTATCATCTACAGAAATCATACATTTATGTAAAATACAGTTTTTTCATTTATTCATTAAATGAGTCTCATTGCATTTTCTATTTTCATCGATTGAACTCTCGGGCGCTGCCATTGTACTCCGTAAGCGATCACGAAAATTTACAATTTCTTGGTTCTGTAGCTTCTTTATGATTATAGCTCTTCGGAGTGACATTGCTTGCAAAACATAGTTGTCACTAAAGTAAAAACTTTTTTCTAGAAATTTTATAACCTCCTCCACAGATCTTTCTGCATCATCTCATGATATTGCTTCATCAGAGTGTTCTTGGTTATTTACATTAGGGTCAAGAGAATGGAAGCTGTCGCTATTTTCATAACCATTACAACCTTCAGGATATTCAGCAGTAGTTTCCTCATCTTGTTGCACCCACATTTCAACATCATTTGCATTAATTGATTTAAGAACAGCGTGGTTGGTCGTAGCTGTTTGGTTTCAAGAAATTTTTCTAGACCCATTGTGATGTTTTTTTTTACACTATTTTAAATATAGCAATCTGAAAAAAAATCTACATTAATTACATAGTACCAATATTAATATTTCTACGCAATAGCTGACTAAACCATGTAAACAGTTTTACTGCAACTCCGCATCAAATATGCTAATACAATGCGTGTGTGTTGTGGTGGCACCCACTCATTTATATATGTGGATAATATTACACATAAATAGCAAGACTCGGTTAGTTGTAGAGTGTGTTAACCAGAAGCCACCGAAGGCCGGGCCGAGAGCAAATATGTTCTCCAGCCAAGACTCTCTTACCTGACAAACATTATGTAAATATACTGTAAATATACTTTTCCTAATACACTTTTTATTGATCTACCTTTGTTTGTTGAGTCTTCATTTGTATTGCCTTATACATTATTTGGTTCAACCTGCAAACATAACAGTTGGCGACGAAGATGAACATCAAACATAACAATATATATATATATATATATATATACATATATATATGTATATATATATATATATACATGTTGAAGACGTATCTGTTGACTAAGCGATATTTATGTACCGGCCGACCATATAGCATATGGTAGGTGTCCGTCTGAGCTCTAATCGCTAGTAACTCATTTAAAACATTCACAACAACAACCCGTCTAGTTACAGCCACACCAATCTGTAAGCAGTAAAATTCCTTTCGTAGGCGCAACACATTTTTGTCCTAAGTTTCTAAAGATTTTATGCTATTTGGAGCTCAACGAAAAGAGGATATTGGGATTCATTTCTCGTCTTTCAAATAAATGATCTGTCATAATAGATGTTGGTGTTTGACTTTCGGGCTCGAATATCGCATTTATATTTTTTCGGGATTTTGGAAAAGCGAGTGCTTGTTTCCGGAGGAAGGGGCGAGCAGGTTTAGAATGTTCTGCGGTAATAAATGTAATGCGATATTTATGGTAAAACGAGCAGGTGTTATGTAATTCGGGTTTAGAACGAAAAGAAGAGGGAAAGAAAGAAAGAAGGAAAGAAGGAAAGAAAGAAAGTAGGAAAGAAAGAAAGAAGAGGGAAAGAAAGAAGGAAAGAAAGAAATAAGGACAGAAATAAAGAAATAAGGAAAGAAATAAAGAAGGAAAGAAAGAAAGGAGAGGGAAAGAGAGAAAGAGAGAAAGAAAGGAAGAAGGAAGGAAAGAAAGAGAGAAAGAAAGAAAGAAGGGAAATAAATAAGAGGTAAAGAAAGAAGGGAAGCAAGAAAGAAGAGGGAAAGAAAGAAAAAAGAAAGAAGGAAAGAAAGAAGAGGGAAAAAATAAAGAAGGAAGGAAAGAAAGAAAGAAAGAAGAGAAATAAATAAGAGGTAAAGAAAGAAAGAAAGAAGAGGGAAAGAAAGAAAGAAAAAAAGAAAGAAGGAAAGAAAGAAGAGTGAAAGAAATAAAGAAGTAAGGAAAGAAAGAAAGAAGGGAAATAAATAAGAGGTAAAGAAAGAAGAAAAGAAAGAAAGAAGAGGGAAAGAAAGAAAAAAGAAAGAAGGAAATAAAGAAGAGGGAAAGAAATAAAGAAGGAAAGAAAGAAAGAAAGAAAGAAGGGAAATGAATAAGAGGTAAAGAAAGAAGGAAAGAAAGAAATGAGAGGGAATGAAAGAAAGAAAAAAGAAAGAATGAAAGAAAGAAGAGGGAAAGAAATAAAGAAGGAAGGGAAGAAATAAAGAAAGAAAGAACGAAAGAACGAAAGAAGGAAGAGGGAAAGAAATAAAGAAGGAAGGAAGGAAAGAAAGAAAGACAGACAGAAAGACAGAAGGAAAGAAAGAAGAGGGAAAGAAGAGGGAAAGAAATAAAGAAGGAAAGAAGGAAAGAAAGAAAGAAAGAAAGAAGAGGGAAAAAGAGAAACTGATAATCTATACTCTTATAAATTCGTTTTTCTTTTGTGTGTTTTGATATGCATATTAAACCCCTCTTTTTCTATTTATATTAGCATTTATTTGCTTCCCCACGCAAATGTGACACAAGGTCGTTTTTAATGTGGAGAGAAACAGGCTCCCCTAAAATTAGAGCAAAACGGGGCACACTAGCAGTAACCAAAAGTACTAATTGTCTAAGTTTCCCCTCCATTGACAAAATGTTAGGAAATGATTTGAGAAATAGAGGGGGGTGTAAATTATCTTGTACACACATTTTACCGGAAGTGACGGTCAGCTGATCGGATTTGCGTGTGAGTTACGTGATCAGGTTAGCTGGAGGCAGAGAGTTGAATTTGGGACGTAGACAAGAGTAGACGGCTTAACGACTCGTCCCCTCCCCTTCACTGGGCGAGGGACGAGCTGACGTGTGTGAAAATAAAACCTTGACCACGCAAGCAAAGAATTCACTTTCCATTCTTCTGCGATCGATCTGGAAGGTGAATAAAAACAATATAAAACCAATTCATCGTCTTGGAGTGAATGAATCTTCAAAGCAGGTTTCCAGTCCCCCCCCAAGAACAAGATGAATTCCAGGTTGAAGATACATTCATTTTATTAATTTCATTAAATACATGTGTTACCTGATAAGGGATGTCCCTTTTTCATGTAAGTATAAAAGTAGAGAGATTTAGTTAAGATGAAAATGAAATAGAATAGACGAAGTTCGAACCTCGTAATTTAGGTTTAGAAATATATTACGAGAGAGAATTAACAAATGGAATGTAAAAACAAACCATTGTTTAGCTTAGAGATAAAATAGTTTTAAGAAAAGAATGTGCATTTGGAATTCTGTTATGAAATTCAATTGAGGAATTCAACCATAAGATAATTTAATAAACATGTTTTTAACATATTGGAAATATAGGTTACTGGGAATGTAGGTTAAAATTCCTTTTGTAAACAAAGGAAAAAGTTTTGGACACGCATTTCCAGAACACGTGAAAGAAGGCACATGTTTTAACATGTGTATGACGTCATGGAAAATGGGAAGTTCTCGATATAGTTAGAAACTTTAGAGTCGGAGAGGGAGTCTGAGAGAGAGAGTCGGAGGACAACAGACGAGAGTCTGGAGTCGAGAGATGGGAGTCCGACGTCTGGAAGCGAGACGGTCACCTTTGAAACATAGAATGTAAAACTTTGAATTCCTAAGAAAACCACGGCCGGTCGAAGAAGAAATAAACCCATCATGTGTTTTTATACATGTCGTCTTTGTGTTGTAATTCTTCCAAGAAGGTAAAGTGAAATTGTCATTATATGTCTTATATATCCTGTGTTTTAAAATGTCTTCACATACACATCTCATATCTACAATGTGAACACCAAGACTGTCTCAACACTGTCTCCTCACTACACTTCTAAGTATGAACCTTTTATATATATGAATCTCTTCATAACACGAACACAGAACGCAACAAAATCTCTCTAATAAGACTCTCTCTTAATAAGAATCACTTTTAATAACACTTAATAACAAATAACAATAACAATAACAATAACAAGAACAAGAACAATAATAATAATAAGAAGAATAATAATTAAACCTATATATATAACACATGTACCACACACACGCACACACATACACACACATACACACACCACAAACACACACACAACTGCATATGAGCAATGAAATATGAATATACAACAAATAGACAGAACATTAGACGATCACACACACGGTACCCTTAATGAAAAAAATACAAGAAAAGGACAAATTGACGTAAGTGTAGAATCAGAACAGATACTACACTTTCAGTTATATATTTTTTATTTACTCTGAAAAGTTGACAACAATTGGGAAGGGCGTGTCTATGGTCGTCCTCGTACCTGTACCTTTGCTAGTCTATGCTTTATTCTAACTAAAGTTTTGATTCACTACAATACCTCAAGCACACCGGAGGTCGACCTAATTTGATCTTCGCCTGAAGGCCAAGACAGAAAAAAAGTAAGATTTTCCATTTATTTAAAAAGAAAATACAACTTTTTTATATAAGGATCATGAATTTGTATTCATCTGCAAAAGATCTAGCTAATTTATATATAAATCTTGACAGTATCTGTTTCGTAGCGCAATACTGTCAAGATACTATCAAGAATTGTATAAATCGACTGATTTAAAGTAATAAATTATAAGATGGTCAACATCATACATTTTGGAATATAAATTTTTGTCATTTATTCTATATATTGCTCTGTATTCACATTGAGCTACTTATATGAGGATTGATATATAATTAGAAACATATATGTCTACAGAAATATATATATATATATATATATATATATATATATATATATATATACATACATATATATATATATATATATATATATATATATATATATATATATATATATATATATGAACAAGGACATGGCGCCCAAGCAACGCCAGGCGTAACTGCTAATATAACAAATACATTTCCTTAATGGAAATTTATTTATATTTAAGCGTATTTTATGACCGGGCATTACCGGGCGGCTTTCTGGTTCTAAATAAATTGGGTTGATTGATTGGTTGGTAGTTTTACGGCATATCAACCCTTTTCAGGTTATTTAATGCCGAATCCAAAGATTCGGAAAAAAAATTTTCATAGAATATATTTGTTTTCAAGTCGGTTTCTAATAAAGCCATAGTTGGGAATCTATCAGGTACTAGCACTCCGAGTCAGAGTGGACCTGGGAGCAATGGCAATTAAAGGGTGGCTCCACACTCCCCAAAGCCCGCAATCTGAGGCGTCACCACTAGATATAGTGTAAGGTCATATTCAGGACCACTAAGTAATTTCGGAGAGAAAAGAGGCGAATATGAGATGAGAAAAAGGAAAATAGTAGGAGAAAAAAAAAATTAAGGTAAAAAAAAGAGAGAAGCAAGTTATGAATTAATGAAAATGAAAAAAGAAAGAAAGAAAGATATAAGAGATAAAGAAAGACAAGAAGTAGAAAAATATTGGAGGTCGACTAAAATAGAATAATTGGATTTATATACCATCTTTCAGGCGTTGTTTAGCTTTTGGGTTCGAATATATGTTGGAACGAATACTCAGAATCTGAGAATCGAAAACATCGGAACATTTGGGGATATCAGATTCGGTATCAGAATCGGAATAAAAATGTAACGATTTTCCAATACCAAAAACGATACTTTTAATTATCGTTTTTTATTTGATTTTGTTTGAAGCCATGTCCTCCGTTGTCAGTAATAACTTTAAATTATTAAATATTTTGTGATCTTAAATTACCAGCAAAACTAAAATTCATGTATTAGTTTACTGGAAGTTTTTTTTCCGTTAGAAAAAAAGGTACTCCTGCAGTATTTTACCCACCGATTTCACGATCTTAGCCGAGCGATGATCGACATCCGTCGGAAAACGCCGGAACATGGCGAGCGGTACAATACTCTATCAGCCAATCAGGGCGCTTCAAACGAACGCGCAGCAGACGAATAATTTTCATTGAAATTACACACAGCGTTTCATTTCAG
Organism: Euprymna scolopes; assembly: GCF_053919585.1. Lineage (NCBI taxonomy): Eukaryota > Metazoa > Mollusca > Cephalopoda > Sepiida > Sepiolidae > Euprymna > Euprymna scolopes. The sequence goes on along the minus strand of NC_136503.1, from coordinate 94,629,446 downwards.
TTATTTTATTGTTCAAAGTAAAAATACACAGCCTTTCATTTCAGCTATTTAATTTAGCGATATCAAATCGCGGAAGGCTACCCGGTTGGGAAGGAGCTTCTTTCCACATCCTCTGAAAACCCTTTGCTCCCTACTTTGCCTCTACAGTCAGTAGAAAATCTTCCAGTCGGAACTAAAGATAAACAGTAATTGTTGTTCCCCCCTACAAACATTACTGAAAAAAAAAACATTGTTGTTACTGTTTAATAACGTTTTGTTAAAAACAAACAAAAAAAAAACATTGAAGTGTTTATTAGTGTTGCTTACCCCCCCCCCAAAAAAAAATAAAAAGCTATCGGAAAAAAAATGAACCAAAAAAAAAAATATTCAATAAAATAAATTTATTTTACTTTAAAAACACTTACGGTAAGTGTTTGTGATTTATTTTATCCAAATTTTTGTGTATTAATTTTATCCATTTTGTTGTGTGTGTGTGTGTGTGTGTGTGTAATATCTTTTCCTTGTAATGTTGTTGCTATTCACATACTTTTAGCGTTCTTGCACCGTAGCTCCGAATTCTCGGCTTTCGTCGGCGTTAACGCCGAAAGCGTTCGTCAACGCTTGGCTAAGATCGTGAAATCGGTGGGTAAAATACTGCAGGAGTACCGAAAAAAATATCTGCACACGTGGTTTTATGGTAATCGTGAAAAAAAAACAAGTTTATGGTTAAATATTTTGAGACTTATAAAGAATCGGAATCGTTAATTGTATCGGAATCTGAAAAATATTGCAATCGTCTCATCACTAATCGAATCTATTTATTATTGGGATTTTGGTAAGAGAGTGCTTGTTTTTTAGGAGGACGGGTGTATCAGATTAAGAATTAGTTCGGGATTAATAAATGTGATGCTGTATTTATGGTAAACGAGCAGGTGTTACGTAATTTGAGTTAAAAATGGAATGAAAAGAAACGTAAAAATTATTAAATGAAACGAAGAAAAAGAAAAGAGAAATAAAGAAATAAAAGATGAAAAGAACAAAAATGAGAGAAAGAGGAAAGAAAGCAAGAAAGAAAAGAAGAAAAGAAAGTTGTAAATTAATGAGGATTAAAAAGAAAGAAAGAAATAGATAAAAGATGAAGAAAAAAAGAAAAGAAAACAGAAAGTTGCGAGCGCATGCGCGTCACAAAGGGATAGAGAAAGAAAGGAACAAAGAAGAAATCAACGGGAAGAGGGAAGGAAAGAATAGATATGTTGGAAACGAAAGAAAGGGACGAAGAAAAATAAGAATTAGAAACGTAGTTGTAACGCCTCGTTCGAGGAGGTGGCTAGGACTCTTATTTCACTGGATCTCGGCACGTGGTCGTTTAGGCTCCTCGGAGGTTGTTACTTAATCTGGTATGCTGAAAGCGAATATCGAAGCGGCAGGCAGGAAGAAAGACAACGATTGTAGTCTATCTACAAAAGCTTAATTCTCATAAAATTATGTACAAATGTTTTTACAATTCTCATTCAGATTGTGTAAGTTCTTTTCAAAGTCTCAACTCTCTTCACAGACAGCGACCGACGGATGGATGAGGTGGGGAGGGTTCCTCTCTCCAGAGAACGGCGGGTTTATACGACCTGTTCTCCCCAATCTGTTTAATTTTAGAGCGCATCGACCCGATGTGGTGGGGTGGAAGTCTCTCCAGCCAATCAAATCACGCTAAGCCCCAACGATCTGAGACCCCATTCAAGACTAAAAATCACATAACCTCGAGGTCACCAACCATCACTTAGCCAGTACAATATGTCCATCTAACATCCTCGCATTTCCTGTTGTTGAGTTTTTCCCAAATAACAAAATATCTCAGGTCTTCCAACCCCCCCCCAAAAAAAAAATATATCCATTTCGACAGTGAATTAAAATATATCTATATTTATCTTCACTATCTTAAATCCTTGGGTTATCTAGCGTCACCCGGGAATACAAAGCTAACTCAGCGTAGTTCTAACGCTCATCGATGGGGGATAATGTTATATAGTCAATTAATGAACGTGAGAAAGGGAGAGAAGAAAATAGAAAGAAAGTAAGAGAGAAGCAATAAAAAGAAGTGCAAGGAAAGAAGTGAAGAAAGAAAGAGAGACAGAAAGAAACGGGGAAATATAAGTTACAAATGAATTAATTTGAAAGATGGAGACGAAAAAAATACAGAAGCAGAAATAAGAGGACGGGGGAGATCGAAAGCGTTTATGTAAAAAGACGAAAGACAGAAAGAAAAATAAGTAGAAACATCTATAAAATAAATCTCACCTGTCTGTTTAAATGTATGTATGTATGTATGTTCTCACAGAAAATGGGAATTGATGCATCTTAATCACATCTCCACATGTATATATGTATGTGTGTAGAAGTGTATATATGTGCATATAATTTTTTTTTAATTCAAAAATACATGAAAATGAATGAGTAATCAACAATAAAGCAAGGGAAAGATGGTCTTCTTCTGTCAAGAAGTGACGCTCACCATGTATGTATGTATGTATGTATGTCTGCCTATGCCTTCAGCAATCTGAAATGAGAGCTTCGTAAAGGTTTAATTGATTGTCTTAACCATGACACACAGAGCTGGAAATGCGACACTTGTGAACGAGTTCTTTTGTCAAAATCTGGCTACATCAACCACCTTAAGTCGCACAAAACTCGTGTTCAGGTCAACTTTGCACCTATTAGTACGAACAAACGATCTGTTTAACATGCAACAAAGTTTGCAAGTCTACTGCTGGTTTGAGAAAGCATGTGATTGTTCATAGGAATATCCTTCAACCTCCAGATGAAGTCAACTCGATGAAAATTGTTCAATTTGTATGTCACATCTACTTCAAGATGTGCAAATCTGTGGCAGGAGTGCAGAGTCATCTGAGATGGCATGGTCGACAAGATTGGGAGAACTCAATGTGACGGTAATCATCTGGAAAGATGCAGCAATCATCATGTCTGCCTAAAACTTTCGCCAGAGAGGGCGGATTTTTAAGAGATCGGAAACATTTTGAAGCTCGACTCTTTGGATTACGATTTCTATTTCCTTTTGATGAAAACCAGTTTTCTCTCTTTTTTTTTTTGTTGTGTTGCAAACCATTTACGACTCGACCACAATTGAAAGTGACACAATGTTTAACGATCCAGATCGGAGATGCGCCGCTGTACAACTCATGCTCTCTACCAAGTTATGATAACAGCACCATTGCCAGCGCCCGCAAAATGCATCGCTGGATGTCAACGAATAATAGGGACGTGTTCAGGGTGATAAAACGACGTTTTCTTGGCACGGTTATGGTTCTTTGGTGTGGTTTCAAGTGGGAGCCACATCATGCTGCCTCCATCTTCGAAGTCGGATTGAAAGTCAACACCAAAGTGTACATGTATTGAAGAGTGTGGTGATCCCCTGGTGTAATAAAGTGATCGATAGCAGACCCTGGGTGTGGCAGCAGAACTTGGCGGCAGACCACAAGTTCAAACAGGCCCAGGCTTAGTTTCAGAAGGAGTCCTACGACTTTGTACACTTCTCACATTGCATCCCCTCTCTACCTGACCTGAATCCGCTGGATCACATTGTTTGACCATTCGTCAGGAACATCACCAACATAACCTCCCATAACACCAAAGCCAGCCTGATCGCCGCCATGCGCCGAATAGTAGCTGAGCTTCCACCACAGCTTGTGGAAACTTCGTGCTCCTAGTTCTTGACCTGTATCGAGGCGGTGATTGAGACAGGAGGCGGATACATTGAATAGATATAAACCCTACTGCAAAATCAGCTTAACTGAATTGATGTGTTAAATAAAAGTTATAAAATAAAGCTGTATTGTAGTTTTCTTTAAGGCGACACTTTTACCGTTCCACTGAGCAGTCCTGGTTTCTATCTATCAACCACTACTTTTATGAACCTATCAGAGCAAAAGGATTTAATAAATGAAAAGAAATTGCTGTTTATTTCGTAGCTGAAGATCTTGTGATGTAGAATTTTATGCCATACACTTTCAAACGACTTTGATACGTAAAGAGCAATCGCTCTAGAAAGGAAGTTATAAATAAATAGGCGTAACAAAAAGAAAAAAGGGAGAACAGAAAGGGGGTGGGCGGAGAGCGAAGGGAGAAAGAGAGAGAGAGAGAGAGAGAGAGAGAGAGACAGAAAAAAAAACCCAGGGGAAACACAAAGTTATAAATAAAGAAAGGAACGGAGGGTAGGAAAGTTAGCGAGGTGAAAGGATAGTAAAGAAACTACACCAAACGGGGGAGGAGGTGAATAAACTAGGAGATTTGTTAGAGAGGAAAAAATTATTTGATGGTGTCCCCCCCCCCAAGGCACATTTCCACTTTGTTGTAGGGGGCTACTATCAGGGACATAAGCATCAGGGGTACTGTGTAGGAAGTTGGACAGCAAGACGTCAGAAAAAAATTTTTGATGGTGAAAAAAATTATTTGATGGTGAAAAAATTATTTGATGGTGTTCCCCCCCCCCCCAAGGCACATTGCCACTTTGTTGTAGGGGGCTACTATCAGAGACATAAGAATCAGGGGTACTGTGTAGGAAGTTGGACAGCAAGATGTCAGAAAAAATTATTTGATGGTGAAAAAAATTATTTGATGGTGTTCCCCCCCCCCCAAGGCACATTGCCACTTTGTTGTAGGGGGCTACTATCAGGGACATAAGCATCAGGGGTACTGTGTAGGAAGTTGGACAGCAAGATGTCAGAAAAAATTATTTGATGGTGAAAAAAATTATTTGATGGTGTTCACCCCCCCCCCCAAGGCACATTGCACTTTGTTGTAGGGGGCTACTATCAGGGACATAAGCATCAGGGGTACTGTGCAGGAAGTTGGACTGCAAGATGTCGGAAAAAATTATTTGATGGTGAAAAAAATTATTTGATGGTGAAAAAATTATTTGATGGTGTCCCCCCCCCCAAGGCACATTGCCACTTTGTTGTAGGGGGCTACTATCAGGGACATAAGCATCAGGGGTACTGTGTAGGAAGTTGGACAGCAAGATGTCGGAAAAAATTATTTGATGGAGAAAAAAATTATTTGATGGTGAAAAAATTATTTGATGGTGTTCCCCCCCCCCAAGGCACATTGCCACTTTGTTGTAGGGGGCTACTATCAGGGACATAAGCATCAGGGGTACTGTGTAGGAAGTTGGACAGCAAGATGTCGGAAAAAATTATTTGATGGTGAAAAAAATTATTTGATGGTGAAAAAATTATTTGATGGTGTTCCCCCCCCCCCAAGGCACATTGCCACTTTGTTGTAGAGGGCTACTATCAGGGACATAAGCATCAGGGGTACTGTGTAGGAAGTTGGACAGCAAGATGTCGGAAAAAATTATTTGATGGTGAAAAAAATTATTTGATGGTGAAAAAATTATTTGATGGTGCCCCCCCCCCCCAAGGCACATTGCCACTTTGTTGTAGGGGGCTACTATCAGGGACATAAGCATCAGGGGTACTGTGTAGGAAGTTGGACAGCAAGATGTCGGAAAAAATTATTTGATGGTGAAAAAAATTATTTGATGGTGAAAAAATTATTTGATGGTGTTCCCCCCCCCCAAGGCACATTGCCACTTTGTTGTAGGGGGCTACTATCAGGGACATAAGCATCAGGGGTACTGTGTAGGAAGTTGGACAGCAAGATGTCGGAAAAAATTATTTGATGGTGAAAAAAATTATTTGATGGTGAAAAAATTATTTGATGGTGGTCCCCCCCCCCAAGGCACATTGCCACTTTGTTGTAGGGGGCTACTATCAGGGACATAAGCATCAGGGGTACTGTGTAGGAAGTTAGACAGCAAGATGTCGGTTCACGTTACACTTGAACTTCTGCATGTCAGTACAGTCGGAGAAGCAGGGACCGTCGATGGGACAGCGGCGGAGGCTTAAATGCCAGTTCAGGGCCTATCAGATTGGCGACTCTCTTTTGAACCATGTCTAGGAGCGAGAGACTAGCAGCAGAGGCACCAGCCCAAATGTGACAACAATACTCCATACATGGGCGAATGGTGGCCTTATAGAGGTACAGGATACTTTCAGGTGTCAGTAGTTTTCTAGCACGGTAAAGAGAGCCTACCTTTTTCGCAGCTGCCCTGGCAATGTTTTCAATATAATTGTTCCAACTCATGTTTCCTGTGAACGTTAGGCCAAGCAGTTTGAAAGATGTACTCTCAGACAGGGAGTCACTGGCCATTGCTATTGGTGGCAGAGAAGGTTTCTTGTAATTATTGAAGAAAACCAGCTTAGTTTTGGCAACATTGAATGTGACCATCCATTTATGTCCCCATTCACTACAGATTGGAGGTCATCCTCTAGTGTTTATCATGAAAGCGCTTATTAATATGCAGATGTTTTCTCGAACGTAAAAACACACTTGTAGAATGCGACCACTATAGATTTTGGTTTTACTGGTAGAGTAATATCAATAAGTATTTATAATTGTATTAGTACTGCCAGCAGTAGAAGATTCTATTTTCATCAAAATTAAATAAAAAATATAATTAAAAGAAGCGTGTTTGGCATCGGAAAATATGCATAAACTTGTTCGCTTTCGATACCGATTCCGATACCGCAAAAAATTCTGATTTTTTCGATTCCCAATTTCGATTCCCAATTTCGATTCCGATTAATCGTCCCAACACTACTAAAAAATAAACTTTAGTCACGAAAGTCCAAGCATGTCTGTCATTTTATACAAGCGGGAGAGGGGCTTTGCCCGGCTGTAAAATACGCTTAAATATGAGATTTTATTTTTTCCAGATTTTTTTATATATTATTATAGAATCAATTAAACTTTGTTTTGGTCTAAATTCAGAATAAACGAACAATATTTATTTTTTTCTAAATTATTGTTTTAAAAAAAGGAATTATTCATTTAGATCATAGATCATATTTTTCCTAGACAAAGTCTCTTCTATAATGAAAGGATCTGCAAAGAATAGAAGAAGCCAACCTCCACTACATAGCGTAATCTATATATAAAAGTGAACGTGTATGTGTGGGTGTGTCCGTGTGTGTGTCTGTGTACATTTCCCTACGCAATAACTCTGTCAATTTTTAGTCTAAAAACTCGAAATTTGATATACAGAGTACTGAGATTTGGGAAAATCTTTGTGATCGTTTTTCGGCTAGAAATTTGGCCGTTAAAGGGGTCAAGGTTCCACGATTTGACCTTTGAGAACTCTACCAAACTCCTCTAACAATTTTTGGTCTAACAAGCTAATAGATTATAAAGTCAGGCAATATAACAAATATTGCTCTGAAAAGAATTTCCTCAGATCAGGCACACTCAACTTTATGGCGCATTTAGCTCTTATGTTATTTCTGATATTTATAAATGATCTCCCTGATAAAATTACCTCTGGGATGAGTATATTTATTAATGACAACACCTTCTATAATAGACACGAACGGAAAACGAATGAAGATTTGTCTTAAGAAATGTGCACGTAATATAAGCGTGGGCAGGTCTACGCAAAGACAGATAATTGCATTTCCAAACTGAACACGAACAATAAAAATGGACGTACAGTAAATACGAAGTAAAAAAAAAAATCAACCCATATACACACACATATACACACATATAACATAGACAAAAAATATATCCCAACTTATTATAAGTAAACGAGAGGAGAAGCTTACAAGCTACAATTTCACAAAATACAACTTTCACTTAATTAACTCAGGCTTTTCCTCTATGAAAAAAGGCTCTATAACGAACAAAAGAAGCTAACTCCTACTATAATGCGTAGTAGATTATAAAATCAGGCAAAATTACAAAACTTATTCTGAAAAGCGTCTCCTCAGATCAGGCACTGCGCCCAATTTTATGGCGCATCTAACTCGTATATTATTCCTGATATTTATAAATGATCTCCTTGATAAAATTGTCTCTGAGATGGGCATATTTACTGATGACACCACGCTCTATAACGAATGAACAGGTGGTGGAATGGGGACAAAAATAGATGGTCACATTCAGTGCTGCCAAACTGAAACTCTTCAGCTTAACGTACACGGAGCACATGAGTTCGAAAAGATACCCTCAAGGCATTAACAAAGGTGCTGCAAAGAAAATGGGCTCGCTCTACCGTGATAGGATGTTACTTACGCTTGAGACTATCCTGTACTTTTACAAGACTACCATTCGCCCATGTATAGAATATTGTTGCCATTTATGCTGGTGTATCTGCTATTAGTATCTCCCTCTTAGACAGGGTTCAAAAGAGAGTCGCCAACCTAATAGATCTCGCACTATCCGTTAGCCTTAAACCACTGTCCCATCGACGACATATTGCATCTCTTCGCCTGTTTTACAAGTACTTTAATGGTTGATGCTTCGACAAACTAAAAGCCTGTGTACCTCTTCGACGGAGATACCCCCTAACAAACACGACAAGCAAAGAAATCCTATCTTACATGGTAGAAATCCTAAGATATAAGAAAGCTTTCTTTTTTTTTTTTTTTTACACAGTGATCACCACTTATCAAGGCCCGGAAGCCACTCAGGGATAAGGGTTATTGTAAGTACATCACGTTAGTGAGGAGATTTTATGAAGTGTTTAATTAGGGGGGCGGCTCATTAGGAATTTGTTAACATTAGACTTGAAGGCATCCAAGTTGTAGTCCGGAGGGAAGCAGGCAGACGGAACAGAGTTCCACAGGCGTGCAGTTCTAAGAAAGAAGCTTTGCTCATGAAATCCGCGTTTTGATTTAGGCACAGATATAGAGTGGGGGAAATTTTTCACAGTGGATTCAGCTAGACGGGTGTTTTTCGTGAAAGATTGGCGAGGGGGCACCAGGGATTGGAGTTCAGACGAGCACCTGCCATGAAAATAACGATAAAACAAGGATAGGCTCGCAACGTCTCTTCTGTGGGAGAGGGGTTGCAGGGTAGAGAAAAGGGCATCCCCCACTAAACCACGAAGTCTATTTTGTACTCTGTCAAGGCATGATAGGCTGTTTTTGGCAGCTCCTGCCCAGATATGGCAACAGTATTCCATCCTTGGCCGTACTTGGCTTTTATATAGATAGAGAATTGCATCAGTAGTGAGATATCTTCTGGAGCGGTAGAAGGATCCCACCATCTTTCCAGCGACCTTGGCAACAGACTTGATGTACGTGTTCCATTTCAGATCAGGAGTAAAGGTCAAACCCAGAAGCTTGTCAAAACACGGGGCCTCACCCAGACGAGAGCCGTCCATCACAATTGATGCCAGCTGGGGATCAGAGCGTTGATGATGTAAGGATAGGAGTTTGGTTTTGGATGCATTAAAGGTAACTAGCCACATCTTCCCCCACTGAACCACGCACTCGAGATCAGAGGAGAGAGACATTGCGCTACTCCACTCCCTATTTTTTTATTACTAAATGTTAACCCCAAACAAGGCATAGTGCCACTTTAAAGTAGGGAGTTACTATCAGGGACTTAACTTACAGGGGTATGATGTAAGGAGTTGAGCAACGAGATGTTTACATTACACTTGAACGTCTGCATGTCAGTACAGTTGGGAAAGCAGAATCCCGGAAGTGTGTTCCAAGATCTAGCAGTTCTGGGAAAGAAACTATTGAAGTAGAAGGCTTTCTTACACTTAGGGATCTTCACTGTGATGGGGTGGGATTTAGCTGCTTGTATGGTTTGTCGAGTATATTCACGTCGAGAGGGCACAAGTGCTTGTAGTTCTTCAGAGCATTTACCATTAGAGTACTTGCAGAGGGATGCAACATTTCGTCGATGGGACAGAGGCTGAAGTTTAGATGACAGTTCAGGACCTATCAGGTACCGACTCTCTTTTGAACCCTGTCAAGGAGTGAGAGACAAGTAGTAGATGCACCAACCCAAATATGAAAACAGTACTCCATACATAGACGAATGGTGGACTTATAGAGGTAGAGGATACTTTCAGACGTAAGTAGCTTTCTAGAACGGTAGAAAGAGCCCACCTTCTTCGCAGAAGCCTTGGCAATGCTCTCAATGTATCTATTCCAGTAATCACTCCCTACATATTACACCTACAAATTATGTAATGGATAGTAACCGTATATCAAAGTGGCCTTATTTGAAATGAAAATGCAATTAAAAAAGTATATAGTCCTCGATTATATTTTTGATCAGGTATTTCTAGGGTGGTCGTTTTATGGACAATTCTGTATTTATAAGGGCGTGATTTTTCGTACTACTGTTGCTGTTCGTTGCTTGCAGGCACAGCCAAAAACTCTCTTTTGTTTATATTTGCAGGGGTATTCTGGTTTAGTTACAGCTTCAGAAATAAAACTAAAATATCTGTCGACATATAAGAGATAGCTTTTTTGTCCCTGGGCGTAGGAATGTGTACGTAATATGTGCGTGGGCAAGTCTATGCAGAAACGAATAATTGTATTTCAAAACAGAACACAAACAACAAAAAGGTTTACCTATAGGGACGTACAGTAAATCATATATCATACGAAGTAAGGAATTCTACACAGTAATATTTATACACACACATACACACACAAAACATAGACAATATATATATATATATATATATATATATATATATATATATATATATATATATATATATATATATATATATAAATAGATAAGGACAAGAAACTTATGGGCTATAATTTTGCAAAATACATATTTTCAGTTAATTAACTTTTCCCCTGCAAAGATATCAAATTATTCCATAGACTTTTCAAAGGAGTCTACCAGTTTAAAAAAAGAATGGATTGCCGAATATACATCGCTTGGAATATGCTTATTGAGAAAAACCTGCAATGCATTCTAGAATATAGTGTGATTCATTAGATTTTATTACGTTTCTTGATTATCCATTATTTCAACTTTTCTTTTTCTTTTTTATAATGTTATATCAATTTTAATTTTCAGTCGATGTTCAAATAAGCAAAATTCATAATTACCTATACCTATTTTCCAAATAACATTTTCTCTGATAAGATAAGCTATTTATTGAGAATACATAAGTTAAGGAAAATATTTACATAATTATCTGCACTCTTTTGTCAAACGATAAATTTCGTTATAATTCTACATAATTTAAATCAAAATTTCCATTTACTGTATATATATATATATATATATATATATATATATATATATATATATATATATATATATGCATGCATATCGATTATTTAAATATATATATATATACACACATGAATATATATAATTTTTTTTTTTTTTTTTATTCAATTTTCACTCCAAACAAGGCACAGTGCCACTTTGAAGCAGGGGACTACTATCAGGGACTTAATTAGCGGGGTCATTATGAAGGGAGATGAGTAGAAAGATGTTTGTTAACATTAAACTTAAACTTGTGCATATCATTGCAGTTGGGAAAGCAGAATCCCGGAAGGGAGTTCCAAAGACCCGCATTTCTGGAGAAGAAATTATTGAAGTAAAAGGCTTTCTTGCACCTAGGGATCTCTACGTGTTGACGTGTAGGAATACAAAAAGTCCTTTGAAAAAAAAAAAACAAGAATGTTTCTTTCAAAAGCACATATTTTCGACCGATTCATCGGTCTTCCTCAGTGTGAATGATGGAAACGTGAGTATCGGGCGGGCAGGGTTAACAGCAGGAGGGGCACGGGTATAACCATTAAGGAAAAGATCTATTTGAATATGACCCTTCCAACATTTTTGACTATGGAATGGTCAGCAACATTCAAAACTAAGTCTTTCATAAAACTTGGAATTAGACACACATGCATCTCACGAACACTGTCGCATGTACAACCGCACACTACCACATATGCTTCTTCACGTACCCATATAGGATACGCACACACACGTTTATAGACGTACGTACATATACACCTGGAGATTGATAAGCAGATGTAGGTGGTAAGCTAAGTGGAATCTTCTCACCAAAAGTTTCGACATGGATTTATTATGGTTCTAAGTGCGAGACCGGGTCAAAAGACACGTTATTTGTCTAAATTGTCTACACACACACACACACACACACACTTACACACAAACACACACACACACACGTTTATTTATTTTTTAACCGTTTACTGTAAGTTCTAATGCCTTTCGTTAATTGATATATACACTCATATAATGTTAAAAACTAAATAAACGAAGAATATTCTTTTTATATTAATTCTAACTTTTTTTTACGTAGGCATCACCACTTATCAAGGCCAAGAGGCCACTCAAGTTACTTGATTTCTTCCTCTTTTTGTTCAAACATATTAAAATATTCGCATTGTTCCCTTTCTTTCTTTTCACACACACATGCACATACACATACATACATATATACATACATATATACATACATGCATACATACATATATACATAAAGTGGCATATATATATACACACATATATATATATACAGAGAGAGAGAGAGAGAGAGAGAGAGAGAGAGAGAGAGAGAGAGTAAGTAAGCTATAAAATATATATGGCGATTAAGCTACACTGAATATTCCGCGTTACATCCACTCTAAAGTGTCCTAGAGTGGATGAAACGCGGAATATTCAGTGTAGCTTAATCGCCATATATATTTTATAAATTACTAACTAGCTCTACCTACGTATTGAGCACTTTTGAAGTAAATGCTTAAAGTTTACGCATAAATTTATACTTTCGTATATTAATTCAAAAAATTAATAGTAAATAAAATAATGAGTAAATGAAGTAGTTATATATATGTATATATATATATATATATATATATATATATATATATATATATATATATATATATATAAGCGAGATAAGACACTGATAGAATTCAGATGGAAAATCCTGATAGGTATTACTTAAAGTAATACTTTCAAGGTGATCTTAACCAAAAAGGAAAAGCTCAATATTTAAGAACAGAGCAATATATAAGTTTGGTGGTTAAATTTTAAATTCTGAAAAACAACATATATATTCGATTTAAGAATTTATTGTTTGACAAAAGGAATATATAGAAGGGGTTGTGTTAATTAACATATATATATATATATATATATATATATATATATATATATGTTAATTAACTCAAACCCTATATATATATATATATATATATATATATATATATATATATATATATATATATATATATATATATATATATGACACTATCGTTCCCGGGGAGAATTAGTTGATTTAGTTGATTGAGGAACGTCCTGGAAACGCAACCAGATCCCCGGTTGTAAGACACGATATCAAACGATAGGAATATTGAAACATCAACGCAATGGGTCGATATGTCGTCGAATATATACTTGACTATAGTTTTTGCGTTGCCATGTTTCCGTGGATTTTGATTAAGCTAGTGTTTCCCCTCTTTGGTTGTTTTGTCCGTTGATTTTTTTTCTAGGTCGATATGTCGTCGACTATATCCGGCTGGCATGGGTCGCTTTTTGGTTCTTCATTGCATCGTTACAGGCAGCATTTCCATCGTCGCATTAATGGGAGGATCCACATGCTTAAACCGAACGCTTGTACAAAAATAGCAACAAATGCAATTTTATAAAATAATATATAATTTATTCTACGTTTAGCAATGAGGGAGCATATTCAGTCGACCTATTACGTCTGCACCAAACTGCTATATACCTGGTGGGTGCATAATCCAAGCGTTAACTGTTTTAAAACTATAGATATCCGTCTTTCTTCATTGAAAGAGATAAAGAGGGAGCGAAAGAGAGAAATAGAGAGAAAGAGAACCATGCAGAATGTTCAAACATTGCTTTTTTGTATGCCATCATGAGTTTTTTTTCGGGTTTGACCTTTCAAACTTTAAAGTCTTATATCGTTTTGACTTGGTTCAATATTATAAACAAACTGTCATTCTAGGCACATGGAAAAATCAACGCAACGGGACGATATGTCGTCGGCCATAACCGGCTGGCGTGGGTCGTTTCTTGAGTCTTCGTTGCGTCGTTACAGTCAAAATTTCCATCGTCGTCATTATGGCTGGGATCACTTCATGCTGAAATTAAACGTGTGTACAAAACTAGCGAACAAATTCCTTTTTTTATGAAAATATATAATTTATTTTATGTTGAACACTGGCAGGGCATATTTTATAAAGACCAGTTGAAACCACACGCCTGCAGCTAAACTGAACCCGTCAACCCCAGAATCTAAGCTTCAACTGCTTTAAACAATCGAATTATATTTAATTCTCTCTTTCAATAAAGAAAGAAAAGGGGTGTGATAGAGAGAAATAAAGAGAGAGAGAGAAAGAGCGAGAGAGAGAGAGCGAGAGAGAGAGAGAGGCAGTCATACATAACGTCTAAACACTATTTTGTTTTTGTATGCCATCATGAGTTTTTTTTTGTTTTTTTTACAGTGATCACCACTTATCAAGGCCCGGAAGCCGCTCATGGATAAGGGTTATTGCAAGTACATTACGTTAGTGTGGAGATTTGATGAAGTGTTTACTTAAGGGGGCGGTTCATTAGGAATTTGTTAACATTGGACTTGAAGACATCCAAGTTGTAGTCCATTGGGAAGCAGACAGACGGAACAGAGTTCCACAGGCGTGCAGTTCTAAGAAAGAAGCTTTGTTCATGGAATCCACGTTTTGATTTAGGCACAGATATAGAGTGGGGGAAATTTTTCACAGTGGATTCAGCTAGACGGGTGTTTTTCGTGAAAGATTGGCGAGGGGGGGAACCAGAGATTGGAGTTCAGACGAGCACCTGCCATGGAAATAACGAGAAAACAAGGATAGGCTCGCGACGTCTCTTCTGTGGGAGAGAGGTTGCAGGGTAGAGAAAAGGGCATCCCCCACTAAGCCACGAAGTCTATTTTGTACTCTTCGGGTTTGACCTTTCAAATTCTTAATCTTATATCGTTTTGACTTAATTCAATATTATAAACAAACTGCCATTCTTGGCTCGAGTTCTCCCCGCTTGATATATTCTTACACTTTTACATTTTTCTTAACTTTCAAAATCAAAAGGCACCTGCTTAACACATCTGCACCTCATAAGTACAGACAAGCTCAAGTTTAATTAATGTAGAAGTTCCCAGCTCTCACAAAAGGCGCGCTCATCATTGTGACATATATATTTGTATAAAAATGAATACGAATGTATAAAATTTATATATTTCTTTTTTCGTTTACTATTAGTGAGGTGAAAGAATAAAAAATGTTAAGTACATATTTGCGATCATACTTTCTGTTTTCTTTAGTGGAATCATTTCAACCCGGCGTTGCCCGGGTGTTTGGAGGTGTATGCTGAGCAAAAAAGAAAAAGCGGTCATTTTTTTTTTAATTTGACCCCTATTATGACGCCTTAACATTTATCGTTTTGGGCACACATCAAGTTAAGTTAGATCCATGTGAAAGGATCTAAAATGTCAAGTGTTTAGACCCAAAATTGTCGAAGGAGTTTGGTAGAGTTCTTAAAGGTCAAATCTTTGAACTTTGACCCCTTAACAGCCGAATTTCTGGCCGAAAACGGATTAGAAAGATTCTCGCAAATCTCGGTACCCTGTATATCAAATTTTGATTCTGTAGACTTAAAATTGACAGAGTTATTGCGTAGGGAAATGTACACACAAAGGAACACACACAGACACACATACACGTTCACTTTTATAGATAGATTGTATTTTCTTTTTAAATAAATAGAGAAGAGGTTTTTTTTATAAGAATATCAATACACAAAAGAAAAACGAATTCATAGGAGTATAGATAGATAGATAGATAGATAGATAGATAGATAGATATATGTGTGTGTGCGTGTGTATATGTGTGTATGTGCCTGCGCTTGCATAACTATGTCTATGCATTTGTGTATATTACTTAATTAGTCTAACAGTTTATTGTCTGAAACAAAAGAAACGAGTCGACGGCTTTTATAGATAGATAGATAGATAGATAGATAGATAGATAGATAGATGGATAGATTAAACAAAAATATATACTTATACTAAATATATATGGAAATACTTTTGTGTTTACTGTAAACTTTTACGCAAATATCAATAGTGAATTAATTAAAATGAATGTTTAAAAGAATATGCACATTAGCTAGATCTTTTGCTAGTGAATGAAATCCCACAACCCATATATAAGAAAATTGTATTTTCTTTTTAAATAAATAGAGAAGAGGGTTTTTTTTATAAGAATATCAATAGTGAATTAATTAAAATGAATGTTTAAAAGAATATGCAAATTAGCTAGATCTTTTGCTAGTGAATGAAATCCCACAACCCATATATAAGAAAATTGTATTTTCTTTTTAAATAAATAGAGAAGAGGTTTTTTTTATGAGAATATCAATACACAAAAGAAAAACGAATTCATAGGAGTATAGATAGATAAATAGATAGATAGATAGATATGTGTGTGTTTTCGTATGCGTGTGTATATGTGTGTATGTGCCTGCGCTTGCATAACTATGTCTATGCATTTGTGTATATTACTTAATTAACCTAATAGTTTATTGTCTGAAACAAAAGAAACGAGTCGACGGCTTTTTATTTGATAGTCTAATCATTCAAAAAGGTTAAATCAGAAAAAAAAAACGAAGATGGTAAGTGACGCATCACATGTCAACCAATCGTACAATAATAATATGTAATGCTAAAAGATATGTAATTGTTTGGGAGACATATTTTTTAATAATCGAGAAAGTTCTATACTTTTCAACGACGAACGAGTTGATGTCGCGCGTAACTGTTCTATGTCGACCACAATGTGCATGTGTGACAATTTTCATGTATTCGGGAAAAATAGACATATTTTCTATATTTTCCAATATATATACTGTTTGTGGATCCATTTTCCACTCCTATTGTTTCCTATATAAGCTCCATTGAAATTTGTTGAGCTGTATATTGTCCCGATAAGTCTCCTCTTATAGGGATTGAATTTATTCTTTTCCTCTATCTTCTCTCGTTATATATATATATATATATATATATATATATATATATATATATATATATATATATATGAAATTTATTACTGTGAGTCCAGGATGAGTTTACAAATTGTTTCAGCTAGAGGAAAATCCTCAAAAAGAGGAAAAATCCAACTAGCATCGTCAGAATTCATAGTCCATCTATGAATTCTGACGATGCTAGTGTACAACATGAATAGAGATATTAGTGTTGCCCTTTTGTTAAAACTCTAAAATTAGTTAATAATCTGCTTTATTTAGTTTCAGAATATATCTATAATTTCTATAAGGTTATTCTATACGATTAATCTATAAGTTTATTTCATTTTATAAGAATATTTAAATCACAAGAACCAAAGTTTACCCAACTGGGCAAACTTGAGTCCTTGTACCAGAAAAATATTCAGTAAATAAAACGCTATTTAGTAAATCGTTATTATTTATTTATTTATTTATTTATCATTTTTTTATTTATTTATTTTTTTTTTTTCATTTTTTGCATTTTTTTTTTCATTTCCATACACCAAACATGGATATAAATATCACTAAAACATCCGCTGGGTCATAAGCTTCATGTCGGTGCTGTACTTGTTTGTGCGGGTTGCCTGTAGGCTGAGATAAACCGCATCACACACAGACAGACCGTAAATAAAACTTACTAAGGGAGATAATAACTTCCAGTGAATACCGGAAAATTATCCAGTAAATAAAACGTTGTTTAGTAAATCGTTATTTTTTTACATTTTTGCATTTTTTTTTCATTTCCATACACCAAACATGGATATAAATATCACTAAAACATCCGCTGGGTCATAAGTTTCATTTCGGTACCTTATTTGCCTGGATGAGTTGACTGTAAGCTGAGATAAACCGCGTCACATTTGGGAAATTTATAATAAATAGATAGGAAATCGCATTCCGTCATTTGTCATACTTTCAAGTACTGACAAATAAAATAATGCA
Organism: Euprymna scolopes; assembly: GCF_053919585.1. Classification (NCBI taxonomy): domain Eukaryota; kingdom Metazoa; phylum Mollusca; class Cephalopoda; order Sepiida; family Sepiolidae; genus Euprymna; species Euprymna scolopes. The sequence goes on along the minus strand of NC_136503.1, from coordinate 94,611,593 downwards.
TTTTTATACGTTTTATAATATTATTTATACTGGGAGAGTTAAGAATTATAATAGTATTATCTTTCTGGCTGGCTCTTTAAAGCCATCTGACGTTGCATTTTTGCATGTCTTTCATAAACATTTGTACTAGTTTTCTTTGATTCTCTATTTTTAGAAACACAGAACACGTACATCACTTTTACTTATGTATTGTCCATGCATTTCTATATCCGACCCGGAAACCAATTGTTTTATTTAGCATTTCGGGACATTAATATATTCTGTGAACATTACATCCTTTAGTAATTATGCCTGTTTTTGACCATTTCTCTATTAAATTTCGTGTTTCTCTTATACGTTCGTTTTCGGCAAACTGTTTGAAGTGCGTATGAATATGTATATATTTAAATTTTACTTCCCGTTTACCTTTATTCATTTCTCTTGCTTCCGACACGCGTCTTTCTTATCCACGATATCACGATGTACAAGATGTCATGCACCCGTTTCGCGGAAAGTTGCGCTCATGCACGTGCGATGCTAAAAGCCACGATATCAAATATTCATTATTTTTACAAAAGAATTATAGAACACTAAAAAAAGAAAGAAATACTACATAAGGAGGTCTACTTTTAAAAGAAAAGTTCGAGCGAACGAATAAGAACGACACTCTTTTGCAATAGGTAAGGCGAATACATAAATGAATATAAATATGTTGGTTGTTTGGTTGTTTTGTTTTACGGCATATCAACCGTTTTCAGGTTATTTAATGCCAAATCCAGCGGCCCTGTGGGCGGGACATTAGAATACACCGACTGCCCCCCCCCTGCAGAGGGTAAAAGTCCCTCAATGGGGGGGCTGGATATGACCTTAAACTATATCCAGTGGTGAGGCCCCAGCTTGTGGGCTTTGGGGTATGTGGAGCCACCCTTTAATTACCATTGCTCCCAGGTCCACTCTGACCTGGAGTGGTAGTACCTGTTAGGGTTCCAACTATGGGTTAAATAGAAACCGACTTGAAAACAACAAATATATTCTATTAAAAAAATTTTCTTCAAAATCTTTGGATTCGGCATTAAATAACCCGAAAAGGGTTTATATGCCGTAAAACAAAAACAACCAACTAACCAACCAAGCCAAATCCAGTTATTTTTGAGAAATATTTCTTAATAGAATATATTTGTTTTGTTTTTTTGTTTTTTTCTATTTTCAAGTCTGTTTCGATTTAACGCATACTTGCGACCCTAACACGTACTACGACTCCGCGTCAGAGTGGACCTGGGAGCAATGGCAATTAAAGGGTGGCTCCAAACTCCCCAAAGCCCGCAAGCTGGGGCTTCACCATCGGATATAGTTTAAGCTCATATCCAGGACAATATGAATACGTAAGCATGAATATGTACACGTATATATAATTATTTCCACAGCCAAACAACGTCGCAACTAACACGAGCCATGACAGCCAACAAACCGTAAGTGCAAGACTCCAGTTTCGCCTTTATTTGAGCTCATCAGTTAGACATATCCGAACTCGAGATTCAAAACTTGAGCCTTCCCTTGCATGCAAGGCGAGTACTCTGCAACATGAGCAAACGCGTTGCACACAAAGTTTATTAACTAACACAATCAAACTGCAGCGAAATCCGACTATGGAATGAACTTACTTCGTCTCGAGCAAGGGATGTAGTCATCCAACTAATCTATAATCCAAGCCGATGTCTCACAAGTAGAAATTTTACACTCGCTAGAGCGATGCCTTCCAACACGCTAACCTAGTGGGTAATTAGTAATATAATTGTTAGAATGTGAGAGATTATATAATTGTTAGAATGTGAGAGATTATATAATTATTTATATAATTATTTCCACAGCCAAACAACGTCGCAGCTCACAGTAGCCATGACAGCCAACAAACTGGAAGCCCAAGTCAGTTAGACATATCCGAGTTCGGACATATCCGAGTTCGAATATGTCCAACTGATGAGCCCAAACGAGGGCGAAAATCGAGTCCTGAACTTCCGGTTTATTGGTTGTCATCGCTCCTGCGAGCTGCGACGTTGGTTTTGCTGTGGAAATGATTATATAATCTTTCACACTTCAAATATTCCATCTTTCAAATTAATCTCATCAAATCGACATGTTTCTCTACATTTTTACACTCTCTTTATCAATAGAAAGTGTCAATTTTGCATGTTTTTTTCAAACCATTAAAAAAAACAACTAAATTCTAAGTGTCAAGGTCATGCGGTGTTAGACGCGCCATAGTAGAAATCTTTCATGGCGTCTTTTTTAGACGGAAACAAAGGATTCTCTTCGCACTCGTTTTTTTTTACATTTATCTTTTAACGTTGCACATTTATAGTTATTTTATCTTCCCTCCTTTAACTTTTAAACCACTTTATTTTCCACCCCAAAGTAGCTGATTAATTTTATTTCCTTTGAATCTCCCAAAAGGCATATTGTATGCGTTTGGCCAATTTTTAGTACAACTTCGAGGTAGACAAGTTCGTGTTTCTTTTCGAATGTCCACTCCGCTGTCGGATTCCGGCGCAGTCTGTTTAACCTGTGTTAGTTAATAGACTTGCTTGTGTGCGGGGCGTTTTATGATGACATAATACCCATAATATAATATATAAAAATATAATTCACACTATATAATGTATATAAAGATATCATACACACTTTATAATATATATAAACATATAATGCACATTATATAATATATTTATAAAGATATATTTCACAATATGTAATGCGTATAGATGATATACGCTATATAATATATACTAAGATATATTACCAACTTTGTAATATATAGGAAGATTTAATACATACTATATAATATATATATATACTTCATAAAATATGATATATATTAAGATATAATGCACACTAGATAATATATATATAAAGAGATATAATACACACTATATATACAGGGTGACCCAACAAAACGGTCCCCAACTCTAATTAGGCCCTGTTTCTTAGTGTTTTGTCCGAATGAAATTAAGCTTTGGTCATAACTAATTTATTATATTCAAAACATCACATAAAAACACTAGGATCTTTGGCCTTTTTTTTCTCCGTTGACTGTAAAATGCTCAGAAAAAACAATTGAATGCCCTCTGTTTTTTTTTGGGGGGGGGTCACCCTGTACTAAGATATATTATCCACTTTATTATATCTATGAAGATATAATAATACTATATATAATATACATAAATGTATACTTTAAAAATATGATGTATAATAAGATATAATACATAGTAGATTATTTATTATTATTATTATTAATAATAATAATAATAATAATAATAATAATAATAATAATAATAATAATAATAATTTTATTATTATTATTTATTTATTTATCTATGTTCGTCCCATGTTTACTGAGGGAGAGACGGAATTTACTCACCATTAAAAAAGCCGACATTGTCTCTTACTCTGCCCTCTTCAGTAGTTTTATTATTATTATTATTATTATTATTATTATTATTATTATTATTATTATTATTAGTTTTATTTCTTACTCACCATTAAAAAGCCGACATTGTCTCTAAGTCTGCCCTCTTTAGTAGTTTTATTATTATTATTATTATTATTATTATTATTATTATTATTATTATTATTCATAATTAATAGTTACATTATTTTTACCGTTTAACAATATCATTTCTATTCCATTATACATATTGAAATCAATTGCGTCTCATTTGTTGCCGTTTGAATTTAACGCTTTCAAGTTGCAACATTAAAAAAAAAAAATTAAAATACACAATCTTCTTCCACAAACGGCTAAAATAATTCACGTGAACTTTTTCGAACATGATAGCTAGGAATGAACGCTGTCCACGCTACAAATGTCCAGTTCTTTCAACGGTTTTCTTTTTCTTTTTCATTTCGATACTTTTTCGAGACCAAGAGCGGAGGTCCGCTTGAAATATAAAAAATAACAATAAAAATATTAAATACAAAAAGTAACATCGTTTTTCATGCTTCAAAACCCCTCATAACCTTTAAAGATCATATATAAAGATATAATACAAATCAGATAATGTATATCAATATATATATATATATATATATATATCATTACACACTATGCAATATACATAGATAGACATATAAGCCACACTATGTAATGTACATAGGTTATTATACACATTATATAATGTATATAAAGGTATAATACACATAATATAATATATATGAAGACAAAATACCCATCATAGAATATATATATATATATATATATATATATATATAATAAGCTCGATAGGTAAATTAAAATAATTTTACTATGACATAAAAATACACTCTGCTCTTTAGACTATTGTTCTAATCTCCTTTATATATATATATATATATATATATATATATATATATATATATATATATATATATATACGTATATATATATATTCAGTAAAATGATTGATAATTTATAATTAAAATTAAAAATTAAAAATCGGTTTCATAAGAAAGAACACAACAAAGCCAATAAATTGTACGATCGTTTCGGAAACGATGTTTTTATCGAGATGGACATTAAGTCATGGACAATAATTTTAACATATAGTTTTTTGAAACAAAGTCTCCTCATCAGCAAAAGTATTGGGAGTGGGGTTATTAAAGACACCAAAAATAAGCTACATCTAACATCCAAATGAATGCTTTGACGATGATAATTACGAATCTTAAAAGGCGAACCATCATAAAATACATCTGCCTTACTTAAAAAATGCTAGGTTTATTTCTGGTGTCTTTAATAAACCCCACCCAATATTTTTTGCAGATGAGGAGACTTTGTTTAAAAAAACTATATGTTAAAATTATTGTCCGTGACTTAATGTCTATCACAATAAAAACATCGTTTCCGAAACGATCGTACAATTTATTGACTTTGTTGTTGTTCCTTCTTATGAAACCGATTTTTAATTTTTAATTTTAATTATAAATTATCAATCATGTTACTGAATATATATTTTTTTTAATTTTTTTTTATTTTCAACATTTGTATAAAAAAAATTCTTAAAATTAATGAATGAAATTGTGTCATAAATGATGTTTTTAAAGGTTTTTTATTAACACTTCCTCTGTTATAAAAAAATTATTTTAAACATTTGTATAAAAAAGGTGGTTCTTACATTAAAAGATTGAATTTTGCCATAAATAATGTCTGAAAGTTTTTTTTATAAAATCTTCTTGTGTTATCAAAAAAAATTATTTTAAAATTTGTATAAAGAATTTTCTTTAAATGCAATTTTGTCATGCATGACGTATGAAAATTTTTAGCAACATTTTTTTTATTATAAAAATATTTCAAACTTTCGTATAAAAAAGTTTCTAAAAATGGGATTTGGTCATAAATAATTCATGACAGTTTTTAAAATAAAATTGAATATGGAATGATTAATAAAAATGTAAAAATAAAAGTTTATTGTTTATTTATTATTGCATGATGAAATAAAAAGTTTCGTATTTCGTTTCATGCTTAGTGAATTCCATTCCATATTTAGGTAAACCGAGTCCACTTCAGGCGTCTTAACTTTGAATACTGAACTCTAGGGCTTAACCCTCGCATTTATGTATGTAGTTTTTCGGGTGTTAGTAGAGTTTAAAGAAAAACTTAATTCAAAATGGCCGATTTTCCCCCCGGTTTACTCTAAGTCTCGTCGAGACGAGCGACATACATACACGCACATACACGAGCAATGGTCGCACAATTTATTAATACAGCGACTAAAACATTTGCAAACCAATCTATCATATTTCCATGAATTGTCACGAATACAACCCGCACGAATATTTATCAAACCGTTTCGCGTTAACGCCCCTTTTTTTTTTTTTTTTTTTTTTTTGCTTTAAGACAGTTAATTCATTGCGCAATTTCCTAAAGGCAGATTTCGGTCTAAACAGTATGTTCACCGAAAATAACACCGGCGAACAAATATAGACGCTTGACGTTATTGTATTTGTGCATATTTTTGTTTTTTTGTTTTTGTAATTTCTTTTTTATTTAGATTCGTTTAAAGTTAATGCGTCCGGCATTTCGAACACCAGCCAAAGGTCAGTAACTAAAGACGTGGATCCTTATAAATATTTTTCTCGTTTATAATAAAATTCAGGAATGCTTTGTGTCTTGCTTGGAACTTATGAATAATCAGTAATGACAAACTTCAACAAGAAAATGTTGTCTATTTCCTGTGTGTCGATTTATAGAATTTCAGTTCAAATTCTGACCCAATCATTACTTCGTAATGTACAAGTTGTTTTTAAAATTCCAATTTTGTAAACCAATCATTGCTTCTGCTATGGGTTTCATTCTTCAATTCTTTAAGCGATAACATTTTAGGGGTTACGGAACACTTAGGTTGTGCCCGCAAACAATCTAGTAGTAAAAACGCTAATTACAACACATCCTTGAAAAATTCAACATATATCTAACTAGCATGGGTGCCCGGCGTTGCCCGGGTATTTGAAAGTGTATGCTGAGCAAAAAAAAGTCATTTTTTTTTTAATTTGACCCCTATTATGACCCCTAAACATTTATTGTTTTGGGTTCAAATCGAGTTGTTAATTTAGATCCATGTCCAAGTAGCCTATATCTAAAATTTAAATTGTTTAGACCAAAAATTGGCGGAGGAGTTTGGTAGAGTTCTCAAAAGTCAAATTGTTGAACTTTGACACCTAACAGCGAAATTTCTAGCCGAAATATGAACACATAGATTTTCCCAAATCTCAGTACCCTGTATATCAAATTTCGAGTCTGTAAACAAAAAATTGACAGAGGGAAATGTACACAGACAGACACACACACAGACACAGACACACACACACACACGTTCACTTTTATAGATATTTATAATATAAAGCTGAACGTCTGTGTGTGTGTCTGTGTGTGTGTGTCTGATCACGAATAGGCTCCTATATGGTTGACTATTATAGAAAACTGATCGCATATAATAATAGAAGATGTATCGAGACACAGGAACGGTTATGTTAAATCTGGCAGAACGGTGGTTCATTAAAATGGGGGGGGCGTCTGCATTCGCGCCTGGTCCACAAAGTATGGAAATAAAAAATTGAAAAATTAAAAAAAAAAAAACGTTTATACGTGTTTTTTATATAGATATGCATAATAATACCGTGATAAGTATGTTTTAACTTAAATAAGGATGGTATAATAAAAGTGTGGGGTCGTCGTTCTCGCCTGGCCTCCATAGAATGGAAATAGGCACAAACTTTAATAAAGACTTTTCATATCTATCTGCGTAAGTATACTTTGATAATTATGTTTCAGTTTGAAGAAATATAGTATAATAAAAATTATGGGGTGTTCATTCGCACCTGACATCCATAGAATGGAAATACGTCACAAAGTTTAACAAGGTTTTTTTAATATAGATCCATGGAATATTGTGATAAGTGTTTCAGTGTGAACAGGTATGGTATAATAAATTATGGGGTTTATCTATTTTATTTTTACTTTCATCATATTTTGCTTTGGTTTTGATACCCCCAAATTCGAAGCTATCTCTTAACAACCCTTCCTTTTCATAACGTATCATACTTTCATAAATCAGAGTCCATTTTCTGTAGGCTGTTTTTGAACCCAGTCAACGACGGGTACTTTTGCTAGTGTATATATATATATATATATATATATATATATATATATATATATATATATATATATATATATATATATATATAATTTTGCAGATTCTACCAAATTCCTCCGCCTATTTTGGATCTAAATACGTGAAATTTTAGATGTAGGTTAGCTGGACATGAGCCAAATTTTTTCATATGTATATATATATGAAAAAATTTGGCTCATGTCCAGGTAACCTACATCTAAAATTTCAAGTATTTAGATCCAAAATAGGCGGAGAAATTTGATAGAATCTGCAGAAGTCAACTCTTCCATCTTTAATTTATTGGAAACCAAATTTCCGCCACAAAACTGATTAAAATGCTCACCGCATGTCTTAATACCTGTTATATATAAATTCCAAATGTTTTGACCCAAAATTGTCCGAGTAGTTTGCTAGACTGCAAAGATCAAATCTTTTGAACTTTGACCCCTTGGCAACTCAAATTTTTAACCCAAACCGATTGAAAAGCTTTACCTATCTCTGAGTACACTTTGTATATAATTTCAAACATTTAGACCAGAAATTGGCTGAATAATTTGGTAGAGTCGGCAGAGGTCAAATTTTTGAAACTCTGACCCTATTTTGACCCCTTTACATTTATTATTTTAGGCTCAAATAAAATTCAAAAGTTTGATCCGTGTCCAAGTACCTTACATCTAAAAGTTCATGTATTTAGACTCAAAATTGGCGTAGTAGTTTTTTTATAGATTTCAAAGATCAAATCGTTGAACTCTGACTCCTTGACAGATAAAGTTCTGGCCGAAAATCGATTAAAAAGAGTTTCCCAAATCTCAATACTCCTGATGCCAAATCTCCAATTATAATTTACAAACGTTTAGACCAGAAATTGTCTGAGTAATTTGGTAGAGACGGCAGAGGTCAAATTTTTTAAACTCTGACCCTATTTTGACCCCTTTACGTTTATTGTATATAAATTTCTCATTTTTTGACCCAAAATTGTCCGAGTAGTTTGAGAGACACTGCAAAGATCAAATCTTTGGCAGCTCAATCTTAAACAAGGTTTTTTAATATAGATCCATAGAATAAGTGTTTCAGTGTGAACAGGTATGGTATAATAAATTATGGGGTTTATCTATTTTATTTTTACTTTCATCATATTTTGCTTTGGTTTTGATAGCCCCAAATTCGAAGCTATCTCTTTACAACCCTTCCTTTTCATAACCTATCATACTTTCATAAATCAGAGTCCATTTTCTGTAGGCTGTTTTTGAACCCAGTCAACGACGGGTACTTATGCTGGTATAGATATATAAAAGGCTACATGTATGTTTGTCTGTCTGTTTGTCCCCATATTTTTCTGTGTGAGCGCGCTGATAAGACCTCGAATATGTGAAATTATAACTTTTTTTAGTTTTGATTTTAAATGATGTACTTTCAAATAAGTTTTCGATATAATACAGCATTTACAATTAAATTATACATCATTTTAAAAAGCCTTTTTCGCTCTATCTTATCATATAAATGACAATAGTTTTAAAACAATTGTGTCTTATTTTCAGTGCGTTGAATAAATGGTGGAATAAAAACAAATTTTAATTTCAATCCAAGCCAGGCCAAAAAGCTGCTGAAACAGCCGGTAATATCAACGAAGCGTTTGGCCTAAAATTGTAATTGAAGCTGATAGGCGTAATAGTTGACCATCGGATGTTGACCATCGATCAAATAAGAAACTACCACGTGTTCAAACATCTGGACAACTTACGTGAGAAATGCTTAAAAAATCTAAGTGATATGAAAAACGCATTCAGCGACTTCATCCCCACCAGAACGCAAGATTTCTACGTTACTGGCATAAATACACTTGCTTTGCAAAAAACATTTATTTTCATGACGTTAAAAAAAAAGCCTTCTTCTTATTTTTCTTCTCGCTCGACCCCAATCCGGCCGTAGACAACCATTTCCCTCTTCATGTTAGACGCGCATCTGCTTCGCGTCCATTTTTTTCTTTCTAACAAAGTGGTGTCCTTTTTTTCTTCTTCAGACGCAAGCTTGAGCACACTTGTCAACTGCTGCTGTTAATACGATCACGTCATCCATCTCGCTGCTGCTGCGGCTGCTGCTATTTTCACACGCGCTTGTGTGCGATCTGTTATATATAATAATTTATTATACCATACCTGTTCACACTGAAACACTTATCACAATATATATATATATATATATATATATATATATATATATATGTATATATATATAGATATATATAGATATAGATATATACACACACACAATCACACACACACACACACATATATGTATATATATATTTTACACAGTGATCACCACTTATCAAGGCCCGGAAGCCACACAGGAATAAGGGTTATTGCAAGTGCATTACGTTAGTGTGGAGATTTGATGAAGTGTTTACTTAAGGGGGCGGTACGTTTGGAATTTGTTAACATTGGACTTGAAGACATCCAAGTTGTTGTCCTGTGGGAAGCAAGCAGACGGAACAGAGTTCCACAGGCGTGCAGTTCTAAGAAAGAAGCTTTGTTCATGGAATCCGCGTTTTGATTTAGGCACAAATATAGAGTGGGGGACATTTTTCACAGTGGATTAAGCTAGACGGGTGTTTTTCATGAAAGATTGGCGAGGGTGACCAGAGATTGGAGTTCAGACGAGCACCTACCATGGAAATAACGATAAAACAAGGACAGGCTCGCAACGTCTCTTCTGTGGGAGAGAAGTTGCAGGGTAGAGAAAAGGGCATCCTCCACTAAGCCACGAAGTCTATTTTGTACTCTGTCAAGGCAGGATAGGCTGTTTTTAGCAGCTCCTGCCCAGATATGGCAACAGTATTCCATCCTTGGACGTACTTGGCTTTTATATAGATAGAGAATTGCATCAGTAGTGAGATATATTCTGGAGCGGTAGAAGGATCCCACCAACTTTCCAGCGACCTTGGCAACAGACTTGATGTACGTGTTCCATTTCAGATCAGGAGTAAAGGTCAAACCCAGAAGCTTGTCAAAACACAGGGGCCTTACCCAGACGAGAACCATCCATCACAATTGATGCCAGATGGGGATCAGAGCGTTGATGATGTAAGGATAGAAGTTTGGTTTGGGATGCATTAAAGGTAACCAGCCACGTCTTCCCCCACTGAACCACGTGCTCGAGATCAGAGGAGAAAGAATCAGAGAGAACTTTGTCATTTACAGCCTTTGATGTGTTGCCGTAGATGGTCGTGTCATCAGCATAGATGTCAACGAATGATTTAAGTATGTGTTTAGGGAGGTCATTGGTGTAGATCAGGAAGAGAGTTGGGCACAGGATTGACACCTGAGGGGCTCCAGCATTTATATTGCAGGCCTCCGATTTTTGTCCATCTACCACTACTCTTATGAGCCTATCGGAGAGAAATGATTTAATGATTGAGAAAACATTTCCAGTTATACCGTAGCTGGAAATCTTGTGAAGTAGACCCTTATGCAATACCTTGTCGAAGGCCTTTAATATATCAAGAGCAATTGCCCTAGAAAGGAAGCCTTTGTCAAGAGATTCACTAACTCTGTGGGATATAACCGTCAGCACATCTGCGGTAGATCTTGCAGAGCGGAAACCATACTGTGTGTCACTAAGAAGGTTATTCCTGCTGAGGTGGTTGACTATTTCTCTATTTAATATGGATTCCAGCAACTTACTCATAACACACATGAGACTTATTGGTCTGTACTGAGAGGGAGATGACTTATCACCTGAATTCTTAAATACAGGCAAACTTATGAGGTCTTCCAGGGGGTCGGAAAACACTTCTCCTTAAGGCAGCGCTTAAATAGTTTCGTAAGTATGGGAGCAAGTTATGGTTGAAGCTTCTTTAATACTATAATTGGGATGCCATCAGGGCCAGTTGCTTTACTGGAATCTAGGTTCTTGATTAGCTTGGCGACCTCATGCACGGATATTTGTATGTTACCTAGCTTGTTCTGTGTTATAGGAGGAAATATGGGGAGTTGATGGCCTTCGTCGCATAGGGTAGAATTAGCTGCAAAGTTCTGTGCAAATAGTTTGGCCTTGTCTGACGCTGACGAGATGACCTCTGGTCCATTGATAATGGTTGGGATAGAACGCACACTTCTGTTCAGGATCCTATTTGTTGTTTGCCAAAACTGGTGGGAACCAAGCCGCTGATCAGCTGCCTTGGATAAAACAGACAGGGCATATAACTCTCTTGCATTTTTATTACTCTTTTACAGTGGTTGCTGGCAGTCCTGAAAGCAGCTTTAGTCTCAGTGCATCTATTGCGTTTGTAGCTATGGAAAAAGTGATTTCTGTGCGCGATAGCAGCAGCACATTCTGGGGAGAACCATGGCTGGCTGTTAGGTTTTTGTTGGAATTTTTTAGATGGTATGAATTGGTCTATGCCTAGAATTAACCATCCGGTCAGATCTGATACTATAGAGGACACTTCCTTTTTAAACATGGAGTGCAGAGGTAAATCAGATATGAATGTACGGAAGCTATCCCAGTCAGCCATAGAGTATCGGTATACAGTACGGTGGAAGAGTACGTCTGGGGGCTTCTTACATTTCGTTTTTATCTTAACTTATACGACGGAGTGGTCGGAGGATCCTAGAGGAGAATGAACGGAACATGAACATAGCTCAGGAGAAGTTGAGAGAAAAAGGTCTAGGAGGCTTGCATATTGACCGGGTGTATCGGGCACACCGGTTGGTTCGCGAATAATCTGAGTGAGGTCATAAGCAATGGCAAAATCATGACAAAACCTCCCCTCATCATCGGTCTTATTTGAATGGGTCAGCCATTCCACGTTATGGACGTTGAAGTCACCACAGATGTGGATGTTAGCCGAGGGATGTGCAGACAGTATGTGGTCTATTTTCTCAGATATGCTCTCAAAGATAATAACTCCGCTGTTGTGGGGCCGATAGAGGGCAAATATTAATGCAGTGGTGTTAGCAAGTGCAACCCTGAAGCATATATAGGGTAAATTAAGATCTTCTCTAGAGATATCCCTGCCACACGCGAAGCCATCCTTAATGTAGGCACATATTCCATGCCCATGGCGATCTTGGATGTCAGATTTAGCTGTTAAATTAGAGTATCCGTTAATTATGAACTCATCTAGGGAAGTGGTCGGCCCTATTCCAGTTTCACTTAGAAATAATATGTCCGGTTTCGTCTCCTGTAATTGGGTTTCAACCTCTGGAAGGTTGGAACGTAGACCCCTGATGTTGGAGAAGGAGACCTGGTAGTAGGGGTCTACGTTGGAAGATGGGATTCTAGGTTTAATCGAGTTTTTATTCTGGAGATATTTCATGTTGGGATTTGTGGAATAGGTCGGCATACTTGGTTAGAACAGTACAGAGAGGGAAAGTAAGAGAGAAAAAGACAGGAATTTTTTTGTAGCACACGAAAAGGTAAAGCCGTAACAATTACCCACTAGTATAGCATCGAGAGGCCCCACCAGAGACTACTGCATGGTCCAGATCCACTCACCAAATGGCAATACAGCAGTCCCGGTACTTTGCGCCTGCTGATAGGACAGCCTCCTTAGTGGTTAATCCAAGGTTCGGGTCCCTGACTATCAGGCGGATAACGTCAGCCCAGACAAAATGTTTACCTCCAGCACCCTTACTAGTGACATGGCCACAAGGACAGACAGAGACAGAAAAATTTCCGACATCTCAGACTACTGGTCACCAAGTACTACCGACCTTTAAGCAGCTTTTTCTTCACCCTTTGTCAGAAAAATCACTCATTGAATGAGGACTGAATGACAAAATAGGAGAAGCGAGAGTTACTGGAGCTGCCGATAACACATCCACTGTATTATCTACTCTCCATTTTAAAAAAAAGAAGGTGGGGAGGAGGGGAATGGGTACAAGCGACTTATTTATATCTAAGTAGTAAGTCCGGTGCTAAGTTAACAATTCAGCACACTTTTGATGATAATCTCCCTCCCCTCCCATATAAATGGGTGGAAGTTTGTCGTTATCTATCGAGTTTGAATCATTGGAGTTTCACCTTATAATTAATTAAAATCCAATAATTAACTATTATCAATTTGTAAAGTCGGCTTAATATTAATTTACATTCGAGTGTAGATAATTATTCAAGGTTTTACTTTAGGAGGTTCGTTTTCATGGGTAACTTTTTCTTTGCACTGCATTATATTTCGAATGTACTTGAACATAAGGCTAACTATATTAGATGGTTTGATTGGCCAGCAAGGAAGCAAGAATTTTCAATACAGGCAAGCTTGCAGTAATAGTATATATTAAGTATACTACTTAATAAGTCCTAAGTTTGTCTACTCTAATAGAGAATAATTCCCGGCATTTTGTTTTTCTTATCGTTAGTTTCCGGCATTTTTTTTTTGTTTTTATCTATCTATCTATCTATCTATCTATATATATATATATATATATATATATATATATATATATATATATATATACTAGCAGGGGTGCCCGGCGTTGCTCGGGTGTTTGGAGGTGTATGCTGTGCAAAAAAAGCAAAAAAACAAAAAAATTGGTAATTTTTTTTAAACTTAAACCCCTATTATGACCCCTTGAAATTTATAGTTTCGGGCTCAAATCACTTTATTAAGTTAGATCCAGGTTCAAGGAACCTATGTCTAAAATTTCAAGTATCTAGACCCAAAATTGTCGGAGGAGTTTGGTAGAGTTCTTAAAGGTCAAATCGTTGAAATTTGACCCCTTAACAGCGAAATTTCTGGCTGACACCCGTCACATCGATTTTCCCAAATCTCAGTACCCGGTATTTCAAATTTCGAGACTATAGATTAAAAATTGACAGAGTTATTGCGTAGGGAAATGTACACATACAGATAGACAGGTTCACTTTTATATATATATATATATATATATATATATATATATATATATACTTCATTTAATCAAATAAATTAATAGACGAAAGTATAATTTTATGCGTAAACTTGAAGTATTTACTTCAACAGTGATCAATACATAGGTAGAGCTAAGTAGTAAGTTAGAAATATATATATGGCAATTAAGCTATACAGAATATTCCGCGTTTTCTCTACACTAGGATTCATCAGGCTTATGTGAATTAAAGGGGTCAGTTATGAGGTGGGTATAGGTGAGTATTTGTAAGAGTATAATAATAAGTTTGAGAAGATAACATATGGTGGATAATATGCGGTGATAATCCTTGGGATGCCTTGTTGTTAGGTGTATATATATAAAACTATATCTGTTGACGATCTTATTATTTATTCCTTTAATTCAGTTGACATTTACAGTTAAAGGTATTTGCAGCTTCTCTTGCAATTTTCGGATTTTAACTATGTCAAAATTATTTCCTTTTGACGGATTGATTGTTGCTATAAATTCTGAGTAGTTAAGGGCATAATAGATTCACTGATTGATATAATAATAAATTGATTGATTTTGCGCTTCGAAACAGATACTGTCAAGAATTGAGAATGTCGACTGGATTAAAGGAATAAATAATAAGATGGTCAAAATCATGAATTTTGGAATATAGGTTTTTTTTTTTCATTTATTCACTGTATTACTCTGTAATTACATTGAGCTTCTTAAATAAATATTGGTATATATTATAAGAAAATATATTTCTACAGAAATATATTTATATATATATATATATATATATATATATATATATAGGGGGGGTCTAATTATGCTAAATTATAAAAGGACATCCAAAGTAGAATTAATTAAGCTAGTGAGGCATTTGCTATGTTGCGACACAGACTCTGGAACAGCCACGAGGTGTCTCCAAAAGTGAAGCTGGCAGTCTACAAATCTGTTGTTCTGCCTACTCTTCTGTATGGGGCCGAAACGTGGACTTTGTACCGCAAGCATATAAATCAGCTTGACTCATTCCATATGAGATGTCTGCGTTTTATTTGCAATGTTGGATGGCAGGTCGTGTTCCGAATAGTGAATCACTGGAGAGATGTGAAATCACTGGTATTGAATCATTTTGATCAGGATACAAATGCGGTGGTCGGGTCATCTTGTGAGAATGGATGACTCAAGAGTTTCTGAGCAACTTTTTTATGGGCAACTGACAAATTCTCGCCGCCCAATAGGGCGTCCCCTGCTTCGTTACAAAGATAAACTAAAAGACAACCTGGAGCGTTGTGAACTTTCTCTGAGCTTCTGAGAAAGTGAGCATGGGATCGCAGAGGATGGAAGAGGGTGTGGTTTCTAGAGACCAGAGAATTTTAACATAATCGCCTTCGCCATAAAGACGCCCTTCGTGCAAATATGAAGGCCAAACACCAGAAAAATCCACCAAAAAATGTGCATGTATGCAGCTGTGGTTTCAAAGTATGAGGCAAAGAAGGAGGGTATATGTTTACTTGAGAAGCCATCTTTGACCGACGAGCATATGCAAGTTCATCATCTGCAGAGTACTTCCATATATATATATATATATATATATATATATATATATATATATATATATATATATATATAGCCTGCTTATTATACCAATATTATTGGTTACGTATATGCAAACATATGTCAGTTGAGTCCCGATTCGGGAACAACACTTTCTCAGATG
This sequence comes from Euprymna scolopes, assembly GCF_053919585.1. Lineage (NCBI taxonomy): Eukaryota > Metazoa > Mollusca > Cephalopoda > Sepiida > Sepiolidae > Euprymna > Euprymna scolopes. The sequence continues at coordinate 94,595,385 of NC_136503.1, read as the reverse complement.
AAAAAAGAATCGATATCGAAACGGGTTTCAAGATTACATTTTTTTATATAAGATATTTAGGTAGGATCTACATTCCGGGGAAAAATTAGGGTGTATACTTGGTGAATTCGAGCAGTATATATATATATATATATGTATTTTTTTTAGTTATGGTGAGCGGAAGTGAGAATGCCGTTTCCCGTGTTTAAGCTGTCATTAGTAGGGAAGTGGTAGGTTATTCGTTTAGCTTTGCGGGTATTTATTGCCCTTGATTCAAAATTCCCCATATCTTACGTTGTTTCTATGGTTGTATACAATTTATTTGTGGCGACTCTAATTTCCTTTTGACAACTGTTATTTTTATTTATTAATTTATTTTTATATATTTTTTATCTCTCGTTTTTTTTTATTAGTTCAAACATTCCTAAAAATATATCAGCAGTATATAAATTAAACAATAGTTTTGTTTGTTTTGTCTTGTTTTTTTTTTGTAAGGAAGGTACGCGTCCGAAATGACTGTTTCTGTTTAGAACACAATTTAACCATGATACTCGACTTTTGCATTTTAAACTTTAAATAAAGGAATTGTTTATATATGGTTTTATAGAACCAACAGTAGATTCTCTACAGTGTAATGTAGATTAAAATATACGGTAGACTAAGTCGCGGCAAGAGGGTGTGTGAAGCTTTTTCACCGGTAAACCACGGTGGGTGTAGAGCAGGCAAACAATCGATTTGATTAAATAATAGGCGATTTCACCAATTTCGATGGCAACAAGCGTATGGGAGGCTGGAAACATTTGGTGATTCTCATTCATTTAAGGACAACGTCGGTTCACCCTGCTAGTCATTGATATCGTGAAGAAACAGATGTTTTAAATAAAATGTAAATCGAATTTTTAATTAACTAGTTCAAAAACCTTTGTTAAATTAAAGAAAACAACACTGCAGCTTTATTTCATTATCTTATTGAAAACATCAATTCAGGTAACTTGATTATAAAGTAGATCTGACATCAATTCAATGTAGCTGCCTTCAGCCTCAGTCACTGCCTCGAAACGGGTCCGGAGACAAGAGCATACCTTTTCCAAAGCGCCGCCGGGAGCTCGGCGAATACTCGGCGGATAGCCGCGATCATACTCGCTTTGATGTTTGGGAGGTCATGTTTGTGATGTTCTCGGCGTATGACCAAACGAAATAGTCCAGCGGGTTTAGGTCGGGAGAGGAGTGGAACAGTGAGAGAAGGTGACAAATTCATAGCTTGCCTGTGTCTCTTTTAACTTGTGGGCCGATACCGAGTCCTCTACTGCCAGAATTAGAGTCTACCAGCGGCTACTTGATTGCACCAGGAGATCACCACAGCTTTCAGAACATCCAGGTGCTCTTTAGTGTTGATTTTCACGACGACTTCGAAAATGTGAGGTTGCATAATGTGTCCTTTACTTGAAACCACACTAAAGACACTTACCGTGGCTGGAAACATTGCTTTCATCACGCTGGGCACGCCCATGTTATTCGTAGCAATCCAGCGAAGCATTTAGAGGGAGCTGCTAACGGTCCTGTTGTAATATCTTTGATCGGTAGAGAGCATTAGTTGTACAGCGGCGCGTCTCCGATCTTGTTCATTGAATATTGTGTCACTTTCAGACATGATAGAAAGCTCCCATCGCTCTTGGGATTTGCACACAACTGTCCAACTAGTAGATAGTTTGCAAAAACAAAAAAGAAAAACGATTTGCATCAAACAGGAATGGAATGTCGTTTTATCTAGGCCGGAAATTTGTCGTTTCACCCTGTAATATCGTAGGATGTCATATTAAATAATATTGTACTGATCTTCCTTCAATTCTGAGCAATGTTGTATTTTTTATCCATACAAAATATTTGTTTCTAATTAAATTGAAGTGTCGCAGATGCCAATTTCAGAAGTCTGGAACTGACGGGTTCTCTAGTTACAAATTAAATAGTTACAGAATAATTTTTTCTTTTAATTATAAACTACTAGCAGGGGTGCCCGGCGTTGCTCGGGTGTTTGGAGGTGTATGCTGTGCAAAAAAAGCAAAAAAACAAAAAAATGGTTAATTTTTTAAAACTTTGACCCCTATTATGACCCCTTAAAATTTATAGTTTCGGGCTCAAATTACTTTATTAAGTTAGATCCAGGTTCAAGGAACCTATATCTAAAATTTCAAGTGTCTAGACCCAAAATTGTCGGAGGAGTTTCGTAGAGTTCTTAAAGGTCAAATCGTTGAAATTTGACCCCTTAACAGCCAAATTTCTGGCTGACACCCGTCACATCGATTTTCCCAAATCTCAGTACCCGGTATTTCAAATTTCGAGTCTATAGACTAAAAATTTACAGAGTTATTGCGTAGGGAAATGTACACAGACAGACACACAGACAGACAGACACGTTCACTTTTATAGATATACTAGTAGTTCCGCCCGGCTTTGCTCGGGCACTATGTACTGTTAATAAGGTTATGTGCGTAGGGAAATGTACACAGACAGACAGACAGACATCAGACAGACAGACAGACAGACACGTTCACTTTTATAGATATATAGAATAGATGAATTTTTACTATTTATTTCTCACTAGCTATACATCTATAAACGTGAAATTGTCTGTCTGTATGTCTGTGTGTGTACATTTCCCTACTAAAGTACTTTGTCAATTTTCGGGCTACAGACTCGAGATTTGATATAACGAGGTATTGAGATTTGGGAAAATCTTTTAATTGGTTTATGGCCAGAAATTTGGCTTTCAAGGGTTCAAAGTTCAACGATTTGACATTGGAAAACTCTTCCCTAAATCATCCGCAGATTTTGGGTGTAAAAACTTGAAATTTTAAATGTCGGTTACTTGGAAATGAATCAAATTTTTTAATTTAATTTTGACCCCCCGAACAATAAATGTTATGGGGGTCAAAATTGGGGTCAAAGTTTTAAAAATTGACCTCTGTGATCTCTTCTTTATTACTAAGCCAATTTCTGGTCAAAACATTTAAATTTTACATAAAGGGTATTCAGAGATATGGCAAGCTCTTTAATCAGTTTGTGTCGGAAATTTGAGCTGCCAAGGCATCAAAGTTCAAAAGATTTGACCCTTGCAGGCTCTAGCAAACTATTCAGCCACTTTTGAGTCTAAACATTTGAAATTTTACATAACGGGTATTAAGACATGCGGTAATCAGTTTGGGGCCGAAATTGTCGCTGCCAAAAAGTCCAAGTGGAAAGAGTTGACCTTTGTAGATTCTATCAAACTCCTCCGCCAGTTTTGGTCTAAACACTTTAAATTTTAGATGCAGCTAACATAGCCATAGATCAAACATTTTATTTCAATTTGAGACCAAATTAATAAATGTTAAGAGGTCAAAATTGGGGTCCAAGTTAAAAAAAAAATCTTCTGCGGTCTCTACCAAATTACTCAGACAATTTTTGGCCTTAACATTTGAAATTTTTCATGAAACGTATTCACACATAAGGCAAGTAATGAGCCACATATAGGGCCAGCGCAAAGACTGACAGAACAACTAGTATATTTATAATACTGAGTCTGAATTTATGATTTATAAGAACGATTTACTGATGCCAGTTTTATGATGCATAATGGTAGCTTGGTGACGCTAATTTTATGATTTATAGGGACGGCTTAATTTATGATACATAATTACGGTTTGATTATGCTGTTGACCATGTTGTGGGCTGTAACGAAATAATCCTATTTCTTTATGTGAAAATGTTTTGTAAAAGAAATCTGTCCATGGAATTTCTCTTTGATATTATGGAATGCTAAAGAACAAAAGAACATTCCTCGCATTTGGGAGGACATGTGTTTCCCTCAAATGGCTTACTGTGAAGAACTAGAGATTGAAACTCTCTGGGTTTTTTTGTTTTTTTTGTATTTTTGTCCGTGTTCTTTTTCCCCTATATCGATTGATACGTATAGACTACGTACAGTTTAAGAATTTGTCTATATCTCTTCTCTAGATATTAATTTCCCCAGAAAGTAATACAAGCTATACACAAAGTTACTGTGCGCACTCGACTGAATTACGGCAAAAAACTAGATACATAAAAAGATCACTGGAGCAGAATTTGACCTGAATATGAAACTGACAACAATGTTACTTAATGCGCATGTGCATTATCAAATATCTAAAAGCAATTTTGAATACGAACAGGACCTGTGGAAATTCCAAAGCGGACTATTTCATATGAAATATATTGATGTTGGCATTCTGTGGATTTCCAGCATAAATGGAGACGCCCTGATATAATTGTAGCACTTTTGTTAAAACTGCAAAAGACAACAGGGTGCTCCGACTAAGCCCGATCATAAAATACGCTTAAATATGGGACTTTAACTCTCAGATTGCGTATATATAATTATATATATATATATATATATATATATATATATATATATATATATATATATATAGCCAGTAGAGTTTAGTTTCCTAGAAGTGCATCTAATGAAACAACATGTGTCTACCAAAGAGTACTCAATGAGTGAACAGAGCAGGTATATTAAATTTATTTATACAAACATTGATGGCTACATATCTGCATGCATGTTTCTGTAATAACCCACGTTGGGCGATTATGTCTTCAGGCCAAGCATTATCGTCGAGAACTGATATTTAAAAAAAAAGCATTTTCTTATTTCGTTTACAAAGTTAGAATGTTACATGGATGGGGGTTATGAGCGGGGAGAGGATAAGTGAGGTCTTTGAAGATAATAAACATCTTTTTTATTTCCCTTTTTTTATATTCCCTTTTAAAGTTTATCTATCCCATCTTTTGTTTTTTTACGGCATAAGGTACTTGAGAATTTAGTATTTTTGTCTCGCGGTCAGTAAATAAAAACATTCCTTATGGCTATTGAGTACTGATCGGTGTTTTTCAATCCACACACACACACACACACACACACACACACAGGCATACACACCACATACACACACACACACACACACACACACTAGAATATATATATATATATATATATATATATGTTTATATAACAATAAACAAGTATATAAATATATATATATATATATGTATATAAGTAAATTCTTGGTACAGCAAAATGGAAGGAGAAATTTCAGAGGAAACATAATTTAATTTAAATATCAAAGAAAACAACAACAAAAAAAAAAATTTCTCACTGTTTTTTTTTGTTTTTTTTTTCTCACTGGTCTTCCAACTGAAACCAAATTCCCTTCTTTCCTCATTCGTTTCTTAGTTTTTAATTTATCATTCTGACGTTTCCTCTTAGAGGGTCAGACGACAAGGCCTTAAGGAAATTTTAATAATTTCACCTGCCCGTTTTGTTTTTTTGTTTTCTTTGGTATTTAAATTAAATTATGTTTCCTCTGAAATATATATATATATATATATGTATATATATATGTGTATATATATGTATATATATATATATATATATATATATATATATATATATATATATATATATATATATATATATATATATATATATATATATAACTTGAGTGCCATCAGCTATAATTGAAACCGACACCAACACTCATGAACAATTCTTGGTAAAATTATTTATTACAAGAAATGGAACTTCATAACTAGGGGAAGGACAACATCATATTCTTTTCGTTGTGTTGACTCTCGAGTGTGTATCTGTTGACATCTTATAACCTTTTATATAGAGTGATGTGGTTCTCGGTTGATTAACTGCGTTTGTGTTGGTTATATACCCAAGAGTCAAAACAATGAAAAGAATATGCTGTTGTCACAGCTTTAGTCATCTATAATATAAATCTCACCTCTCGGTTTGTATGTATGTATGCGTCAGGTCATGTCATGTGCTACTGGCACCATGTAACCCAGTACTACCTGCCTCATGGTCGGGTCACCGGCGACTAAACTGCTTCCCTCACCAGACTATTTTGGTGAGGAGGGTGGCTAGCCTCCCTCAAGGATTAAAAACATGACCTTTTAAATGGCGAATAAACCCTTTTTCGGGGTCAACGGCCAACTAGCACCATGTGTGTTCGTGTGTATGTATGTGTGTGTTGGGGTGGAAAGGGCTCCGAAAGCCGTGGCGAAGGAAACCTTTCTAGGAGAAGCAAATCTCTGATTTAAAAAAAAACATAAAGCGGGAGACCAGTACCCGCGTTAAGATGGTCTGCAGTTTAACTTGTTGCTGGCTATGTTGCTCTTGCTTGTTGCTGAATCTCAACATTTTGAACCGAGAGAGAGATTTAGCTGTCGTACAAAGCTAAGACTCTGTAACATAATCTGTGTATAGGTACTCCCTCAAGCATTTGTCTATTTAAATAATCCTGTGGCGATGGAAGTCATTTTTGGGCACATGGACTTTAAGTGTCTGAGGGAGTGGTACTCGTCTGACAAGACGTTGCAATCATCAGCATGTATGTATGTATGTATTATGTATGTATGAATACCTTAAACTTTCGGCAGAGGCAACGAATTTTCACGATATTTATATCGTTTTGAAGCTGACCCTTCGGATGACAAATATCGAAAAAAAATTGGCTAAATACATCAATTCCTTCATGCTCAACTGATAACTTTTCTACAAACAGGGGTCGCTGTTTTCGCCGATATTTTCGAAAGCCATCCCCTCTTTTCGATTGACTAGCCTTAATTTAAACCTTCGCCACTTCCGGTTTGGCGATGGACGCAACAGCAAAGACAGACATTTGTTATTATTCACGTTCTGTTCCTCCTTCGAACCTGCTTACCTACTACATTTCTTTTTTTTTTTTTTTTTTTGCTCATCACACATCTCCAAAGACCCATGCAATGCCGGGCACCCAGACTAGTAACAATTAAACGACAGTCACTCGGAAGAAAAAAATGTAAGCGTGACACACGAATCGCTATCATATAAATATATAGAAAACTAGCATTTTAGCCCGGCATTGCCTGGGTGTCGGAGGTATATGTTGAGCAAAAAAAAGGGGTCAATTTTTTAAACTTTGACCCCTATTATGACCCATTAACATGTATTGTTTTTGGCTCAAATCAAGTTATTAAGTTAGATCCATGGCCAAGGAACCTATATCTAAAACTTCAAGTTTTTAAAACCAAAATTGGCGGAGGAGGTTTTTGGTAGAGTTCTCAAAAGTCAAATCGTTGAACGTTGACCCCTTTAACAGCTAAATTTCTGGCCGAAAACAGATAACAAAGAGTTTTCCAAATCTCAGTACTCGGTATATCAAATTTCGAGTCTGTAGACTAAAAACTGACAGAGTTATTGCGTAGGGAAATGTACACAGACACACAGACAGACATGTTCACTTTTATAGATATATAGATTAGACATTCATTTTTATTATCAGAATGTAAAACGTATCAATAACACAAAAAACGATCGAGGATACTTATTATTAACTGGGTGATGAACAATGTTATGAGAGGACTTAAAAGATTTTCATTACTAAAGCTTGTGTAAAAGCCAAGGAGATGACGTCAAAGGAGAGTCAAATTATAGGACGTAAAATTTCTGGCCAGCGAGTTTGACCTACATTTTTAAAACAATACAGGTTTGAATGCTGACATTATCTTGGCCAATAAAAAGAGATACAGAGAGAGATAGAGAGAGAGAGAGAGAGAGAGAGAGAGAGAGAGAGAGAGAGAGAGTGCTCGCAACACATTCTTCTCTATCCACCACCACAACCACCACCCCGTCACGCACACTATTAGAATTGTCAAAGTGTTCTACGAAAACAAACAGGTTATATTTACAAAAAAAAAAACGAAATATTTTATAACCAGCTGCATTTATTATCGCCGATGAGTCTATAAAACGAAAAATGACTAAGATTAAATAGATTTCAAATACATTTGACTATCGGCCACCGGCGAAATATAACACCGGCAGCTCAACAAGTATTTGTTGAAATTAGACTTGAAGACGACCATTCACATGTGCAAGTTGTGGTCCTGATGTCGACAAAGTACAAAATAGATTTCGTGGTCCAGTCGGGGAAACCCTTTTCTCTTCCCTACAACTTCTGTCTTTGTTTTATCGTTATTTCCATCACAAGTGCTCGGTTGAGCTCCAATCTCTGGTCCCCCCACGCTAATCTTTCACGAAAAACACCCGTCTAGCTGAAACCACTGTCAATAATTTCCCCCATTCTTTATCTGTGCCAAAATCAAAACTGAAATCCCATGGACAAAGCTTCTTTCTTAGAAGTGCACGCCTGTGGAACTCTCTTCCGTTTACCTGTTTCCCACCTGACTACAAATTGGATGTCCTCAAGTCCAACATAAACAAATTCCTGATGTACCGCCCCCTTAAGTAAGACACTTTATCAAATCTCCATTACTAACGATTACTGCGATACTATCCCATTGATTACTGTACACGCAATAACCCTTATTCCCGAGTGGTTTCCGGGCCTTGATAGATGGTGACTCGCATTTAAAGAAAAAAGGCTCTCTGGCAAGAACTTGGTTATTTTGATGACCTTTTATCTGTCAAGCTGCGTAGCACACCTTTGCCCCTCTCTTCGGGTTTGAGAACGTTTATTACTGCGCCCTCATCGGAAAATGATAACGGAGCGGTCCTGGGAATTTTAACATGCTACAGAGTGGAATGATATACTTGTCACCCTAATAAAAAACAACACACACACACACACTACAGCTATATTTTAAAACTTTTATTGAAATATCAATTCAAGTAACTGACATCTATTTAATGTATTCGCCTTCAACCTCAATTATAGCTTCGATAGTGGTCCGGAACTGGGAGCATGCCTTTTCCACAAGAGCTCAGGAAATACTCGGCGGATGGCGATGATCAGGCAAGCTTTGATGTTATGGGAGGTCATGTAGGTAATGTTCTCGACGTATGACCGAATGTAGTAGTCAAGCGGGTCCAGATGTAGAGAGGGTGGGGGGGGCTAATGGGTTTCTTTAGACTTGTTGGCCGGCGCCGATTCCTGCTGTCACATCCAAGGTTTGCCATCGGCTACCTGATTGTCAAAGGTCATCCAACCAGCTAATAACCTCGAGTTCGGATGTGTCTAACTGATGAGCCCAAATGAGGGCGAAACTCGAGTATTGGACTTCCAGTTCTTTGACTGTCATGGCTCTTGTGGGCTGCGACGTTGTTTGGCTGTGGAATTTATTATATACAATCTCTCACATTCTGAAAATCCTATCATAAGTTGCTCGCTTGGTTAGCATTGCTGGATGGCATCGTCCTTTCGAGTTAAAACTCCTACTTGTGAGACGTCAGCTTGGGGTTATTAGCTGTTTGGATGACCGCGTCCCTTGTTGAGACAAAGTAGGTTCATTTCACAGTCGGATTTCAGCGCGGTTTGCTTGATGTGTGTTGGTTAATAAAAAATCTTGTGTGCGGGGCGTTTGCTCAGTTGGTAGAGTGCTTGTCTTGCATGTAAGAGGCTCGGGTTTCGAATCCTGCGTTCGGATGTGTCTAACTGATGAGCCCAAATGAGGGCAAAACTCGAGTCTTGGACTTCCGGTTCTTTGACTGTCATGGCTCTTGTGGGCTGCGACGTTGTTTGGCTGTGGAATTTATTATATTCAATCTCTCACATTCTGAAAATCATATATATATATATATATATATATATATATATATATATATATATACTAGATTGTGGGGCGCCCGGCTTTGCCTGGGCGTAAAATACGCTTAAATATATTTTTATTTGTTCAGATATCGTATATATTATTGTAGAGTAATGATTTCAAAAGTAAAAAAAAAAGTATCCAGGTGAATAGAATAGAAACTGTAGCGTTCAGACGTGGGATGTTACTACTGTCTGAATGTGATACGCATACAAACCGATTAAAAATTAAAAATAAACTACGGTTAAAGTACAAAATGTTTAACGACTTCTTTAAATGCTGACCAATTTTTAACCTCTTAGAAACAATTTTAACCGGATAATGATCCATAAATGAGCGGCCCGTAAAAAAAATTGAATTTACTAACCGCCACATCTTTTGTTTTAATCAATCCCCTCCAGTCCCTATTTACTTGGTTCGGCACAAAGACAGTGTAAGATACAACGTTGGTTTTAATGTGGGGGTGGGGATCTCGCTTCACAAACAGAGGCATCTGGGCCTGGGACAAAAACAAAACTTGCATCACTTTAGAAAGATTTCCTTTTCATTACTGAGGACAGAAAAGAAGAAGATTAATATCAGAACAGATACTTCACTTTTATCCTAGACTAAGTCTATCAATAATCTCCTGTCAATACTATTCAAGAATATCGATTATTGATTCTTTTTTTTCTTTACCCGTCCCCCATCAATTATCGTTTTTTTATTTCGTATCAAATAACATACCATAGAATTAACTCCTTGATATTATTAACTACTTGGGTACAGACAACATGAGTGCCATTTTTTTTTTACACAGTGATCACCACTTATCAAGGCCCAGATGCCACTCAGGGATAAGGGTTATTGCAAGTACATTACGTTAGTGTGGAGATTTGATGAAGTGTTTACTTAAGGGGAGCGGTTCATTAGGAATTTGTTAACGTTGGACTTGAACACATCCAAGTTGTAGTCCGGTGGGAAGCAGGCAGACGGAACAGAGTTCCACAGGCGTGCAGTTTTAAGAAAGAAGCTTTTTTCATTCCCATTTGGGTAATGTATAATAACTAAGGCTTACTGAACTCTTCTTGGATTTACTAATCGCTTTTCGATCTCACTGGATATTTGCAACCAAAAGTATTACTGAGATTTTTTCCATTTTCTTATAAACTTTTATTATGTTTCAAAAACTTTTTTCTCGACTGTTTTCAAAAATTGCGCTAAAATAGATCTTTACCTACACTTACCTTTTTGCTAACGATTTTTTTTTCCTCTAAGGAGAAGAGCTTATCTTTGAAACTCCATGGAATAAGAAACCTTTCACCTTTATTTCACAGTCAATGGAATATTGTAAATTCAGTTCTACAATTTCTGGACGTTTCTACACACACACACACACGCACACACACGCACACACACGCGCACACACGCACACACACACACACGCGCACACATGTACACACACATGCACACACACATATATACATAGATATAAAATTGTAAATTCAGTTCGACAATTTCTGGACGTTTCTACGCACACACACGCACACACACGCGCACACACGCACACACACGCGCGCACACATGCACGCACACATGCACACACACATATACATAGATATAAAATTGTAAATTCAGTTCTACAATTTCTGGACGTTTCTACACACACATACACGCACACGCGCACACGCACACACACGCGTACACACGCACACACACACGCGCACACATGCACACACACATGCACACACACATATACATAGATATAAAATTGTAAATTCAGTTCTACAATTTCTGGACGTTTCTACGCAAACACACACGTGCACACGCACACACACACGCGCACACACACACACACACACGCACACACACATATACATAGATATAAAATTTAATAGAAAAATAAAAAGCTATTTTAATCATGCATTAACATTGAAGCTCGCCCTTCGAGCCAAGATCGCAGCGTAGTATCGGTTCTGATCATGCACTTCTTCATTTTCTGTCCTCACTTAATGGAGGAAGAATTCCTTTATGACTGAGACAATTTTCAGAGTGCCCTTTTTGGGTGAGCTAGATTTTCTCCACATTAAAAACCGACCTTGTGTCTGACCCTGCCCTCGTTGGGAGCCAAGTTAATAGGAACATTAGGGACATTTCTATAAACGGTGTTTCATTCCAAGAGATTCCCATCTGCGGAAGATATTACAAAATTCAACACGGACATATTTGGTAGTAGCAGCCTACACTAAATAAAACACAAAGCTAATCCGTTACAGAAATTCCAAAGACTTTGGTGAATGCCTTCAAACGTTCGCCCTACAACATTAAGAGACAGCTGAGGACCGTACACAATGGTAGAAGACGGGATATGAAGCTAACTGGATTGGTCAAGCAGAAATGATTCGACAGGTCAGGAAAGCCGAACGAGGCAATCAAACAGGACATGACGGCACCCGCTGTCGACAATTGCAAAAGAAATTCGTATAATGCAGATAGGATTTGTCAGCCATTCGTGGACACTTTGAACAAGTCAACTCAAAGCAAACAAATATGGCGAAATATTCTTGCTTGTGACGAGGGGAACACACTCACTCACGAGGCGAGGAATTGTATTAAGCGATTCGCTTTTAAGAATACATTTTATGAGATGTTAAAATATGTTTGCATTCAACTTGTACATACACGGTGGTTCCAACAAATTGTCGCGCATACCGCTCCAGAAGATAGCTCACTACTGATGCAATTCTCTATCATGTTACATTATGGAGTACTGCTGCCACATCTGGACTGGAGCTGCTAAAAAAGCCTATCCTGCCTTGACAGAGTAAAAGTTGACTTCGTAGCCTAGTGGGGGGATGCCATTTTCTCTTCCCTGCAATCTCTCTCCACCAGAAGAGACGTTACGAGCCTATCTTTGTTTTATCGTTATTTCCATCACAAGTGCTCGGCTGAGCTCCAATCTCTGCCCCCCTCGTCACTCTTTCACGATAAACACCCGTCTAGCTGAAACCACTGTCAATAATTTTCCCCACTTTTTATCTGTGCCTAAATCAAAACGTAGATTCCATGAACAAAGCTTTTTTCTTAGAAGTGCACACCTGTGGAACTCTCTTCCGTTTGCTTGTTTCCCACCTGACTACAACTTGGATGTCTTCAAGTCCAATATAAACAAATTCTTGGTGAATTTTCCCCTTAAGTAAGACATATTATCAAATCTCCAAAACTAACTATTACTACGATACTGTCCCGTTGATTACTGTACACGCAATAACCCTTATCATCGAGTAGCTTCCGCGTCTTGATAAGTGGTGACATTCATGTAGCCCAAAATAAATAAATAAATAAATAAAGTAGTTGTAGGCAAGCAGGCTCGAACCTGTACCGTAAAGGAGGAAAAAACGTGAAAAAAAAAAAACGTGGCGTATTTGCTGTTGCATCAATCACCAAACCGGAAGTGACGCAGATTTGAATTAAGTCTAGACACTTGAAAAGAGGCGATGGCTTTCAAAAATATAGGCGAAAAAGCAACCCCTTCCTGTAAAAAAAAGCGGCCAGTTGAGGGTTAAGGAATTAATGCTTTTGGCCAATTTTTCGATATTTGTCCTTCGAAAGGTCGCCTTCAAAATAATACCAATCTCGTGAAAATCCGCCGCCTCTGTCGAAAGTTTTATGCAAACATACATACATACATACATACATACATACATACATTTAAACATACATACATACATACATTTAAACAGACAGGAGATATTTATATTATAGACTAGCTGACAGCTCGACGTTGCCCGGTCCTAAATGACGCACAAATATTATATTTTAATTAATACTGAATTTCTTATTTAATCTAAACAGAAGTCCCGTAGGTATAACACGTAACGTTAAATTATTTTACAAAATTGGAGTAAAAACAAAATCTATCACGTGAACGATCCACGCATGCGCATTCGTGAAGCAGTTGACAAATCGAAGAAAAATCCGATGACTCTCACGCAGCAAATGGGACGATTCCTGACGTCACTTTTGGTCACCAGTTTCTGCTTTTGAACAGTCTGAACCCAAGACTCAAATAGAGACAGCCGTAACTTTGTCCTTCATTTGAGCCGAGTTCCCACTCAACGAACATCGTTTCTATATTTTCTGTTTGTAATAGTCTTCATGTCATCGTTTCAGATTATTCTCCTTTTTTTTGTTTGTTTTTTCTAATCTTTACAGCAAAGCAAATGCTTTCATAAGAAGACATTATGGAGGTCAACCTGTGAACATCCACGTAAAACCACTGCCAAGGATCGTCCACGGGTCTTGTTTGTTGCCGTGGCAATATAATTTGATTGGAAATATATCACAGTAAATACGTAGTCTCAAGAGCTTAAAGTCTAAACTGCTGTTGTAACGTTACCCAACACGTTGTAGTCTCAGTCGTAACGTAGACCAAAAATAGAAAAGAACTTCAACTAGCGTTCTCTTTATAACAACGTGATTTAGTTCCTCATTGTTCCGGCCGTGATGTCACCCACGTGATCAACTTCTCGCACGTGCTCGCAAGCGGGATGCACGCCTCTAACGTGATCTTGAACGTGATCTACGTCTCTAATGTGATCGTTCTTTATAAAGTCTTTATTTTTCCCTACCGGTGCCGTCATTTTGCATGCACTTGCATACGCGCGTCTGCGCTACGTTACAGTGTAACGGCATGATATTTATAGTGCAAAGAATGAATAACTTCAATTCAATGATTTCATCAATTTTCAATATGGCTGCTGCCAGAGATAAGGACAACTACATTCTTGTAACCATGCATCATTCACAAGCAAATTGTTCTTTTTTTTTCTCATTTTCATGCCAAAACGAAAATCTTTATTTAGCAAATTATCTGTAAAAGACAATACGCAGTCATTTTCAACTGCATCAAAGCACAAATCTTACACAAAACGTAATTTCTTTTCTCAAGCCAATGACATTTCTATACATGAAAATATGAAGACAACATTAAACAAATTGAATTGCCGAATATGATGGAATGATAGAGATGGTGTTTATTTGCTCCCCCACATGATGGAATGATAGAGATTCAGGAGATGAATGTCAATTCGCTCTCAGCCAAACTAGCCTTTTTCATGCGTTAAATACACAAACTAGCCTTTTTCATGCGTTAAACTAGCCTATTTCATGCGTTAAACTAGCCTTTTTTATGCGTTAAACACATAAACTAGCCTTTTTCATGCGTTAAACTAGCCTTTTTATGCGTTAAACTAGCCTTTTTCATGCGCTACACACACAAACTAGCATTTTTCATGCGTTAAGCTAGCCTTTTCCATGCGTTAAACTAGCCTTTTTCATGCGTTAAACACACAAACTAGCATTTTTCATGCGGTTAGATGCGCTAAACACACAAACTAGCATTTTTCATGCGTTGAACTAGCCTTTTTCATGCGTTAAACTAGCATTTTTCATGCGTTAAACTAGCCTTTTCCATGCGTTAAACTAGCCTTTTTCATGCGTTAAACACACAAACTAGCCTT
Organism: Euprymna scolopes; assembly: GCF_053919585.1. Classification (NCBI taxonomy): domain Eukaryota; kingdom Metazoa; phylum Mollusca; class Cephalopoda; order Sepiida; family Sepiolidae; genus Euprymna; species Euprymna scolopes. Next base: position 94,580,287 of record NC_136503.1, on the reverse strand, counting down.
TTTCATGCGGTTACATGCGTTAAAAACACAAACTAGCCTTTTTCATGCGTTAAACTAGCCTTTTTCATGCGTTAAAAACACAAACTAGCCTTTTTCATGCGGTTACATGCGTTAAAAACACACTCTATTTCCTAATGTACAGGCTGTCCAAAAAGTGACTGAATGGTTTTGAATTTATTTAGATTCGTTATTTTTTGATATTGTAAAATTCAAACAATCTTTATTTACGAAAAATAATGTCTTTTAAATGTTGCCCATCTACACACTTTTAAATGTTGCCATCTTCGCATATTTCTGCTCTTTCCAAAACATTATTCATGACACATTGCAGAATCTCTGGATTGCGATTTAACTTCCTTATTTCGTTCCTGATGTTTTCCTTCAATTTGTGTATAATTTTGTGTACAACTATTCGTCACGATTTCTATTTTGCTTAGAATATAATCAGCGGACGAAAATAATGAAACAATTAAAATACGCTACGATTGTCTTCTCCAATTATTTTGCTATCGTGAGCGACAAAACAGTTTGATGCTGGTATAATAATCGGAGCTTCATGTGTGTAAAACACGAATAAAAGTGCTCGAATTTACCTCAACTTAAAATAGAAAGCAGGGAGATAGTTGCTGATCTGTTTTCTTGGAGTTTTGCGAACACAGTTGTAGAGATGCGAATATATATATATATATATATATATATATATATATATATATATATATATATATATATATATATATACTAGCATTTCAGCCCAGCGTTGCCCGGGTGTTTGAATGTGTATGTTGAGCAAAAAAAAAGTGGTAGTAGGAAGGCAGGCTCGAATCCGTACCGCAGAGGAGGAAAAGAACGGGGAAAAAACCTGACGTCTATGCTGTTCAGACCACCGCCAACCCGGATGTGATATTTTTTTAAATTAAGGCTAGACAATCGAAAGGAGAGGATGACAAAAAATATCGGCGGAAAAAGCGACCTCCCCTGTAGAAAAGTGTCCAGTTTAAGGTGAACATATTAATGTCCTTTTTTTTCGATATTTGTGGTCTGAAAGGTCGAACTTCAAAACGATACTGATCATGAGAAAATCCGTCGTCTCTGTCGAAAGTGTTGTGCAGACATGCAAACATACATACATTATATATTGGTAACTAAACATTTTCGACCCAAACCGATTAAAAAGCTTGCCCTATATCTGAATCCCCTTTAAGCAAAAATCTCTGAATTACCTTTATGTAAAATTTCAAATGTTTAGACCAGAAATTGTCTGAATAATTTGGTAGAGACCGCAGACGTCAATTTTTTTAAAATTTGACCCCTATAATGACCCACTTAAAATTTATTGTTTTGGGCTCAAATCAAGTTATTAAGTTAGATCCATATCCAAGGAACCTATATCTAAAATTTCAAGTGTTTAGACCCAAAATTGTTGGAGGAGTTTTGTAGAGTTTTCAAAAGTGAAATGGTTTTCTGGCCGAAAACAGATCAGGTAGATTTTCTCAAATCTCAGTACCCTGTATATCAAATTTCGAGTCTGTAGACTTAAAATTGACAGAGTTATAGCGTAGGAAAATGTACACACACAGACAGACAGATACACAGACAGACACAGACACGTTCATATATATATATATATATATATATATATATATATATATATATATATATATATATAGTAAGTTATAAAATGTATATGGCAATTAAGCTTCACTGAATATTCCGCGTTTCATCCACTCTAGGATTCTTCAGGCTTATGCGAGAATTCTGTGGTCGTTTGTCGTTTTTATATGCGAATCTTATATTGAGATTTTAGTTAGCCAATCAGCTTTCTAGTATCCAGCGCGCCCTTCCTATCAGCCAATGAGAATGCCTTTATCGAACAAAGGCCTATATGACCTCTGGTTGACCTGTTCCTTTGTGTGTGCCCTATTTAGCCTGGATATTTGCTTCTTGATCTGTTTTAAATCTAGGTTAGTGTTTTTTATGTTTGTTTATATATAAATATATATATGTGTACACACATATATGTACACATATATATACATATATATATATACATATATGTGTGATCGTTCATGTATATTCATGTTTATTTAATCTATTAATTTGTTTATTTTCTATTGTTTTTGTTAGTTTTAAAACTATTATGTATCGCTAAAACCCGAATAACAAGAAATATTCCGTAGGTATGACTTCCTTAGATTTCAAAACTCGATACTATGACCACAAAAGTACATTCAACAATTAAAAAAAACACCGTATGAAAACAACACAAGCGAATAAATACTGGGAACTCAAGAAAAGCGGACATTCGCTGATAGTCGAATTGAAAATAATAAGACAAGCTACCACGTGTAGGGACCTAGACGTCCCATGTAGATTATGCCTTCATGAAAAATTTGCTATCCTCTACTTTAAAGAACCCCAACATCTATTAAACTGTAGAAGAGAAATAGCAAACAACTGTGTTCACAAGTTAAAATTTACTCTCGGATAGCGATACATAATAGTTTTAAAACTAACAAAAACGATAGAAAATAAACAAATAAACAAATTAAATAAACATGAATATACATAAACGATCACACATATATGTATATATATATATATATATATATGCGCATATAATGGTGTACACATATATATATTTATATATATATATATATGTGCATATATGTGTGTACACACACACACATATATATATATACACTAACATTAATAAAAAAAAACACTAACCTAGATTTAAAACAGATCAAGAAGCTAAATATCCAGGCTAAATAGAGCACACACAAAGGAACAGGTCAACTAGAGGTCAAATAGGCCTTTGTTCGATAAATGCATTCTCATTGGCTGATAGGAAGGGCGCGGTGGATACTAGAAAGCTGATTGGCTAACTAAAATCTCAATAGAAGATTCGCATATAAAAACGACAAAAAACCACAGAATTCGCGCATAAGCCTGACGAATCCTAGAGTGGATGAAACGCGGAATATTCAGTGTAGCTTAATTGCCATATACATTTTATAACTTACAAACTAGATCTACCTACGTATTTAGCACTTTTGAAGTAAATACTTAAAGTTTACGCATAAATTTATACTTTCGTATATTAATTTTATGTTAGTAAATGAAGTAGTCATATATATATATATATATATATATATATATATATATATATATATATATATATATATATATATATATTAGCAATGGGTGCCCGGGTGTTTGGAGGTGTATGCTGAGTAAAAAAAAAAAAATACGATCAATTTTTTAAATCTTTGGCCCCTATTATGACCCGTTAAAATTTATTGTTTTAGGTTCAAATCAATTAATTAGGTTAGATCCATGTCCAACGAACCAATATCTAAAATGTCAAGTGTTTAGACCCAAAATTGTCGGAGGAGTTTGGTAGAGTTCTCAAAGGTCAAATCGTTGAACTTTGACCTGTTAACAGTAAAATTTCCGGCCGAACCCCGATCACATAGATTTTCCCAAATCTCAGTACCCTTTATATCAAATGTCGAGTCTGCAGACTAAAAACTGACAGAGTTATTGCATAGGGAAATGTACACACACAGACAGACACGCAGACAGAAAGATACACAGACACGCTATATATATATATATATATATATATATATATATATATATATATATATAATAAATTCCACAGCCAAACAACGTCGCAGCTCACAAGAGCCATGACAGTCAATGAACCGGAAGTCCAAGACTCGAGTTTCGCCCTCATTTGGGCTCATCAGTTAGACACATCCGAGCCCAAATGAGGGCGAAACTCGAGTCTTGGACTTCCGGTTCGTTGACTGTCATGGCTCTTGTGAGCTGCGACGTTGTTTTGCTGTGGAATTTATTATACAATCTCTCACATTCTGAAAATCCTAATATATATATATATATATATATATATATATATATATATATATATATATATATATATAAACATACCGTTCGCTTGAAAACTGCGTTTCTTACTGCATTTGTAATCTTATCTTCGCTTTCACCATTTCTAAATGTGGTTTCCCATTTTGGCGATTGGCACATGCCCGTCCACTGGTTAGCAATCATAAAAATAGCTAGAAGTAAAGTGTAGTATCTGTTCTGGTGCTACACTTCATCATTCCTGTCCTCGATCAGCGGAGAAAAAATCCTTCTAGACTGCGGCAGTTTTTATTTTTGTTCCTATCCAGAGTCGAACTGGGTTTTTCCCACATTAAAAACCGACCTTGTCTCTACCTCTACCCTAGTGAGAGGCAAGTAAATATTATCGATTATAAAAAGAAAAAAAAAACAAGGCAGAGTCAAAAGAAGTTACACTAACCCTGTTATATTATGCATAAATCAGTTTAATAAAGACTCTAAGTTCAAAACCCTTTAGTGACTTTCTGGATTATCTGTATATATATATATATATATATATATATATATATATATATATATATATATATATAGTAAGTTATAAAATGTATATGGCGATTAAGCTACACTGAATATTCCGCGTTTCATCCACTCTAGGACTCTTCAGGCTTATGCGCATAAGCCCGAAGAGTCCTAGAGTGGATGAACCGCGGAATATTCAGTGTAGCTTAATCGCCATATGCATTTTATAACTTACTAACTAGCTCTACCTACGTATTGAGCACTTTTGAAGTAAATACTTAAAGTTTACGCATAAATCTATACTTTCGTATATTAATTTTATGTGAGTAAATAAAGTAGTTATATATATATATATATACAAAAAGAATATATATATTATGTACAAGTAAATACTTATATATACATATATATATATACACATATATATATATATATATATATATATATATATATATAAGTGAATTTAGTTTACAAACAAATGGCTACACATAAGCATACATGTTTCAGCGAAAACCCAGTACGGGAATCGCTTCGTCAGGCCAAGGACATCTCATTGTGTAGCCATTTGTTTGTAAACTAAATTCACTTATTTTGGCTCTGTCTAAACATTGAGTACTCTTTTGGTGGACACACTTATATATTTTGTTTTGAACAAACAAATAATTACTACCAATACTATATATATATATATATATATATATATATATATATACATATATATATATATATATACATATACATATATATATACACACAGACACAAACAAACAATATATATGATATTATGTACAAGTAGATACACACACACACACACACACACACATATATATATATATATATATATATATATATATATATATATATATATATATATATACACCGGAATAACCATTACTAAGGCCCGGAGACAACTCGAGAATAAGGGTTTGATAGGTATACATTATTCAATGTGATTTTAGCGTAGTAGACATAAGTTTTAGGAATTTTGTAAATTGTATTACTTAGGGGACGGTTTATTAAGAATTTGTTTATATTGAACTTGAAGACAATCAGGTTGTAGTCAGCTGGAAAGCAGGCAAACAGAATAGAGTTCCACAGGCGAGCAGTTCTAAGAAAAAGCTGTGTTCATGGAATCTACATTTGGGTTTAGGCACAGATAAAGAGTGTGGGAAATTATTGATAGTGGTTTCAGCTAGCCGCGTGCTTTTTGTGAACGTTTGGAGGTGGGGGGGGCATAGATTGAAGCTCAGCTGAGCACTTGCCATGAAAATAACTATAAAGCAGAGACAGGCTCGCAACTTCTCTTCTATGGGACAGAGTTTCTATGGAAGAGAAAAATGCACCCCCACTAAGCTTCGAAGGCTATTTTGAATAATTTCAAGGCAGGATAAGATGCCTCTAGCTGCTCCTGCCCAGATGTGGGAACAGTACTCCATCGTTGGACGTACCTGTCTTTTATATGGGTTAAGAATTGCATCAGGAGTGATATATCAACTGGAACGGTAGAAGGATCCCACCATTTTTCCAACGACCTTGCCAATGGATTTGATATACGTGTTCCATTACAGGTTAGGAGTGAAGATCAAGCCCAGAAGCTTGTCAAAACATGAAGCCTCCTCAAGACGAGAGCAATCGATTTCAACCGATGCCAGATTGGCATCAGATCGTAGATGGTATAGAGATAGAAGCTTGGTTTTAATGCATTGAAAGTAAACAGCCACCTGTTACCTCATTGTACCACTTGCTCAAGAGATATCTCAGATAATCTCAGAGAACTTGGTCGTTTATGGTCTTTGATGTGTTGCCATAGATTGTAGTGTCGTCAGCATAAATGTCTACGAATGATATAAGGATTTGAATATAAGTGGGGAATACTTTCACAAGAAACACTCGTCTAGCTAAAACCACTATCAATAATTCCCCCCACTCTTTATCTGTGCTTAAACCTAAACGTAGATTCCATGAATAAAGCTTCTTTCTTAGAACAGCACGCCTGTGGAATTCTCTTCCGTTTTCCTGCTTTCCAGCCGACTACAATATGGTTGTCTTCAAGTCTAACGTAAACAAGTTCTTGATGAGCCGTTCCATATAAGTTAACAAATTTACCGAATTTTTCTTTACTAATGATTACTATATTTTCCAATTTCTACTGTACACTCTTTAACCCTTATCCTTGAGTGGCATCTTGGCCTTGATAATATGGTGATACCTGTGTAAAAAAAAAAGAAAAAAGTGATTTCAAACAGCGGTTTTTCTTAATATCTGTAAGTGACACTCAATATGGTTTCCATTCTGCTAGATCTACAGCAGATGTGCTTACAGTTATATCTCATATGATTAGCAAATCTCTCGACGGAGGCAACCTTTCTAGGGCAATTGCTCTTGGCATATGTAAGGCCTTTGATAGGGTATGGCATAAATGTTTACTTCACAAGATCTCTAGCTATGGTATAGCTGGAAATGTTTTCTCAATTATTAAATCATTTCTTCTGGGCTTGACCATTACTCCTGATCTTAAATGGAACACGTACATCAAATCTGTTGCCAAGGCCGCTGGAAAAAAAGTGATTTCAAATGCGTGTAAACAAAACTATTGATAAGAAAGTTAGTGATTGAAGAACATAATATGGATTTGAAACCTGATTTGTTTCGTTTCATCATTTTTTTATACTGGGTTAAAAGAATCCCAGGTAAATGGAGAGGAAGAACATTCTTTTATTGTTTAAATTTTATGTAGTGTTATAGAAGATGCTGTAGATGTTCCCCGTTGACATCTAATATTTTCTAGGCACAGTTAAAAAGTAAACAGTGGAAGCCGACATTCTTATGTATTAAATCTGCTTATCTTTCATAACTTTAGCAATTTTTAGCTTGTTTTATAAAGAAAACAGCGGTTTTTCTAAATATCTGTAAGGAATTAAAGGAATGTTGTAAATATGTACTTTATTTCTGCCTAGTTTTTAGCTTGTTCAATAAAGTAAACAGTGAAAGCCGATGTTTTTATGTATTAAATATGCTTATCTTGCATGACTTTAGCAATTTTTAGCTTGTTTTATAGAGAAAACAGCATTTTTTTAAAATATTTGTATATTAAAGCGGTTTTTTCTAAATATCTGTAAGTAATTAAAGGAATGTTGTAAATATGTACTTAATTTCTGCAGATACTGTATATTCTCCTGTTTGCGTTGGTAATTTTTTTATTAGTTTGTCTAGATTGCGAGGACTAGTTGCATAAACTTTTGTTTTAAAGTCCCCCCAAAAGATAAAAATCACATGATGACAAGTTCGGGAAATGTGTTGGTTATAACCCTTTGCTTATTGTTATCTCTTCCTAATGTAATTAACTTGTTTTAGCGATTTGTGAGACGTGTGGCATATAGTGCTATCGTGTTAGAAAAAGAATTGCATTTTGTCTTGTGGTGTCAGTTGGTCATTAAGAGAAATATTAGAGAGATCGGGCTACTTTTAAGTGGATCACCCTATATAAAAGCCTGTAAATAATTTCTGGAAAATTATTGAAAGCACCACGTATATCTTGTTAAATGTAAATACATTTATAAGGAGGTATCTGTCTTTTAGCTAGTACGAAGACAAATATTCAATGTTATATTTGGGAAATGGATTTGCCTAATTCGTCTTTCGCAACATAAATGTTTTTAAATAACCAATTTTGCACAACGAGACAAACGAAAAATTCCAAATTATGTATTGAAGAAAATAACAAAACGGATTCAAAAAGTGTATCTCGTATTTGAAGTGTCATTTGCGTTCGATAGTAATGCGGTTTTCTTGGTGTTTTATTTTTAGAAAACACGTTTGCAAAATGGATGGTGTAAAGACGTGGCCATTCGACTGGCGCAATGTTAATTTCTATTTTCAAACGCCACCATGCCAGACAAAAAAGATACGTTTTCAAAATTAAGCATACAAACATATAAAAAGAAATATTATAAACTTTACAGTGACAGAAGACCGGAAATATTATTTTTAACTTAAACGTGACAGACCAATGAAAAGGCGAATGGTGACTTAACTGTAAAGAGGCTTCTATTGGAAGGAAACAAACTAACGGAATCTTTTGTATGTCAAACAGAGAAAATACATTGTAATATATACATATATATATATATATATATATATATATATATTTTGTGTACAGAAAGTTGTTAGTTGAGACAGGTCATTGGTACCGTCGGTTTCAAGCCCGATAATAAGGCCCGTTTAAGGTATCCTTATCGAGCTCTCTTCAGCCAATATTCGTCTCGAATATACCTTAAACGGGCCTTATTATCGGGCTTGAAACCGACGGTACCAATGACCTGTCTCAACTAACAACTTTCTGTACACAAAATATAAGTACGCTCTTAAAATTTGGATTTTCCTTTTAATTGAGCACTCTGCTGGAATTCTTTTTCCAAAAAAACTAATCATATATATATATATATATATATAGAGAGAGAGAGAGAGAAAGAGAGAGAGAGAGAGGGGGAGAGGTAAACAGATAGACAGACAGACAGACAGATATAAAAAGGAACAAATTGAGTCATGTGTTAATCAACGTTTCGTCTTTATTCGAGAATTCCACTGTATGAAATAAAGACGAAACGTTGATGAACGCATAATTCGGTTTGATACTTTTTCGTCAGAATACTATTTCCATTATTCTCATCATATATATATATTTATATATATATATATATATATATATATAAATGCAATTTTTTCTTTGTGTCAGTTCATTCCTTATAGACTCCGAAACTGCTGAACAGATATTCTTTAAAATGTACTGAACTTTAGCGTATAACAATGATAGAACAATAGGGCGTGAAAATTCTACTGTGGGTAAGTTGATAGAATTTTTTTTTAAATTATTTTTTTTTTGTACGACGTGGTCCGTAGGTTCAAACTCCGCGCGTAAATTTTTTCCTTTTTTTTTTTTTCATTAACTTCAAAGAATTCTATAAGACTTGAAAATTAACGTGCTTTTAATTTAACTTTTTGCATGACGTCATCTGTAGGTTCAAACTCCACACGTAAATTTCTTAATGTTTTCTTTGTCGTTCATGAAAAGAAGGTTATATAAAAACAATTTTATAAAAGAAAATGTAGGTTCTCTAGATTACATATTCGTTGATCATCATTCAATCCCGGGCAACGTCGGGTTTCCCTGCTAGTATATATATATATAAAATAAAAATGCAAAATAGAAACTAGAACGCAATATATATATATATATATATATATATATATATATATATATATATATATATGTATTTTTAACATAATGGATATTAGATACATAAATTGGAAAGAAATTAAAAAACCAAAAAAATACGAAAATAAGGCTAACAAAAAGAAAATATAGATATATAAAAATCCCATGGAAAAATTTTTAAAGATGGCAACCTCGATAAAAAAATTCCATCCCCATGTGAGTTTTTAAAAACAAATTTTGACTGCAATTAATTTGATTTTAATTGTCTCTGAAGAGAACGGTAAAAAATGAAGATTCGGTATGCTATAATTAAAACAACCGTTTGTCTTTTTACCCTTCGAAACAGCTGTCAGACTAAGGAGAAAAAAATATATAATAACATGTCTTAAAAATAATAAAAACAAAAATTGTGTACTAATAAATAAAAGGTGTTGTTTTTCTGATTATATAAATATATATATATATATATATATATATATATATATATATATATATATATATATATATATATATATATATATATTTACCAGGGGTGAAAAAACCGAATTAGAGTGCAGTATATAGGAAATTTATTACTTTGAGTGCAGAATGAGTTTACAAATTGTTTCAGCTAGAGGAAAATCCTCAAAGAGAGGAAATATCCAACTAGCATCTATGAATTCTGACGATGCTAGTTGGATATTTCCTCTCTTTGAGGATTTTCCTCTAGCTGAAACAATTTGTAAACTCATTCTGGACTCAAAGTAATAAATTTCCTATATATATATATATATATATATATATATATATATATATATATATATATATATATATATATATATATATTGCATTCTATTTTCTCAAGTTGACATGTAAAAGTTAAATATGATCAACGAATATTTTACACTCTCATATTTTTATTGTCATCGAAATCAGTGAAATCGACCATTTTTCAGTCAAATTAATTGCCTGCTCTAGAACGTGACTCATCAAAATTCACCGGACGGAAGTTTCACATGCCTCCCCGCAGTGACTTAGTCCACAGCACATTGCATTGCACTGTACAGAACCTGCTGTCGATAAAAGTATTTTTTTCATATATAATGGCTTGAATGAAAGTTAAAAATGCAAGAGTCAAGTATCCTTGTTCAACTGTGTTCTAAACAGAAACACTCCTTTGAATTCGCCCCTATCATTTCAAATCACTTATTGTCGATTTGAAATGTCTTGTTGCTTGTTGCTTGTTGCTTTCGTGGTTATATTAGCTTGAATTTGAGCTATAATTAAAAAAATAAGTTAAGCATCATGGTGCTTTTAACAAAAACAATTAATTCGTGCGCGCCTCTGTTATATCAAACAACCTTCTATTGATTTTATATGTTCGGCCTTTAAGCTTGTGCGGTTTTAAAACTTCTTAAATGGCCTTGTGATATAGGGCTGCATAAAGTATTAGCTATGGAAAATATCGCCTGTTCTTTCAATTATCGGGTTATTTCGATTATTGGGTTATTTCGATTATTGGGTTATTTCGATTATTGGGGTATTTCGATTATCGGGTTATTTCAATTATTGGGGTATTTCGATTATTGGGTTATTTCGATTATTGGGTTATTTCGATTATTGGGTTATTTCGATTATTGGGTTCTTTCGATTATTGGGGTATTTCGATTATTGGGTTATTTCAATTATTGGGGTATTTCGATTATCGGGTTATTTAGATTATTGGGTTCTTTTGATTATCGGGTTATTTAGATTATCGGGTTATTTCGATTATCGGGTTATTTCGATTATCGGGTTATTTTGATTATTGGGTTATTTCGATTATTGGGTTATTTCGATTATTGGGTTATTTAGATTATTGGGGTATTTCGATTATTGAGTTATTTCGATTATCGGGTTATTTCGATTATTGGGTTATTTCGATTATTGGGTTCTTTCGATTATTGGGTTATTTAGATTATTGGGTTCTTTCGATTATTGGGTTATTTTGATTATCGGGTTATTTAGATTATTGGGTTCTTTCGATTATTGGGTTATTTTGATTATTGGGTTCTTTCGATTATTGGGTTATTTAGATTATTGGGTTCTTTCGATTATCGGGTTATTTCGATTATTGGGTTCTTTCGATTATCGGGTTATTTCGATTATTGGGTTATTTCGATTATTGGGTTCTTTCGATTATTGGGGTATTTCGATTATTGGGTTATTTCGATTATTGGGTTATTTAGATTATTGGGTTATTTCGATTATTGGGTTATTTAGATTATTGGGTTATTTCGATTATTGAGTTATTTCGATTATTGGGTTATTTCGATTATTGGGTTCTTTCGATTATTGGGTTATTTCGATTATTGGGTTCTTTCGATTATTGGGTTATTTAGATTATTGGGTTCTTTCGATTATCGGGTTATTTCGATTATTGAGTTCTTTCGATTATCGGGTTATTTCGATTATTGGGTTATTTCGATTATTGGGTTATGTAGATTATTGGATTATTTAGATTATTGGGTTATTTCGATTATCGGGTTATTTCGATTATTGAGTTCTTTCGATTATCGGGTTATTTCGATTATTGGGTTATTTCGATTATTGAGGTATTTAGATTATTGGGTTATTTCGATTATTGGGTTATTTCGATTATTGGGTTATTTCGATTATTGGGTTTTTTCGATTATCGGGTTCTTTCGATTATCGGGTTATTTAGATTATTGGGTTCTTTCGATTATCGGGTTATTTCGATTATCGGGTTATTTCGATTATTGGGTTATTTAGATTATTGGGTTCTTTCGATTATTGGGTTATTTCGATTATCGGGTTATTTAGATTATTGGGTTCTTTTGATTATTGGGTTATTTAGATTATTGGGTTCTTTCGATTATTGGGTTATTTTGATTATTGGGTTATTTCGATTATCGGGTTATTTCGATTATTGGGTTATTTCGATTATTGGGTTATTTCGATTATTGGGTATTTCGATTATTATTATATCAACTATATACATTTGGAATTTATATATAACAGGTATTAAGACATGCGGTGAGCATTTTTATCAGTTTTGGGGCGGAAATTTGGCTTCCAATAAATTAAAGATGGAAGAGTTGACTTCTGCAAATTCTATCAAATTTCTCCGCCTATTTTGGATCTAAATACTTTAAATTTTAGATGTAGGTTACCTGGACATAAGCCCAATATTTCATATATATATATATATATATATATATATATATATATATATATATATATATATATATATATACTAGAAAAAGTACCCGTCGTTGACTGGGTTCAAAAACAGCCTACAGAAAATGGACTCTGATTTATGAAAGTATGATAGGTTATGAAAAGAAAGGGTTGTAAAGAGATAGCTTCGAATTTGGGGGTATCAAAACCAAAGCAAAATATGATGAAAGTAAAAATAAAATGGATAAACCCCATAATTTATTATACCATACCTGTTCACACTGAAACACTTATCACAATGTTCTGTGGATCTATATTAAAAAACCTTGTTAAACTTTGTGACATATTTCCATTCTATGGAGGTCAGGCGCGAACGAACACCCCATAATTTTATTGTACCATATTTCTTCAAAATGAAACATAATTATCAAAGTATACTTACGCAGATAGATACGAAAAGTCTTTATTAAAGTTTGTGCCTATTTCCATTCTATGGAGGCCAGGTGCGAACGCAGACTCCACAATTTTATTATACCATCCTTATTTAAGTTAAAACATACTAATCATGGTATTATTATGTACATCTATATCAAAAACACTTGTAAACTTTTTTTTTTAGTTTTAATTTTTTTATTTCCATACTTTGTGGACCAGGCGCGTACGTAGACCCCACAATTTTAATGAATCATCATTATGCCATATCAAATATACTCATTCCTGTGTTTCGATACATCTTCTATCATTATATGGGATCAGTTTTCTATAATAGTCAACCACATAGGAGCCTATTCGTGACCAGACACACAGACGTTCAGCTTTATATTATATATATATATATATATATATATATATATATATATATATTGAGAGAGAGAGAAAGAGCGGTCTGTTAATACACACGCACTCACTCACGTGCGCGAACACACATACACACACAGGGATACATATATAGAGAGAGAGACAGAGACAGAGCGAGAGAGAGAAAACAAGAAAAGCTCTCGCTAAAGAGCGTTCAAAATATTCTAAAAAAAACAATATTATTAAAAGTTTTTTTAGACGTGAAATATTTATCATATTCTAGCAAAACGACAGTATTATTAAGCGATGTGCTTAAAACAGTATTAACCCTCGATTTCGCCATATTTTATATTACAGCTACGAGGCAGATGTTTGCGTCATTAATTAAACGATTTTAAGCAAATTGACTCATGGCCTTTTGTTTAATGTTTCCCCAAACAAAAACAATTAAATAAAAACGTGTAGGAGCAATATTGTTAGTCAAAAGGATAAAAAGAAGCAGACGATTACAGATAGGATTGCATAATCGATGCTTGACTTGTTTAAATTGTTTGGGAAAATCACGGTTCAAAAATTTTTCTGGAATCCAGCGGGCTAATTTACGTCACGTAATAAACATATATGACTGACGCGTGTGAAATAACCCTGTATATCATGGCTGTATTATTCATAAAAAATAGTCGCAGCATTTCTAGTATAACATCTCTCTCTTTCTAGCAGTCAAAATAAAAACAAAAAAAGATGTAAGAACAACACACTTTCAGAAGTAGTTGAAAACACAGCGGGCGCATTTTCGCCACATTTTTTTATTGTCGTTTAACCCCAAACAAGGCACAGGACAACTTATTCGGAAGGAGCTACTATTTAGGACCAGATTTGCAAGGATACTATCTATGGAGTTGTTTGTTCACATTACACTTGATTTTTTCGGCGGCGGTTGTTTGTTTTCAAAATGGCGGTGATAAAATATGTCCACTCTCGTGTTGCTGCCGCTTCTTCTCTGTTTTTGTCTAGTTACCTCTCTTTTTATTGGGACGGATGACGTCATAACATTCCTGCATGCCATTATTTATTATCTGAAATGTCGGTCAGCCCCCCTGATTAATTTTACCCAGGAATTTCGCGTCATCAATTTTAAACATCTCTGACGTCATCACTGACGCACCTTAATCAAGGATCGTTGCTCTGACCGACTTTTCGTGGGTCTGGCTTCTGTAGATGTCATCTTTGCAAGCCCAGATAGTCAAATGTCTTCTCCGGAACCACATGTGCCATTTGCAACTCCATCTCCTCTATTACACAGAGAGGACAGTTTAGCCATGTTTATAGGGTATGGTGTACTTGGTCTATGCCTAACACTCTGAACAAGATGTTAGTATAGTATCTGTTCTGACACAATATTTCTCTAATTTCTATTCTGGAGGATTACGATTTGTATTTTAGTTTCAACGGATATTTGAGGGTTTCCTGCATTACATATCGACCTTGTGCTTTATTCTGTAATTGTGGGAGAGGGGGAGCGGTAAATTCATCATTCATCGATGCATCTTTTAGAAAATACACTGTTCAGAAACTGGCATTACATTTTCCGAGATGGATTCTAAAATAATTCAAGTCATTAATACAGCCGAACTGTTCTTTAAAAGCATGGCTCGTTTTTTTTTTTTTAAGATAATAAATGTAAGTCGACATTCCGTCCAGACGAATATATTTGGTATTTTATGCAAATAATAGTTTCTGTATTTTACGATGAAATGGAATTAAACATGAATTATTAAAACCTGCTTTTAAAAGCATTTTGTCGATGAGCCATTCCATTTTCTTGAATAAAAGCCATATACATCTATTCATCAGTCTCCTCTCTCTCTCTCTCTCTCTCTTTCTCTCTCTCTCTCTCTCTCTCTCTCTCTCTACATATATATATATATATATATATATATATATAATCGCTGGGCGCCTGGCATCCATCATCATCATCATCATCATCAGGATGGACTTCTTACTCAAACCAATGTGATTCTTCCTCTCCAAGGTTTCCTGTCTTTTATCAGCTGCCTCAGGTCTTCAGGTCCAGCGTTGACGTCGTGTGCTATTTGCTGGATGTCCCCAGAATGTGCTGCTGCCATCGCGCACAGAAATCACTTTTGCGATAGCTACCAACGTAATAGATGTACTGAGACTAAAGCTGCTTTCAGGACTGCCAGAAACCACCGTAAAATAGTAATAAAAAGTGCAAGAAAGCTACATGCTCAGTCCGATAAACCAAAGTAGCTGAGCAGCGGCTTGGTTCCCACCAGTTTTGGCAAATAGCAAACAGAATCCTGAACAGAAGCGTGCGTTCTATCCCAACCATCATCAATGGACCTGAGGTCATCTCGTCAGCATCGGATCAAGCCAAACTATTTGCCAAGAACTTTGAAGCTAATTCTACCCTATGCGTCAAAGGCCATAAACTCCCCCTATTTCCTCCTATAACACACTAGCAACATACAAATATATGTGCGTGATGTCGTCAAGCTAATCAAGAACATATGCTTATGTATATATATATATGTATGTGTGTGTATGTATATATATGCTTGTATATATATATACAAGCATATATATACATACACACATACATATATATATATACTCACACAGAAGCGTATATATATATATATATATATATATATATATCTGGAGTTCGATTCCTAGAAGTAGTCAAGCTACGTTGATGAGGGGTAATTACCTTGAAACGCGCGTTTACGTAGATTACTGTTTTAAAAATAAAAAAATAAATAAAATAGTATATACGTCCAAATAAATTATGGGCGACTTTCGAAGTAAATAAAAATGAGTTTTGAAGCGAACCCACTATTTAACCCTATTTATCCTTAAAAAAAAACAAATCTTCTCTCTCTCTCACTCTCTCTCTCTCTCTCTCTCTCTATATATATATATATATATATATATATATATATACATATATATATATATATATATATGCAATATTTATTATGACACTATATATACATATTTCAAGGTCGTACCATTTGTTTCGATACACCGAAAACAGTAATAATATACTGTGGAAAATCGGTATAATCTCTTCGGCGACAAAGAAAAATCTGGAACTAATGTAAAATGAACCAACATAGAAGAAACGCTAGACGAGCGTTTAAGACTCAGAATTTCATATTTAAAAAATATCGTTTTAAAAACCACGCTAATAGATTATGATTATAGAAGAAAGAAAGGAAGAAAGTGTGTGTGTGTGTGTTTGTGCGTGTGCGTGCGAGCGTGCGAGCGTGCGTGCGTGTGTGTGTGTGTATGTGTGTGTGTGTGTGTGTGCGCGCGCATGCATAGCGGGGAAGGGGGTGCTCGTCTAACGTTTCTTCTATGTTCGTTCATTTTACATTAGTTCCAGATTTTTCTTTGTCGCCGAAGAGATTATACCGATTTTCCACAGTATATTATTACTGTTTTCGGTGTATCGAAACCAATGGTATGACCTTGAAATATGTATATATAGTGTCATAATAAATATTGTATCTTCAGCTCTCACATCTACGATCGAGCACTTTATTGGATTTTTTTCATCACCCCTGGACACGCTATATATATATATATATATATATATATATATATATATATATATATATATATATATATATATATATATAATTATTTACTATAGTAATTATTAAATACTTACATACATTAATGTTTCATCCTTTTAGGAATCATCAGTGCAGGGTGGCACTATTAACACCAGTCGATAGATCCGAACCCGGTCACAGAAGCCATCGCTGACTTCATTATCAAGGACCCAAACGAGAAATACTGTTGAATTAAAACATTTATTTTTTAAGTGTTTTTGAACGTCTGTCAGAGTGATCTAATAATTATATCATGATCTGCACATAAGAGCCTAATTTACCGACTTTTATTTCAACTGAAAGTTCCTAACGATAAAAAACACGTTTCTTTATGGAGCTGACCTAATTATTTACTATAACAATTATTAAATAGCTACAGACACCAATGTTTTATCCTTACGGAAATCATCAGTGCAGAGTGTCCCAATTAACACGTCGATAGATTCGAACCCAGCGACAGAATATATATATATATATATATATATATATATATATATATATATATATATATATAATATCTATCTATATAAGTACTATATATATAAAGTATCTTATCTATATAAGTACTATATATATAAAGTATCTTATCTATATAAGTACTATATATATAAAGTATCTTATCTATATAAGTACTATATATATAAAGTATCTTATCTATATAAGTACTATATATATAAAGTATCTTATCTATATAAGGACAATATATATAAAGTATCTTATCTATATAAGTACTATATATATAAAATATCTTATCTATATAAGGACAATATATATAAAATATCTTATCTATATAAGGACAATATATATATAAAATAAATAAGGACTATCCACTTATCTAGTGTGGCCTTTTCAGATTAAATATGCTTTTAACTCATTTCAAAGTGTTTTTAACATGTTTTATTACCTGTTTTTCTGGTATATATATATATATATATATATATATATATATATATATATATATATATATATATATAGTAATTTATAAAATATATATGGCGATTAAGCTACACTGAATATTCGGCGTTTCATCCACTATAGGATTCGTCAGGCTTATGCGCGCATGAGTAAAGACTTGTTTTCACCGTTTTTAGTTTAGAAAACCATCTTTAACATCTGTGCACTGTGTGAGGCTTAGTGTTATCATGCATTTATGTGTGTACATTTTCACAATCTGCATTCAGATATCAATTTGAAAGCATATGACGAACAATTGTTGCATATTGTCATGGCAAATGATTCAGCAACATCTGTATAATCCCTCTCTGAATCGAATCTTCCTGAATTGCCAAGGTCGCTGGAAAGATGGTAGGATCCTTCTACCGCTCCAGAAGATATCTCCCTACTGATGCAATTCTCTATCTATATAAAAGACAAGTACGTAGGTAGGTAGATACATATATAGATAGGTAGACACATAGATAGATGCATGAATTAATCGATGGACAGATAGATAGATAGATAGATAGATAGATAGATAGATAGATAGATAGATAGATATTGCGACTGATGAAGTGACGAATGCGCTTACTGTCTATATCTCTACCTAGTGGAACGATAAGTATTGCCCTAAAGAAAACAAGACTACAGCCTTCAGTCTCAATTACCGCCTCGATATGGGTCCGGAATTGGCTGGTTCGCTGGTGAGAGCCTGGCGAATACTCAGCGAATATTCGGTGGATGACAGCGATCAGACTGGCTTTGGTGTTTTGGGAGGTCATGTTGGTGATGTATTCAACATATCTCCAAACGAAGTAGTCCAGCGCGTTCAAGTTGATGAAGGAGGAGAGCCAGTTAGAGAAAGGGGACAAAGTCGTAGCGCTATTTCTTAAACTAAGCTTGGGTCTCTTTGGACTTGTGTGCCGGCGCCGAGTCCTGCTCTCACACCCAGAGTTTTCCAACATGCACCTGATTAAACCAGGGGATCGCCACACTCTTCCGCACATCCAGATACATGTGAGTGTTGACTTTCAAACTGATTTTGAAGTTGTGAGGTGGACTGATGTGGCCCTCACTTGAAACCGCACTAAAGACCTAAACCGCAGCTGAAACTCCATTGGGCTATGCCCTCAAGCGTTGAACAGTCCGGATTTGTATTTCTAGGGTGCTGCCCATCGTTCTGTTATCATGACTTGGATCGGTAGAGAGCATGAGTTGTACAGCGGCGCATCTCCGATGTTAGTCGTTGAACATTGTGTCACTTTCAGACATGAAAGAAGGCCCTTATCGCTCTTGAGATTTGTACACAACTGGCCAACTAGTAGATAATCTGCGGCAAAAAATAAAATCAATTTTCATTAAACGGAAATGGAATCATGTATTCTTTTCTAGGGCAAAAGTTTTATCGTTCCAGCCTGTAATATTATATGAAGGAAACTTTGTGTGTGTGTGTGTGTGTGTGTGTGTGTGTGTGTGTGTGTGTGTGTGTGTGTGTGTGTGCTTTCGTTCGCTATGGACTCGAATACGACTTGGTCGATTTTTATGTAATATCACTCGAAGGTACTTTATGTGTCTCACTGTGTTTTGGAGTTTTATATCGGAATGTCTTCAATAAGTATCGATAATCGATAATCGATAATCGATAATCCAAAAAATCTGATGAAAGAAAGAACAGGTGATTTTGCCCAAATTAACACCTTACACAGCCTAGCAGCACAAGTGCATTTGATAAGTGTTAAATGGACACAGGCTGAAAGACCCCACATATAAAATCAACAGTAGGTTCTTTGATAGGACAGTCGCGCGTTCAAAATGAATGTTTGTTTTTTTAGGTGCAAATGCACTATGATAGTTAGACTTTTTTTTACACTGAAATTCAAGCCACTATCACTACACAACTAGCAAGATCAGGAATATAAAACCAGCAACAGGTTCTTTGATGTGGCGGGGGCGCGTTCAAATTGAATGCTTTTGTTTAAAACACAATTGAAGCATGATACTAAAATTGTGCATTTTAAGCTTTTATTCAAACCATTATATATAAAAAATAATTTTATAAAATCAAAAGTAAGTTCTCTACAGTGCAATGTGGACTACAATGTATTATGGATTAAGTCACTGCAGGAAGAGTGCATTAGAAGCTTTTCCCGGTGTTCCGCGATGTGTCCCCAACTAGAGCAGGCATCCAATTGATTTGGTTGAAAAAATGGGCGATTTCACCGATTTTTTTGACGATAAGAATGTGGGAGTGCGAAACGTCGAGACTTCCTGCTTGTAAACAGATACGACAATGTACAGAGAGACAACAATATAGCTAGATAGATTGATCGATAGATAAATCGAAATATAGATATCTAGACCGATAGAACGAAGACTGGATTGTGATGACAAATAGTAAACGTTAGACATGTCGACGCGTCTCATCAAAAATGGACGTCGTTGAGAGTCACGTTCGTAAAAGGCATCGATTCCTGGAAAATCTTACCTAAACGCCGCTCTTATTGCGTGCTGTTGACTCTGAACGTATTGTCTTTCAATTAAAACCATCGTAGCACCACCATCACCACCGCCACCACCACCAATACTACCTCCGTTACTCTGCAATCCGTTGTTCCTCTGACAATATGAAAGATGTGTTTGCGAAGTCTGATTCCGTTTCGGCGACTCAACCGTGATTCCTATCACAGAAGCCAAGAGAAATAATTGAAAGCTCCAAACAGCAAAGCGACCAATATTCGCTTCGCAAAGCGTAGATAATACAACGCAAATTCGCCATCGTCATGATGTTGGCGTTATATTCTAACACAGGCTATCTTCTTTCAAAAATCATCGGGGACTTCGATACAAGCAATGCATATGCGTGGATGTATCTGTGCGTCTGTGCGTGCGTGTGTGTGTAATAAACAATGTTATATATATATATATATATATATATGCAATAATATATATATATACATGTAATAAACAATGTTTTTTATATATATATATGACATTGTTTATTTCACACGCACGCACGCACTGACCCACGAATATATATATATATATATATATATATATATATATATATATAACATTGTTTATTAAAACTTTCTGGAAACAAAATATAAATACACTCTTATTTTCGGATTTTCATTATAATTGAGCACTGCATGATTTAAAAAAACAAACAAATTATATATATATATATATATATATATATATATAATTTGTTTGTTTTTATATGCGTTTTCATTATAATTGAGCACTGCATGATTTAAAAAAACAAACAAATTATATATATATATATATATATATATATATAATTTGTTTGTTTTTTTTTAAATCATGCAGTGCTCAATTATAATGAAAATCCGAAAATAAGAGTGTATTTATATTTTGTTTCCAGAAAGTTTTTTTTATATGAGACATAATTATTAGTACCATCGGTTTCAAACCCGATAATTAGGACTGTTTTAGATACCCATGTAAAGCTCTCTTCAGCCAATATCCATCTCTTGCGTGCGTGCGTGTGTAATAAACAATTATATATATATATATATATATATATATATATATATATATATATATATATAGCATGAACCAGATTAGACTGCCTGAAGATATATGCTACTGAGACGAAATGCACCTAACATAGATGTATACAATTATCTGTTAAACTGGAAAAAAAAAATGCCACAGAAATATATGGAATGCTTTAGACTGCTTTTGAACCATTTATTTTGCAAGTTTTTAAGGGGAGATAATTGTCATGTATTATTGACTTTATTTATTATTTGATTTATGGGTCTAGGGGAGGTAATTGGTCTAACTTAATTTATTTAAAAAATTGAGACTTGCAAATCATATAAACCAGGAGATAAATTTTGTCCACTATGTACAAAAGAAACCCTAAAAATTTTAAAATATGAAGATATAAAAAATACAACCAAACTAGTAAATTCAAGACACGAGCTTCTGACATGTAATCATAAACGTTGGTTTAAATTTAATAAATATAAACCACCTTAAATCATTAAAAATTACTCATTAGTAAAAATAGATTACAAATTTTTTTTTTTTTTAAAATAAATACTCTCTCTATATATATTAACTGTAGCGTCTTTAAATCAAAATACGCTAACGGAAACAATTTACTGCACGAGCGTCACCCTTTTAAAATTCATCATTCAATAAAATAAAAAGCTATAGCAAACATCTAAATGACTACTTTAAACACAGTTCCTGATTTCAAAAAAAGAAAAACTAAAAGGTAACTATCTCTATATATTTTTTAATCAAATTTATTATGTAAATTCAAAAATATATATTTTTTCTACTCATTTCTATCTATAACCTATATTAATTTTCTTATAAATTTTAAATCCAAACCTTTTATTTCAATTTTTTCAGATTCATCTGCCTTACTTTTAATGCTAGGTTTATTTATGGTGTCTTTTAAATTCAATAAAAATCCTCCTAAATTTGTTGATGAGGAGACCGTGCTTACCAAAAAAACTATATATAATTGTTCTACATAACTTCATGTATACCACAAATAAAAAGCACGGATTTCCGAAACGATCGTACAGATAATTGACTTTGTTGTTGTTCCTTCTTATGAAACTGATTTTTAATTTAATTCAAATTTGATTTTTAAATAAAAAATTTTTTTTTAATTTTTAAATTGAAAATCACTTTACTTAATATATATATATATATATATATATATATATATATATATATATATAATCGAGCCAGAGATGGCTCGTGTTGCCGAGTTCGAATCTGTCGACTGGTGTTAATAGTGACAACCCGCACTGAAGATTCCCGAAAGGATGAAACACAAGCGTCTGCAGGTATTTAATTATTATAGTAAAAAATAATTATGACAGCCCCTTTAAGAAACTTGTTTCTTATCATTGAGCGCTTTCAGTTGAATTAAAGTCGGTCAACTTAG
Organism: Euprymna scolopes; assembly: GCF_053919585.1. Taxonomy (NCBI): domain Eukaryota; kingdom Metazoa; phylum Mollusca; class Cephalopoda; order Sepiida; family Sepiolidae; genus Euprymna; species Euprymna scolopes. Next base: position 94,557,216 of record NC_136503.1, on the reverse strand, counting down.
CTCTTATGCATAGATCATTGTATAAAGATTAGATCACTTTTGATGTTAATGAACATTTAAAATTAAAATGTTTAAATTCAACATTTTTTCACGTAAATGGTAGCCGTATGGATACGGTCTTTGC